>NC_135898.1:43771314-44129915 GCF_964194155.1 Cetorhinus maximus
AATCCTTTAATCTATTGGGAAATAAAATAAGATTGTAATTCCATTCTGATTTTGTGTAATTGGTGTCAGGTCATGAATCTTTTGTTGGCAAGCCAAGAAATATTTAGTTCTGGAACATCCCATCATCTGGTGCATGCCTCCCATGAATAAGTAATGAATAGCTTCTGTTATTTATAAAGTAGATAGACAAAAATGGCCAATTGCTAGTAACGAATTAAAGTGGCAAAACCAAATATCATGTGACTTATTACTGCCACTGAGATTCAGGAGGAGGATTAAAATAAGACATGAAAAGGACCAATGAGTAATAGTTGGAATGCTATTGGCAACAAATTTTTGCATAGTATCATCTGAGATCAGAATGAAACAAGGGAGGGAAGGCAGTCTGATGTGAGCAATAGCTTATCTGCATTTTGAGTAATATCTAAAATTCCACACTAATATCTAAGATAACAGTGATGACTCTGGGGAACCGGGCAACCACGTTAGTCTCGATTCAGTTGGTAACACACTCACCTCTAATTCAGAAGATTGTGAGTTTAAACTCCATTCCAGAGGCTTGAACACAAAATCTAGGCTGTCACTTCTGTACTGAGGGAGTGCTGCACTGTCAGAGGTGCTATCTTTCAGATGAAATATTAAACCGAGGGCCTTTTAGGTTGACATAGAAGTTCTCCCAGCACTATCTGAAGAAGTGCATGGAATTTCTCTCCGCTGGTCAATCGTTTCCCCTCAACCAACATTACTAAAAACAGATTATCTCATCATTACAATAAAAGCAAAATACTGCAGATGCTGGAGATCTGAAATAAAAACAGGAAGTGCTGGCAAGACTCAGCAGGTCTAGCAACACCTGTGGAGAGAAAAACAGATTTAACGTTTCAAGTCCAATATGACTCTTTTTCGGAACCACATCATTATCGCATCATTATTTCATTATGGTTTGTGGGAACTTGCTGTGTGCAAATTGGCTGCCACATTTCCTACATTACAACAGTGACTCCATTTCAAACAACTTAATTTGGTTGTGAAGCACTTTTGAACATCCTGAGGTTCTGAAAGATGCTATGTAACTACAAGTTCCTTCTTCTAGGCTCCCTGGCCAACAATCATGCTTCAACCAACACCATCAAATAGACAAACTGGCTATTCACTATAAATGCAAGCTTTTTGTTTCTTCCTTGTGCTGGGGGTGATTATTACCTTACCCATCAAGTGGGTAATTTATGGCAAAGGCATCTGACTGATGCTCATTGTGCCCTTTAACTGTCCAGATCAGGTTCTGATGCCATCATTGCCTTGATTGCATTTTGAACTCTGGCCTGATTGGGAAAGCTGCTGCAAAAACAGTGGAAAGAGGATGCAAGTTCAGAAGAAGCCATTCAAGTAGGGATGTCTTGGTAAAGTGTTGTGCTTTCACATAATGCTGCCACATTCCCAGGAGGGAAGGATGAAAGAGTTTTCCCTGTCTATTAATATATTAGTACAGGAGTAATTTTTTTCTCTGAGGGTCGTGAGTCTTTGGAACTCTCTTCCTCAAAAGGTGGTGGGAGCAAAGTCTTTGATATTTTTAAGGCAGAGATAGATAGATTCTTGATAAGCAAAGGAATGAAAGGTTATCGGGGGTAGACGGGAATATGAAGTTGATGTTGCAATCAGATCAGCCATGATCTTATTGAATGGCGGAACAGGCCCAAGGAGCTGAGTTGCCTACTCCTGCTCCTAATTCATATGTTTGTGTGTACATGAGAGCACAGCTCATTTGGCATGGCCCAGTTGTGTAGAAATTCAAGACTGTCATTATTTCCCTGGCCATCAGCAAAACCCTCCCTGTCTGAGGTCCAATTTAGTTTCTACCTTTGTCTTAAAGTGTAAAGACTCCTCTGACGCCTCCAACAATGTAGTACTCCCTCAACGCTGCTCTGGAGTGTCAGCATAGATTATGTATTTAGGTTTTCTGGAGTGGGTCTTGAACTCACAAGCTTCTGATTCAGAATGTTTGTTGGGCAAGATCAGCCGCTGGTATCTCCATGCTGCCTCTCTCTTGCATCTCTTTCAGGATACCTTTTAATATTTTACCTCCCTGGCTTGTAATTTCTTTGGCTGGCTCTATGCCTCTCTTTAAAGGTTAATAGTTAACACTAAATTCTCAGACAAGTGTGTTGTTAAAGATAGGAGAAGGGATGCAGTAGACTTTGCTTGTCTTTCAATAGAGTGTATGAAGTGCATGCCCACCTGATCCCTCAGCTTCCTCTAATTTCCTTCATCTAAAAGTGACTATCTTAATGTTTTATTTCTGGTGGCACTCCTCTTCATGCTGATGTGGACACTGTTTCCTCTGTAATCATACAATGGAATAATTATTTTGGTACATTTAGTAACCCTTCATCACGTGATATCATGTCAACTCAGAATTCTTCAACAACCCCACTCTTTCCTTTCTCGTCTGTTCTCTGTGATTATATTGGTAGAAGGTCTAAACAGTTCCTTTACTGTTCCCTGCTAATTCATTTTCTATTTAGGCACAATTTCTTAACCTCTTTCATTTTGTTTAGAAATTGATCACCACAACCTTTTTACTTTATGCTTATGGAATGCACTGTTCCCATATCAGCATTTATCATCTGTTATACCACCTCTGCCCAATCTACTTTCCCATATACCATTTGGTATTTCAATACATGATGCACTCTTCCTTAGAAAATGTTATAACATTCCAAGAAATACTTACCCTCAGCATTGTTCTTAAGTAGTGTGAATCAGTCTTCAGAATGTCCCCTATTTACATTACTACTCGAATATATTCTTAAACAAAAGGAACATTGTTTGTGGGTAGCTTTGTCGTGCCATATGTACTTGTGAAAGATGATTAATTGTTGTTCAGAGGTCACAGTGGAAAGCTGCAAAAAATAGATTTGAGTGGTAAAGTGAAAAAAGATAAATGTCACCCTTATCAAAAGCCTTGAACAGTTCAAATGATTAATTTCCTTTGGTCTGTACAGTCCCCAGAATCAGCAAAGGTGTTGGTCGCTGTTCATTCTTTCTTTACCCATGCTTCAAAATAGTAGTTCAATCCTTTGCCTTTGTGGGAACGTGATATAATGCATTAAAAGTGTGAAGAAACAAACACATATTTTCTGTATCTTACCAGCTACACAGGATAGATTTCATTTTTTCTAACTTTGTCACGCTGATTGTTTTAATTACGCATTTAATTTACACTAGGGCAACTCCTTGTTTAGCACTTTGCACATCTGCTTTTTATCCCTATGATCAATAATGTTATGGGAACACACACACATGGAACACCATGCTGAGCCCTAGGTCAGATTTCTTCACACCTCAGTATAACAAGTCATCTGAAAAACTGCACTGATCTCAGACCTGAGTTGCATTTCCAATTCCCATTTGCATTATATGTAATACAATCCCTCCTGTTACTCTTGTGTGTCCCAATCAAATGTCACTCCAGCATTTAGGTTGTCATGCATACTTTGGTCCAGCTTTACTGTTGACAGAACCTATGCCTTGATCTTCTTCCTAGCTTCAACTTTTATTCTTTATCCAGGTGCACGGTTAACAACTCACATAATGTTGCTGTTAAGTTGTCACCATCATGGATCTTACTGTACATATCATCACATCCTTAACATAAAATGCCTCTAAGACCATACTCAACATGCAATCTGGAGACCCATTCTCTCGCATCAGTAATTTTCTCTCTCATCCCAAATTTCCATGACAGTCAAAAATTTACTATGTTTACATAGAATTACATTGAATATATTGTACAGTGCCCTTTGGCCCCAATAAGTCTACACGTGTGTCTATACTCTGCACAAGCCTCTTCCCACCCTGCATCCTGAATTCCTGAATTTCATGGGCAGAATTTTCTGCTTGACATGTGGGGGGCGGGCCCCGCAAGTCAGCGTGTAAAATGACACGCGGTGACATCAGGCGAGCATCCTGATGTCACCGCGATATTTCGCTGGGCAGGTGCGCGATAAAGTTTGACGCACGCCCGCCATTAATTAACAGGCTAGTTAAGGCCCTTAAATCATCAATCGACGCCGATTTTCAGGCACCCGTGCGATCTTCGGGTTGGCGCACGGGCGCAATGGGCAGATGGGTAAGAGACTTTTTAATAAAACTCATCCACGGGCGGCATAAGAGGGCTCACTGGGGTTGTCAATCTGGTCTGTGAGTATTTATTGCAGAAAGTTTTTTAAACTTGCCTGTGTGATCTGTAGCAGTTCAGAACGAATTCCAGCAGCTTTCTGTGTACTTTGAACCTTCAGGGCAGCAGTCTGCAGTCAGTAATCTTTATCGGACCTGCAGCTTTCAGGAGGCCTCCTTTTAGCCTGGGTGTGGGTTCTGGCATCTCCACTGGAGGCAGCTCCTCTGAGGAGGAAGGAAGGGCTAGAATAAGGAGGAGGCCAGGAGTGCACATTCAGTCTCCAGGGGAACTACCTTTGGGAGTACAGGCACAGGCACAAGGGGCACAGGGCCAAGAGGTAGTCCAAGGTGGAAGGGGCAGCAGAAGATGCCACTATCCTGCTGCCAGGGTATTCAGGCAGCAAAGCAGCTACCTCAATATGACCGAGGTGCAGTGCCGAAGGAGGCTCCGATTGTCAAGGGAGACAGTCAACTATATCTATCAGATGATTGGCCCTGAGATCTCCCTTAACTGTGTGGGCGGACACTCCATGCCAGCGGCTGTGAAGGTCACAGTTGCCCTCAACTTCTATGCCTCTGCCTCTTTCCAGAGCTCGGTGGGTGATCTTTGCGGTGTATCCCAATTAGCTGTGCTCACTTGTGTCAAACAAGTCACAGCCGCTCTGCTTAGGTGTGCATTGACCTTCATCGATTTCCGTTGGGACCAGGCAAGTCAGGCACAGCGAGCCAGAGGCTTCGCGGCCATTGCTGGCTTCCCCCGCGTCCAGGGTGCAATAGACTGTACACATGTGGCCATCACGGCTCCAGCAGGTGAGCCCGGTGCCTTTGTCAACAGGAAGGGCTTCCACTCCATGAATGTGCAGATAGTGTGTGATCACAGGATGCAAATTCTACAAGTCTGTGCAAGGTACCCAGGCAGCTCCCATGATGCCTACATCCCAGACACTCCCAGGTGCTGGGGCTCTTCAGTGCTCCAGCCCGGCTGGATGGATGGCTGGTGGGTGACAAGGGCTATCCCCTCAGAAGGTGGCTCATGACGCCTCTCCGCCATCCAAGAACAGAAGCTGAGCAGCGCTACAATAGGAGCCACGGCACCACAAGGGGTTTGGTGGAGAGAGCCATCGGTCTTCTCAAGATGCACTCCCGATGCCTGGACCGCTCGGGGCGCACTCCAGTAACCCCCAGATCGTGTCTCGGTGATAGTGGTTGCATGCTGTGCTCTCCACAATCTTGTGCTGGAAAGGGAGGATGCTGTGGACGATGAAGACGTTGATGCAGTGGATGTGACTGCACATGATGAGTCCAGCACTGATTCTGAGGATGAGGAAGCACAGGGGAATGATGAGGGGCTAAACGCTGACCCGGGACTACACCAAGGAGGCAGGGACACCCAGGAGACTTTAATCCAACAAACCTTCAGCTAGCTCCACACAAATGGATCTGCAGGACCAGCCTTGCCTGGCGCTTCCATACTCGCCACTTAAGTGCTAAATCTGCCACTTCATCACTGCAACTAAGGGCTTTGGACATAAATTTCAATGTCCTCTCAAACACTCATGACATGTACGTAAAACATACAAATGCAGCACAAAGGAGCCACCCACCACCATGGTAACACATCTGGATTTAATTTTATCCATCATAAGGCCACATAAAGTCAACTCAAAACATTTTCAAGCATAAACAAATAATAATTCCCTAATCTATGGCCAACACAAATGCACCAGTGAGAAGACCGTGGTGTGCCTAAGATGCCTTATGCTTATGTTTTCAGGTGCTACGTCTTGGTGCTGCCCCATCGCTCGGAGTGGCATCTGAGACAGCCTGCTGACTCTGCTGTCCTATTGGCCTCGATGACCTTGGCGGTCGTCCTCTGGCCCGTGGAGCCTGTGCTGGCCCCGCCTGGGAGGGATCTGCCAGGTCCACAGCTGGCATATCCCCAGTTGTCGCAGCCTCACCTGATGAAACGGTCACTGGGAGAGGGGCGGAGCAGCTGGTGCCCTCATTCCGAACGCCCTGAGAGGTGCCCGCAGATACAGCAGGCAGCTGCTCTGCCGACGTGAGGTCATCCCGGACCTCCCTGCTCACCACCGATGGATGGGCAACGAGCTGGGAAGCTTGAAGCCCACACCATCTCCCACATTGGCACTGACCAGCTGTGGCCATTGGCGCTGTGAGGGCTTGCAGGTCCGATCCTAACCCTCGGAGAAGCTGCTTGTTCTCCTGGAAGCCCCTCTCCACACGAGGTGCCACTCTCTCCATGGAGGAAGCATGACGCTCTGCCATGAGGTTCATTGCATCACTGATGCTCCGTGTGGACTCCTCCACCATGGACACCAAGCGAAGCATAGTCTCATGTAATACTCCCAGATGCTCCCGCACACCCGGCCGCATTTCCTGCAGCTGCTGCATCGTGGACGACCCCAGAGGAACATTATCCCGCCCTGACTCAGCATGTGCCTGGTCCCTGCAGTCCCCCGGCTGCTTGCGCCATCTGCACTCTCTGTCTCTGCCAGCTCCTCCAGTGATTGTGAAGTGCCCTCTCCACTGTACCCTGGGAAACAATCCGATGTTGCAATGCCCACCAAGGTGCTATTATCTGCGCTGGTGCCTGCCTTGCAGAAATGGTGTGACTCAGGTGACAGGTGAGGGCCCTCAGGTGTGAGAGGGGGCGTCTGGAATTGCTCCTGGCGGACAGGCTCTGATGATGCTGAAAATAACAAGAACAGTGGATCAGTTAGCATGCACACTGTGACACACTTCAACCTTTCACCCTGGCTCATTATGTGCTCAACCTTCCAGAACCTATGGAGACGAATATTGGTGGGGTGGCAAATAGTCAGGAGGAGACCCAAACATTACAGGCGGATACAGACGGGCTGGTCAGATGGCCTAAGGAATGCCAAATGGAATGTTATGTGGATAAGTGTGAGGTGATGCACTTGGGCAGGAGAAACAAGGCATGGGAATACACGAGGAATGGTAGGACTGTGGAAAGTAAGGAGGATCAGAGGGACCTTGCTGGGCATGTCGACAGGCCCGTTAAGGTAGCGGGACAGGTACATGAGGCGTTTAAGAAGGTAAATGCCATACTTGCCTTTCTTAGCCGAGGAATAGAATATAGGAACAGGGAGGTCATGTTGCAAGTGCAGAAAACACTGCCTAGGCCACAGCTATAGTTCTGTGTGCAGTTGCGAGATGTGCTTCACTGGAGGAATGTGATTGGAGTGGAGAGAGTGCAGAGGTCGTTGACCAGGATGCTGGCTGGGCTGGAGAGTTTGAGTTATGAGGAGGTTATTTCCCCTGGAGCAGAGGAGATTGAGGGGTGACAATATTGAGCTTTATAACATTATGAGGGGCATAGATAGGGTTGACAGAAAGGAACTTTTGCCCTTGGCGGAGGGATGAGTAACCTGGTGGCATTGATTTAAGGTAAGGGGCATGAGATTGACAGGTGAGGTGATGAGGAACTTTTGCACACAGTAATGCAGGACGCACTGCCTGAAAGGGTGGTGGACGCAGAAACCCTCCTAACATGTAATGAGTATTTGGATGTTTAAATGCGATGCTGTGGCATACAAGGCCATGGGGATAGTGGTCAAAAATGGGATAAGGCGACTTTGGAAGGTGGTTGACACGCGCATCTTCGAAGGGCCGAGGGACCTTTGTCTACGATCTACACATCTGACTCTATCAGTCTGTGAATGAGCAATGTTGCAACAATAACAAATCAAACAATCATCAGTGCTATGGATGGTGGGAGGACATAACAGATGTCACTGTTAGCCTCAAATACCTGGCCGCTCTACCCCAACCTCACCGACACCAGTTGACCTGGGTGCATGGTGCCTCTCATGCTTTAAGCGGCTTAAAATCATGAGCTAGGTCTGGCCGCCTCCAGTCCGCGAATGCTCAGATGCATTGTGAGCATTCTTTTCCTGAAAAACAGAGAAGACCATTCATTGCGGCAATTCACACATGGACTCTGCACGCGCATCCCGCACCCCATTTCAGGCCTCCAGTGCCTCCTCTCCCTGCTACTGCTTATCACTCACACAAAGATACTATGTCTGTTCCCAACACCCCACCCCCCCCCCCCCCCCCCCCCGCACCCCCCCCCCCCCCCCCCCCCCCCCCCCCCAACAACGGCCACTTTGGACACATTCTGTGTCCATCGCTTTAGGAAACACACGGTCTTAGCTCCCATAGCAAGGAGGCGCAGCTACGTGCAGCGTCGAGGGCAGCAGATGGTTCTTGGCCACGACACCTTGAGGCTCCCCTTCCACAATCTCATCACCATGAATAGGACACCTGTTGGAGTTCTGAGTATGCGCCTAGCTGCATCTCCTGCAGGTTGCCTCCAGACTAGTCATGTGTAACAAAGAGCAACACGTGGTGCGGGGTAGAACCCATCTCCTCATGAACCACTCAGGCTGACCTAAGCATGGGCACTATCTGCTTGCCCACCCAGCGTACGAGAAATGCCCAACATGATTCGATGCAGTCACGACAGTAAGACTTGGGGGGCCTCAAAGGCTAAGGCTACCTGCTGGGTTAAATGCCCAACACCAACATGGTACTCACTCTTCCAGAGTGCAACAAATCGTTGAAGCGCTTACGGCACTGGATCCAGGTGCGCTGTACCACGTCGCGGGAGCTCATCACCTCCGCCACCTCCTCCCAGGCACGTTTCGTCATGCGGGGGGGCCTCCTCCTCCCATCCTGGGAGACCAGCACCTCCTGCCGTGCTGCCACATCCTCGAGGAGGGCAGCAAGGCAGTCATCAGAAAAGCGAGGGGTGCATTGGCCCCCCCGCTGGCCTACACTGCAGCCTGCCCTGCTCCTGTGGCAGACCCTGCAGCCTGGCCTGCTCAGCCGACCCCCTGCGGCGTGACCTTGAAGTGGCCATTGTGAGCAGCCTGCAGGAGGCTGCCAGGCCTTCCTTTAAACAGACTGCCGGGTTGCCATTGGACCCGGTGGCCTGTGCATGCCCGCTGCAACCCACACACTCCCGTTATCCACAGGAGTCAGAAATGCGCTGGGCGGGCCTTAATTGGCCCGCCTGCACAAAATGGCGGTGCGGCCCTGACCGCGTGCGTCGATCGTGCCCGCGGCCGCTCCTGCTCCACCCGCCTGACACGCTGAAAATTCTGCCCCATGAATGAGTATCAGTGTGGAAGCTTTCTCAGTATCAACATTCAGCATCTGAATAATTGTTTTCCATTATTTTCTCCAAAACTGCCAAGCTCCTTGATGTGACCTAAGTGATAGAGCCCTTGCTGCTGAATTTTTGATGGTTCAGGGTTTAAACAGGACGTTTCTGTCTGCAGTGATTGGAATTTGTTGAGAATGTTTTGCTACATTAAAGGCACTATATAAATGAAAGTTATTGTTGTTGTGAAAGATCTGCTGCTTTTAGGTTTTGCTCTAAATTCTGATGGGAGTGAAGGAGAGTGTAAGGTGAGCCCCTGTTCACTATGATGCAGCTATGCATATTATGGATTTGGACCAAAGTGACTGTAGCAGGCCTAAATTCCATCACTTATCTGCTCTAGGATCCACCAGCCTAACTTATGGGCAAGCAACCCACCTCCTGACTCCCCAAAGCCTGTCCGCCATCTACAAGGCACAAGTCAGGAGTGTGATGGAATACTCCCCACTTGCCTGGATGAGTGCGGCTCCTACAACACGCAAGAAGCTGGACACTGTCCAGGACAAAGCAGCCCACTTGATTGGCACCACATCCACAAATATTCACTCCCTCCACTATCAATGCACAGTAGTAGCAGTGTGTACTATCTACAAAATGCACTGCAGGAATTCACCAAGGCTCCTTCGACAGCACCTTCCAAACCCATGACCACTACCATCTAGAAGGACAAGGGCAGCAGATAGATGGGAACACCACCACCTGGAAGTTCTCTTCCAAGCTACTCACCATCCTGACTTGGAAATATATCACCGTTCCTTCACTGCCACTGGGTCAAAATCCTGGAACTCCCTTCCTAACAGCACTGCGTGTGTACCTACACCACATGGACTGCAGCGGTTCAAGAAGGCAGCTCATCGCCGCCTTCTCAAGGGCAACTAGGGATGGGCAATAAATGCTGGCCCAGCCAGAGAAGCCCACAACCTGTGAATGAATAAAAAAATAAAATATTGATCAAGAAGGCTGATACTGGGATCTTAAAGATATACTTCTCTGTTTCTTTGTGCCGTCATATGGAAGCTCACAATTTTACTTTCGATTGGTCTTTTGCTAGTTTCTTCTTGCTTTCCTATTTTTGCCTGCCAGTCCCCATTTAGAAGTCTCCTTCAAGACTGGGTCGGTATTTGGGGAATTTTATACTGAAGTAAAGGGAAAGGCTGCAAAATATTTTTTTTCTGTGGGAAATCCCCCCTGTATGATTTAATTGTTGGATCAGAAAGCAGAGGAAGATCAGCAGGCAACACAGGAAGCCAGACTTAAAAATCACTTCCTCCTGCTACTCCTCCTCCTGCTACCATACCTCCCTTGGACTATTTCTAATCTTTTGCAGCATGATGGAAGATTGTTGCTTTCTCTCTCAGTGGCAAACTTCCGAATTTAAAGATATTTTGGAATCACGTCTCCCCTGTCCCCTATCTGAAACTTGAGGCTTCATTCTGGCAAGATGCAGAATTGGCAACATCGCCCTCCGCTACCCCACAACCACCGCACACCCCCCCTCCCCACCCACTGCCAACTCTGCCAAATTTAACTGAGGCCTGAGCCTTAAAATCACAGGGCACCTTTGCTGCAAGAATCAGCAGCTGGCTGTGAGGCAAAATGTGTTGTCCAAAATGTACAAAATCTCCATTAATGGCAAATGGCAGACCACACCCTCCACTTCTCTCTCCCCCCGCCCCCCCACCTTAAACCAGCTTATATTTCACCTTTCTCCTAACTATGCTTCAGTTCTGCCGAAGGGTCGTGAAGACTCGAAACGTTAACTGATTTCTTCTCCACCGATGCTGCCAGACCTGTTGAGTTTTTCCAGGTAATTCTGTTTTTATAATGGCAGAATTAACTGAGTTACTGAATTTATGAGATTATTAAACCTCACGCTGCACAGGAGAGGGGAGGCCTGTCGCTCAGGGAGTTGCTGCCCACTGCCGGTACCAATTCACTCTTCCTGCCTCTGACTGTTGTATTGGCAGGTTTCTAACCATCCACTCTCACTATTGCGCCTCTCCCCTGCCTAATTTCAGCTAGAATATTTAGGTCAAAAGCAAAATATTGCACGTGCTGAAAACTGAAAGAAAAACAAAGTGCTAGAAATATTCGGCAAGTCTGGCAGCATCTGTGGAGAGAGAAACAGAGCTATTGATTTACATCAATGGCCTTTGATCAGAACATTTCATTTTTCCAATTAATTTTCCTACTTTCCCACATTAAGGAGAAATGAACTCTTCAAAGAGTTCTGATGAAAGGTGATTCACCACGTGGAGATCCTCCACAGTATAGAACAGGTGCAGTGGGCATGTTAAACATTGAAATCAGGCCGAGTCATCTACCCTTAATGATGGGGCTGAATAGAAAGCAGAGTTCAATTGATGGAGCTTTTCTTAACTAACTTCCTGTGACCACATGAAGATGGTTATCTTGTCCCCTAGATGCAAAGGGGGTCTTCTTCACCTCGTGGCCTCTCAAACTTGGGGTGCTGTCCAGGTGGTCTAGCTATAGGTCTCCAGCACTTGTTTGCCTGCTCTGTTGTCACTTCCTAGCTCCCCAACCACCATCAGAAGCCACGGTCTGCCCTATTTGTGGCCTCAGCTCCTTGATACACTGGCTTAACAATCTTGAGCTGCTGCTCCAGCTCCCTGCTCCAGCCCTGCTCTCTCTCTCTCTCACTCCCCCCACTCTGGTCCCTCCTTTTTCAGGCTACACTCTGGGTTCAGGCCCTGCCCCAGCTTGCTGAGAACTTTGGCTCTTGTCCCAAGGGGAACCCCCAGGGCTAACCAAATCCCATGACTGTCGTCCTCCTGGCCTAATGAGCTCCTCTGGTGGGGGCCTACTGCCCAACAGAGAATATCCTGTGGTAGTCAGGGCTTGGCCTCAAGCTCCTCCCTGATGTTAGAATCTGGAAGTCGGGATGCTGAGGGCCCACTCACCTCCTCATCTACACTTTGGCAGTTTTAACTCCTGTTAGTTCACTTCAAGCCCATGATGGGTGTGAGCTGTGTGCAAAACGACTGCCAGTCACCACGTAAGTGAGAGGGGAGTTGAGACAACTAACTTCTCTGGGTGGGAGCTCTTTATATGACATCTCTGGGCTTGACTGAAAATTGGTTCAGGGGTTCAGATGAGCGTCATCTCCTGGACGCACCAGAAAGAATAGTTCCTGAATTTCATTGAGGGCTTCTTCTGATCAGTAAACATCTCTGCTTCTGCCTGGCAGGAAATCTTCCCCACAGGCCATGGGTGAAACTGCTTTAGGGCCTGGTGCTGGACTAAGACCCTGATTTGCATAAATTTGTGAGGTCTCTGCTAGGTTTAGGATGGCGCATCAATCACCTGTCGTACCCTGAGAAGTTAATTTCGGAAAACTCTTGGGTTCTGAGCAGGTGAGAAATTTGCCCATTTTTACCTGCAGGGAGCTGCCTGGTTATCACCAGGGGAGGGATGGTTAAAATCAACCCTTAGTGACCAGCTTTGTGGCTCTTCACTGCATTGTCACCAGTGTTTGAATGCCTCCACTTTTGTGACCAGGGTAGAGCCGCATGCAGTCCTCAGGACATACAATCGGGTGATTGTTTTGTGCCACATGATTTGACATTCAGTTAGTTCTTTTTTACTGCTCTGCTGTAGTTGGGCATGTCAGATACTGGGACTAGGACTCCTTCTGTTTCACCCTTAGCTACTTCAACACAGTCACACAATACGCATGTTTCCCTTTTTATCCTTTGCCACCTGCAGTATTTTTCACTTGCCTACACCAAATTTCATCTCTCACTTTATGCCATTTACATTCTATTTTTCCAATTCATTTTGTACTTCCCCACATTAAGAAGAAAGGAATCTATCAAAGGATATAAAAATATGTCATGACATTTACTGCATTTGGCCCCCTATTTACAGAAAGAAAATTACTTTGTGCGGACTCAGCATCTCTAATCGAAAAGGTTCCCCTCCCCCATTAGTTCTTTTCTTTTAATATTAGTCAGTGGAATAACAATGTGTTTGAACATGCACCTTAATGACAACCTGGGGAATTTGATGAGAAATGCTGCAGTTACATTGACAATTTAATCTAGAAGAGGTTTAATCTAATTTTAACCTCCCCCGTCCCCACACGCTCCTGCCCAGCCCACCTGCCATAGGAAAAATCCTGGCCCTAGAATTGAAAAGAAAGCTACTGTCGGCAATAGTAACCACAACAATTACTTGACGCTTATAAACACTCATCTGGTTGACCTTTATTTTTCCGTGAAAAAAAACATCTGCTTCTCCACCCAGCCTGGCCTTTATGTGAGTCTGGAATCACCAGACTGCAGTTGACTTCCAGGAAAATGACCCCTCACTCGTGGTGCATTTATGAAAAACAAGCCAGACATTGTTCAGTCAAGTTGACCTCACGGTTAATTAGTGAACAGACATGTTAACTGAATGCTTCCCTTGAGTTTCATTTATATGAGTAAAGTACATGTCTGGTTGCCATTACAATTGTAATTTGTGAAAGTTAAAGAAATGGCTTATTCTCTGCCAATGCCATGTTGATTAACTATCAACATATCCTGTGTTTAGATTGTATTATTAACTGTGTTGTTGCAACAATACTTAGAAATAGGTCCCGAAATAATGGCATTGAATTTCAGGCCTTTACAGCTTATCTGTTGATAATTTCCTCCCATTGGCGTTTGTCTGTCATCTTCCCAGCAAGACAATGGAGCAGATTTCCTTCTGCACTATCTGGATGGTGATCTGACCTGATCACCGGCCCATTAGAAAACCTGTTTGGTTTTCAGTCCGGTGAAATTGGTGGGATGATGATTCTGTACTGTCTATGGTTAGCCACTCGGCTCTGCCAGATCACTGCCAGGATGTGCAGATAGAAATTTACCCCAGAGCTCCAGTAGGAATGTAGGCGGGCCAATTAAGGTCCGCCCAATGTAAGGCGTGAGCTGTAGCACTCAGCGCTACCTGTGCCTGGGGTGGGGGGGTGGGGGGGTGGGGGAGGAGGGAGAGGCAGGGCCAGCACTTTTTCATGCGTGTGCGTGAAAGGGCGCTTCAATCTCCCTGAGGCACGGAGCTGCCTCAGGGAGATTGAATCACTATTGAAATTATTAAATAAATGGTTTAAAAATTTAATTAAACATGTCCCCTTATGTGACTGTGTCGCATGAGATGGGACATGTTTTTATATTTAGGAAATTTTTTCTTATTTAATTAATAAAAGCTTTAGGGAACTTCATCCAGCTCGTGGATGATGTTTGCTAAAAAATGTGAAGGCCGCTTGGCCTTTTCGCCTGCCCGCCAATCGTAAGGTTGGACGGGCAGTGTTAACAGTTACTCCAATTACTCCCTTAATGGCCTTAATAGGCCGTTAACATATCGGCGGGGGTGCAGCCGACTCTGGCGCACACCCACCGAACGAAACATCGTGAGACAGCGTGATGACGTCGGGACGCAAGCCCGATGTCATCACACGTCATCTTATGTGTCGGCATGTTGGTCCCGCAGACCATGCAGAATTCTCTCAGTGCTGCACTGTCACTTGAGTGCAGGGAGATTGTGATGGACATTAGCCTGAGAGCTGTCTCTATCATTGATGCCAGTCTGTGCCATTCCCTAGCTGGTGGGCATTTCCTTAACATAGCTAAGCCTCTGTGTGGAAACAACCCTCTGGAGGCCACAGAAGTAGTTAAAGGCTTGCATTGTGACTGCCTCAATGTGATTTCCCCAGGGTAGTTCATCCAGAAGACACAATGTGCAATAGATTGCAACATGTTCTTCATAGAACAAATGCCTTTGAGCCTATAATCTCAAATAAATTGTAAAATTACCGAGTGACCACAATCTGCATAGTGCCTTGAAGTTGGCCAGCCATGAAGCACAAGTACAATTGCAGGTTTCAGACTGCGCCAATCTATACAGGCTATGTGATACAATACTTAATAATCCATGGGGCAACATTTTCCCCCCGTCGGGGGGGATGTGCGGGAGCAGGCACGGGTGGGCGGGTTCCCGATCGGGGGGCACGTCGCCATTTTACGTGGACCAGCCAATAAAGGCCCGCCCAGCGTGACTTCTGCCAGGAAGTGCTATGCGCTCCCTGTGCAGGCGGGAGGGGATTCCCTGAGCCGGGAGTGTGCTCTTTCACGCATGCGTGTGAAAGAGCGCACAGATCTCCCTGAGGCAAAGTGCTGCCTCAGGGAGATCGGCTCAGATCTGAAACATTAAATAAAGATGAGAAAAAAATTTCGCTGCCATGTCCCCTCATGCGACACTGTCACATGAGTTGGGACACGTCCACAACTTTTATTTTAAAGTATTCTGAAATTTTTAAATCCCTCATGAAACCTCATCCCGCCCCTGCTCACCGACCAGAAGGTACAGCCCCATGAAGTGCCCATGTTGTGCTACCTAAGAATGTCTTTACATGGCCCTGAGAAATCCAAATAAGGGAGGTCTCATATCTGCCTCTGAAGCGGCAGTTGTGTGGCTCCTCCAATTCCACTGGCATTTTCCCTTTCACTCGTGCTCAGTATTTCACCACTGCACCCCCTCTGGCAGTGTTTCCCCCCCCCCCCCTCCCCATGTCTTGGGGTTTGTGGCTGTGGAACTGGATGACATGGGGTTGGTTTGCTGAACAGGCTGTATGGTTGGAAGCTGGAGGGCAGCCAAAAATTTGTGGAGGCTGTAAGTGATGATGTTGGTGCACTTGTGATGCACTCAGAGAACTATGTTGCATTATATTAATGAACTTACTTTGTATAATGGAGCAAGGTCAGCTTGGGTCATCTGAACAGCGCTGGCCTCTCTGTTGTTTTATGTGATATTTTGATGTATATTTCCCCCAAAACCATTTGTTTATATGTTGTTACAAACCCATAGAGCCATAGAGCTTCAAAAGAAAGGAATCCCCACAATGCCAACAGAAATGACCGAATGACAAGATTTCACTTTTTACGTCTTCTATTTTAACAAACAAACTGAAATCAGCATAGATCAAACATTAATTAACGGACAACTGGTGCACCAAAATAAAGAAAAAGGTAAGTTTTACAACCAGAAAATGCCTTCCGAAATTTTTTTCATCAATGCCACATTACTGGCAGATTTATGGCATTAAAGGGACAGTCGCAAAGTCACTCCTCGTTCCCCGGGAGTGATTTACCACTCTGCCACACCAGGTCAAAACTTCCAGGTTCATCATTCCACTGTGCCGGAGTTTTCCGGATCTGATTATCACCAGCAAGGCGTGGCCTCGATTAAACCCCACCCACCCCAACCTCCTCCCTCAGGTCATGATAGTTTTGATGATTCAGAATTCCAGAGATTTCTGTATCCAACCCTTTTAAACAATTTAGTCAGCTCTGATAAAATTGTTTTTCTCAAAGGGATTTTAACTTCTGCTCCCCATTATTTCCACAAATCAGAGAAGGCCTGTTCCTGGGAGAGTCCCAATTTTCTCCTCCCTGTTTCTCAGCAGCAGCAGCTTTTCCTTTACTCGCTGACCTCCTGTGAGAAGTGCTAAAAAACTACAGTTTGACACTTCAGTGGATTTCCATTGGAGTTTCCCTCTTTTCTCAAACCCGATCCCCGTGGCAGCCTGAAGCCCCATGGGCACTTCTCGGAACTGAGGTGTTTACCAGGAATTCACCACCCACCCTTTCAGGAATACCTGTTTTACTTTAAGTTAAAGGGACATTTCAAAACGTAATAATCTTGTGAAGTTTGGCGTTCATGTCGGGGCACATTGTGTTTAATTATGATTGTGAGTGGTGCTTTGCTCTGGACGATCCTACTGACTTCAGCATCACAGCGTACAACCTTAAGCAGTTCATCCCCACTCTGACTGAAGCAGTAGCAGCAGCTGCCAGGATTGTTGAGCCTGACACTCTTCATAACCATGGGCTGACTAAATGCTTGGCTGACAGATGCAGTCTTGAGATTTTGGCATTGCTAGCAAGGCTGGCATTTATTGTCAATCCTTACTCACGCTGAGAAGGTGGTGACATGTCTAAGTAGCTTGCAGTTAAGAGTCAACCACGATGGTGTAGAGCTGGGATCGTATATAGGTAAGGTCAATAGGTTCCTTTCCCCAAAATCATCAGCAAACCAATTGTATTTGTACAGCAGCTTGAAAGCTTCTGGGTCACCATTACTGATATCAGATTTTGGAACCAAGGCCAGGATTTTATGGCCCCTCCCGCCCCACGGAATATTATAGTCACGCTGAACAGAATGGAGATTTAAATGGCTCGCCGCATTCGCTGGGGGTCAGGGGGAGAGACACACTCCCGTGGGGCTGTAAAACCCTGGCCCAAATATCTAAACTGGCGCAGTGGGATTTGTAATCGCATTCTCTGCATTATTAGTCAATCCTTTAGCATTTCCCGCAGTTTAATCCAAAACTCTGGGTTATTATGCCGAGGTTTGAGTCTCGGCAGTTCTTTAAGCAAAACCTGCTTCTCCCCCAGGTTGAATGGTACATGCTTAACTTTCTCTATAATTTTCTCAATTTTCTCCTCCTCTTCCCATCCCTCGACCCCACTTTTCCCTTCAGGTTTTGATTCGCCTCTCCTGACTTTACTTTTCCTAACAGTTACTGCCATAGGGGCCATGGGGTTCAGTGGGTACGGTGGGGCGGTCTCAACTCTCTCATGGGTTTCTCCTTCAGAGCTCTCCTCCTCTTGATCAGTATCACTACAAGCTGCTGCCACTGTTCTGATCTGTCCTGAATCTGACTTTGTCTCTCTCTACTTCTCGACTGGAATTTAGCATTAACCCGTCTGCGCAACTGCAGGTACAAGGTAATGATGACCAACATCCCTTTCTTTTCCTTATCCTTTTTCTGTTCTATCCACCACTGTTTTTGTTCTCCGGGGTTCCCTGTGGGTCCCACCCCTCCTGCTGCATTTTTATGATTAGTTTCGGCAGCTGTTCCGCTATGAACCTCGTAATGGAGTCTGTGGTTCCCCAGTTGAGTTCCGTAGCACTATTTTGTTTCCCTGACAGCATTCTGTTCCTATTTTCCTATCCCTGCGCTGTACGTCCGCATAGTCCTAAGAAGCGGTTTCACTGGGTCTGGCCCGGCGTGGCTTCCACTATGGTTATCTCTCAAACCGTAGCATGCCAGCGCGGCTCTGCCCACCTCTTACAGGATCCGGCCTCCTTGCACGGCTTCAACTATGGTTATCTCAAACCGTAGCCCGCCAGCCCGGCTCCGTCCTCTTAATGGGGTCCCACTCTCTTTCTGGTAAGCGTCTGGCCTCCTTACGCGGCTTTGGCATCGCTCGCCCACCAGCGCAGCTCCGCCTCTTACCCTTGGGCGCCTCCTGTCCTGAGTCCTCCTTCTGATTCTTTTGATACTTGACCCAGACTGTTCTCGGGTAGGCTTACTGCACTAACTACGGGTGGTAAATGAATATACTCACCCAGTTTGCAGAGCCGTCCCGAGGATCCGGTCCAAGTACCCTGCTCGCAGCGCCAAATTGTTGTGGTCACTTTGACAAACGAACCACAGGAGACTCGGGCATACGCTACGATCATTTATTCGAGCAACTGCAAGGAGAACACTGTCTCAATACAGCCTGAGACAGCACTCTGCCAAGCTACAAGTGTTCAACATATTTATACGTTATTGGTCATGTACAAGAACATCCTCCAGATTCCGATCTTGTCAACATATATGTTTACATTAAGCAGACAAATCTCTGGTCACATCATCTGTGCCTGCCTTCACCCCGGCAGAGACCCTCCCTCCTATCTCCACTAGGACTATCTGTTCTTCCCCTATCTACTATAAACAGGCCCGATCTTGGTTGTTTTCAACCTAAGACTCCCGACTGACTCCCAAAACACTCAATCTATCATATTTGCATCCAGTATGGCCTTGCTGATACTCAAGCCCTGAGAATGTGCAAGGTTCAGCATTGTCTCGGTCCCAGCCTGACCTTTAACTGTTAACTACTTAGCAATTGTGGTTTTGCATGCTGGGATATTTTAAGTCAAGTCCCTTGACCATTACTATGTTCCTTTATTTCCCCCCTAACAAAGCCTCTGGGTTCATTATCCAACAATATAATCATGATGGCACTGTGCCCATTTACACATAGGCTGCGTGAGCCTTCTGAAAGGTTCAGAGACTCGGAAATGAATGTTATACTTTGCCTATTTCAAAGAACTATGTAGCAAGTCTTCACATGTGCAGATCTTGTTTCGCTGTTGGTTGTTTGGAATTTGCTACTAATTGGGAAAACACAAAGGTATCAGGAGCTAAGAGGCAAAGAACTCCTTCTAGATTGAACTCCTTGGAGATGACCTTTTGATCTAAATGAACTCAACATAAAGGCTCTGTCATTATATTGTGAGGGATAATGACCTGTGAATGCTTACCAGCTTCTTCTGACTTTCGTTTGCTATTTCATTGGATTTGACAGCTCATTTACTTGAAACACTTCTGCTAAACTAGCAAAAGGAACAATGTCAGAGGAACATGTTTATAATAAGTTTTCACATTCTAGTAACCCACAGCCTTTAATGTTTCTTATCGTAAATCTTTGACATGATGAGATAGATGAGAATCAGGTTACAGGAGGAAGAAGAGAAGCTGGCCCACCCCGCAGATGCTTAGCACAACTGTGACGTTAGCTTAACATGGGGGTCATTCCAAACCTCCTTGTTACTGCATGTAAAACTCGAACATTTAAAATGTCAAAGAGAGGTGGTGCACAGCTGAATTATTAAAGAGTGGTTAGTGCCAGCCAATTTATAAACACAACAGTTTAAGCGTTTTCTTTTCAGCACTTCTTTAACATTCTTCAATAGACTTTGTGTAGCACAAAGTAAGCGATGTGGGAAATTATCATTTGATCACTTTGTTTCTGTCCCTAACAAATACAAATGACAATGATGGCAAAGTTTTCCTGCTAGAGATTGACAGTTAACTGGTATGCAGCACAAAATAAAATACATTTATCTCGAGCTGTGTTTACGTTGGCTGTAAAATTTGATTCCATTGCGCCTGTATTTTCAGTGCTACTTGTGCTGTTTCACATGCAAATGGCGTCTGCACCAACTGCATGGACTTTTACTATGGACGCCATTTTGTTTAGGCCAGGTGGCACCAGTGCTGGAAGCTTGTGCTGAAGGTATGCAGACATCAGTCAGTGTAAAACGCTGATTTGATTCTCACAATGCCATTTTCAACATCAAGGCTCCAGCTAATGCCCCTTCTTAACCTAACAGTGCTGAAGATATGTTCAGCAGCAGGAAGGCCCATTCACCAGCACTATTGAACAGATCGTCAAACATTCTCAGGTTAGTTGCTGATTGATTTCTATTTGCTGTTGCTGAGTAATGGGCCGTCCACTATCCCCAGACTCACCCCAATTTGTTGAAACTCCAGGAGGGATTTGAACTGTGTCTAAAAGATTAGATATGTTGAGAATGTGGCATAATATATAATTGTGGTGGGAGTTCTCGCTTATGTTAATTAATTAATAATAGCTTTTCTGTAGTTTAGTGTATTAGTTGCCTATTAAAGTAATGTTTACTCAATGTGGTTTGTTAGTTTGTCTATTCCAGTAAAAGTCTTAAAATGTGAAATCTTGTTGTGCAATTTTTTCCATTGGTCACTGAGATATTCATATCTCTTTTTAAAGATAATTGGTCTCTATGGGGGTCATAATAATAGGACGATGAAGCAGTGGGTGCTGAGATGGGAAGCTCAGCACAATACTTTCTGCCAAATTGGAATCGAACCTCTCCATGCTCCTTAACACAGCCGGTCAACCAATGCATCCAGCATCTTGACGTGCATGCTCATCAGCTTTCTCCTACATGCTGGCCCATCGAGGTGTTAATTTGAATCCTTTGCAGCATTACATACGTGTGGCCTCGCCCTCCAGTGAGTTGGCACACAAACTACCCTTTATTCTAGTCTGGCTTGGGCCCCAAAAACTACCAAGTGTTGGTCCCAACTCTACACTCGCCTCTAAGGTATGTGTAATGCCAGTATCTGAGCTGGCAGCTGTCAATATCAGGTCAAGTGATGGGGCCTCTTTGTCAGTGATGTGCTGCTGTCCTCTCTCCACCTGGGGCAGGCAGGTGTTCTTGGGTGGCTGAAAGCAGAAAACCTGAAGGGGAATGTTGGTGTGAGGGAAGAGGTAGGGAGGAAAGCAAGGCATCCGTGTACATAGCAGGCCAGGCAGCTAGATAAAGGCGAACTGGGAGTTGAGATGAGGCATATTGCAGGAACGTACCCTCATGCTCAAGGTTTTCAGTGACACTAGATGCCACTGGCTCCCTTACCATCTCCTCTGTAATGTTCAGGGAATGCAAGTGTCCTTGTCACCTGTCAGTTCTGCTGTGCTCCCTTCTACTTTATGCCACCTTGTCACACAAGATAGAGGGAAAAATGTTAGTGCTTGTGTTTCAATGTGTTTGCATGATGTGCTTACCATAGCTGAATACCTGGAGGCCTGTGGGGGGAGCAAGTGGTGGGTGTGAGTCTGGCATCATTAATAGGCATGTGAGGGTGATGTGAAGTGTGTGGTTGCTAGGCATGAGTCCTAAGTGCCATCACTGGGAAAGTGTTGGGGTGTGACGTGACAAGCAGTGTAAGAGTTTGGTGTTCTGGTGACAGGAGATGCCATGTTAAGATGCATTCACTGACCTTGACCACCTTCTTGAGCTCATTGGGCTTATTGTGGTACTGCTGCCAGATCCTCGGGACCAGACATTGGGAGATGCCTTCCTTGACCACATGCTCCCTCTTCCTTCTGACAATGCTCCTTGAGGGCTTCCTGGTCCCCCACAGAACCACAGCATCTCTCTTCATGCCCAGCTGCACCAGTAATGCCTGCAGCACCACATTCGTCACTCTGGAACCTTCCCTCTGCCCTGATGTTCACTTTCCCATCATTTGGATTGAAGGAATATTCAGTCCAGCTTCCCTTTAAGAGGGACAGTCTACTTTTAAAAAGAGCATGCTGGATGGCCCATGTGATATCTGCACAACGCTGTTCAGCTGTCCTACTGAGTGCAGAGGTAGCTGGAAGTGCGGGGAGGATGCCAACATTCAGTCTCATGCTACACTCATAAAGGTGAGGTGGATGTGCCAAATTTGCATGCTGCCCACCTTAATTGGATCGGCTGTGGGCAAGTCACAAATCACGACTCCTATGCTAAACTAAACCTTATGATACACTGAACACTGTCCCCTAAGCATTTCCTTACTGACACTTCATCCACTTGGCCCACCTCATTCCCAAAAACCAGGTCTAACAATGCCTCCTTTCTCGTTGGACTGGAAACATACTGCTGTAGAAAATTCTGAACTCATTCTAGGAACTCTTGCCCCTCTTGGCCTTTTACATTACTTCTATTCCAGTCTATATTTGGATAATGAAAGTCCCCCATTATAACTACTCTATAATTTCCTTGCAAATTTGTTCTTCATCATCTTTCCCAATAGTTGGTGGCCTATAAACTACACCAAGCAATGTAAATGCACCTTTTTTGCTCCTTAGCTCTAGCCAAATAGAATCTGTTCTTGACCCCTCTGGGGCATCCTTTATCTTGCACTGCAATGTTCTCCTTAAATTCTCCTTAATCAATATTGTCACCACTCCCCCTTTCCTTCCTTTCCTAACTTTCCTGAATACCTTGTGTCCAGGAATATTTAACACCCAGTCCTGCCCTTTTTTGAGCCAGGTCTCTGTTATCGCCACAACATCATATTTCCATGTGACTATCTGCACCTGCAACTTACCATTCCTATTTTCCACACTCCATGTATTCACATACATGCACAGTAACCCTAATTTAGGCTTTATTACATTTCCCTTTACTCTGAACCCAACTAACAATTTATTATTTCCTAATCTAGTGCTGTCTCTCTCTCCCAGTATTCTGTGCATCTTGGTATCCCTCTCCAGTATTACTTCCAGATTCCCACACCTCTGCCAAGTTAGTTTAAACCTTCCCCAATACCACAGCAAATTGCCCCACAAGGAAATTCATCCTGACTCTATTTAGGTGCAATCCTTCCGAACTGTACAGGTCCTATCACCCCCAAAGCTGATCCCAGTGTCCCAGGAATTTTAAGCCCTCCCTCCTGTATCGTCTTTCCAGCCACGCATTCATCTGCTTTTTTCCTCTTATTTCTATACTCACTTACAGGGAATAATCAGGAGATTGCTATTTCCGAGGTCCTGCTTGCCAATTTCCTACCTAGCTCCCTAAATTCTGGCTGCAGGGCCACATTTCTCTTTCTGCGTCCATCATCCATACCAACGTAACCATGACTGCTGGCTGTTCACCCTCCCCTCTCAGGGTCATTCAATTACATCTTTGACCCAGACATCAGGGAGGCAACATACCATCCTGGATTCACACCTGTGGCTGCAGAAACACCTGTCTGTCCACCTAACTATCAAATCTATCACTATTGTCCTCTTTGTTTCTGCTTATCCAGAATCCTCCTCCCATCACCCTCCCCCACCACCCACCCCCCCACCACCCCTTCCACCTGGGATAGTCCCTACAGGGCATAGGGGTAATATGGTCCCTACAGAATATAGGGATGGGCTAATCCCTTCTGGTATAGGGATGGGATAGTCACAATATTTTACAAAGTTGGGATATTCCCTTCAGGGGATCAGGCTAGAATTGTACTTGTGTTGTGTCAAACTGGGTTCACTCTAACAGTTTATAGATCTGGGCTAACCCCGCACTATATAAAACTGGTAGTCCCGACAGTTTACAGAAGTGGAGTAGTCCCTACAGTGTGTAGCTATTGAGAGACTGTACCTGACAGGTGAACAGACATTTGGTGTTTGAGTTGGAATTCTGTGCTTTAAGGTGGATTGCTTTAATCAGGGTTCTGACTCACTGGCTCGCTCACTGAGACATGCAGCGAGGCTCTGGTGTGCTTGACTGTATTTAGTGGTGGGGAGTCCCCTGACAGAGCAGTAATTGGTAATTCAGGCAGCTGGGGTTTGGAAATGGAGCCTGCTGTGCTCTACAGAGACAAGCAGGCCAGGACTAGAGTGAGAAGTTGCAAGAGGTATTTCTCAATATGCAGTACCTCAACCACCAACTCCCCCCTTAACACCCCAAACTAACCAGTGTCTGTCATGGAAAACAGTTGGACTGGCACTCCTTGGACAAGAATGGTAAGGGGAGTGAGAGGAATCGACCCTTTAGTCTCTTCATTTTTCCAAACTGCAGCTAAATGTTGGCCTAAAGCAAACAACTAGAGCTGAAGAATCTGGGGGCCTGGGATGGAGCGTCCACTATCCCCGGACAGCTGCCTCAGTCAATTATTCCAATGATACAATGTTATCGCTCACAATTTACAGGAAAACCTATTTACAACTGTATTCGATGCGATGGGAGGAGGATTCTGGATAAGCAGAAACAAAGAGGACAATAGTGATAGATTTGATAGTTAGGTGGACAGACAGGTGTTTCTGCAGCCACAGGTGTGAATCCAGGATGGTATGTTGCCTCCCTGATGTCTGGGTCAAAGATGTAATTGAATGACTGCAGAGCACCCTGAGAGGGGAGGGTGAACAGCCAGCAGTCATGGTTACGTTGGTATGGATGATGGACGCAGAAAGAGAAATGTGATCCTGCAGCCAGAATTTAGGGAGTTAGGTAGGAAATTGGCAAGCAGGACCTCGGAAATAGCAATCTCCTGATTATTCCCTGTAAGTAAGTAGAGAAATAGGAGGATAAAGCAGATGAATGTGTGGCTGGAAAGACGATACAGGAGGGAGGGCTTAAAATTCCTGGGACACTGGGATCAGCTTTGGGGGTGATAGGACCTGTACAGTTCGGAAGGATTGCACCTAAATAGAGTCGGGATGAATTTCCTTGTGGGGCAATTTGCTGTGGTATTGGGGAAGGTTTAAACTAACTTGGCAGAGGTGTGGGAATCTGGAAGTAATACTGGAGAGGGATACCAAGATGCACTACTGGGAGAGAGAGAGACAGCACTAGATTAGGAAATAATAAATTGTTAGTTGGGTTCAGAGTAAAGGGAAATGTAATAAAGCCTAAATTAGGGTTACTGTGCATGTATGTGAATACATGGAGTGTGGAAAATAGGAATGGTAAGTTGCAGGTGCAGATAGTCACATGGAAATATGATGTTGTGGCGATAACAGAGACCTGGCTCAAAAAAGGGCAGGACTGGGTGTTAAATATTCCTGGACACAAGGTATTCAGGAAAGGTAGGAAAGGAAGGAAAGGGGGAGGGGTGACAATATTGATTAAGGTGAATTTAAGGAGAACATTGCAGTGCAAGATAAAGGATGCCCCAGAGGGGTCAAGAACAGATTCTATTTGGCAAGACCTAAGGAGCAAAAAAGGTGCATTTACATTGCTTGGTGTAGTTTATAGGCCACCAACTATTGGGAAAGATGATGAAGAACAAATTTGCAAGGAAATTATAGAGTAGTTATAATGGGGGACTTTCATTATCCAAATATAGACTGGAATAGAAGTAATGTAAAAGGCCAAGAGGGGCAAGAGTTCCTAGAATGAGTTCAGAATTTTCTACAGCAGTATGTTTCCAGTCCAACGAGAAAGGAGGCATTGTTAGACCTGGTTTTTGGGAATGAGGTGGGCCTAGTGGATGAAATGTCAGTCGGGAAACGCTTAAGGGACAGTGTT
Source organism: Cetorhinus maximus (assembly GCF_964194155.1). NCBI lineage: Eukaryota > Metazoa > Chordata > Chondrichthyes > Lamniformes > Cetorhinidae > Cetorhinus > Cetorhinus maximus. Next base: position 43,797,362 of record NC_135898.1, read on the forward strand.
CAGTGTATCATAAGGTTTAGTTTGGCATGGAGTCGTGATTTGTGACTTGCCCACAGCCGATCCAATTAAGGTGGGCAGCATGCAAATTTGGCACATCCACCTCACCTTTATGAGTGTAGCAAGAGGCTGAGTGGGTGCCATGCTGTTGGTATCCTCCCCTCACTTCCAGAGAAGGTTCCAGAGTGACGAATGTGGTGCTGCAGGCATTAGTGGTGCAGCTGGGCATGAGGAGAGATGCTGTGGTTTTGTGGGGGACCAGGAAACCCTCAAGGAGCATCGTCAGAAGGAAGAGGGAGCATGTGGTCAAGGAGGGCATCTCCCAATGTCTGGCCCCGAGGACATGGCAGCAGTGCCACAATAAGCCTAATGAGCTCATGCAGGTGGTCAAGGTCAGTGAATGCATCTTAACATGGCATCTCCTGTCACCAGAACACCAAACTCTTACACTGCTTGTCGCGTCACACCCCAACACTCTCCCAGTGATGGCACTTAGGACTCATGCCTAGCAACCACACACTTCACATCATCCTACATTACTAGATGCCAGACTCACACCCACCACTTGCTCCCCCCACAGGCCTCCAGGTATTCAGCTATGGTAAGCACATCATGCAAACACAATGAAACACAAGCACTAACATTTTTCCCTCTATCTTGTGTGACAAAGTGGCATAAAGTAGAAGGGAGCACAGCAGAACTGACAGGGGACAAGGACACTTGCATTCCCTGAACATTACAGAGGAGATGGTAAGGGAGCCAGTGGCATCTAGTGTCACTGAAAACCTTGAGCATGAGGGTAAGTTCCTGCAATATGCCTCGTCTCAACTCCCAGTTCGCCTTTATCTAGCTGCCTGGCCTGCTATGTACACGGATGCCTTGCTTTCCTCCCTACCTCTTCCCTCACACCAACATTCCCCTTCAGGTTTTCTGCTTTCAGCCACCCAAGAACACCTGCCTGCCCCAGGTGGAGAGAGGACAGCAGCACATCACTGACAAAGAGGCCCCATCACTTGACCTGACATTGACAGCTGCCAGCTCAGACATTACACATACCTTGGAGGCGATTGTAGAGTTGGGACCAACACTTGCTGAGATTTTGGGGCCCAAGCCAGACTAGAATAAAGGGTAGTTTGTGTGCCAACTCACTGGAGGGCGAGGCCACAAGTACGTAATGTTGCAAAGGATTCAAATTAACACCTCGATGGGCCAGCATGTAGGAGAAAGCTGATGAGTATGCACGTCAAGATGCTGGATGCATTGGTGGACCGGCTGTGTTAAGGAGTATGGAGGGGTTTGTTTCCAATTTGGCAGAAAGTATTGTGCTGAGCTTCCCATCTCAGCACCTACTGCTTCATCATCCTATTATTATGACCCCCATAGAGACCAATTATCTTTAAAAAGAGATATGAATATCTCAGTGACCAATGGAAAAAATTGCACAACAAGATTTCACATTTTAGGATTTTTACTGGAATAGACAAACTAACAAACCACATTGAGTAAACATTACTTTAATAGGCAACTAATACACTAAATTACAGAAAAGCTATTATTAACTAATTAACAAAAGTGAGAACTCCCACCACAATTATATAATATGCCACATTCTCAACAAGTATCTGATCTTTTGGATACAGTTCAAATCCCTCCTGGTGTTTCAACAGGCTCCCTGCCTATTTGAGGTGAGTCTTCCAGTATCCTTTTGAAACTTGCATGACTCAGTCTTCCAGAACTTCCAGGAGCAAGGCACCCTCTGGCAACTCCTTATAATCTCCACAGATTCTGTCTCTTCAGAGAAGCATCAGTCACCAGCATTCTGCTTGGGCTAACACAGCAAATGTTCCCCTATTTTCCCCTCCCTTTTCCCAGCATCTCCCTCTCTCACTCTCTTTCCAGGGTCTCTGTGTCTGAGAGTCTGTATCCAGAAAGACCAGTTGCCTTCTTTTGTGTCAAGGTGTTGTCATGACCACAGCCGGTGTTAATTGTTGCACAAACAATTCTCAGAGGGAAATTGGTTTACAGGCCATACCCTTTTTTTTGTATTCTGAAAATGAGAAGAACACTGATCTCAACAGTAAGAGGTCTAGTAACACTTTTGGGATTTTTAAAAGTTAAAAGTAAAAGTTTTGTTAGCAAGAATAAAGGAAAACTTGAGCACCCAAGATTACAGTTGTACAATTAAGGTTAGTCTTACAATACATCCCCCCAAAAAAACTCTCTACTTGGTCAGACCCATAAGTTAATACCTTCCAGGCAACACTTCCATATGGATGTTTAATTATAAAAAATCCAGTAATATTACCCAAGGCAAACTACTGTCATTTTAATAGAGACATACCACATGGCCTCTCAACTCTCTCCCACTCTATTGTGGAATCCAAACTTCAGAATAAATCTGCTTGTTGCAGCCCAAGATTTTTCTGGCTTGACCGGATGGCTGGTTCAAATGGCATCTTACCCCAGTCCAGAGCCACAGCTCAGTTCAACAGCTATAGCCCAACAGCTCAAAACAACTACTATAAGCTCTCCACAGTAACTCCAAAATACCTTTTTTCCCCTTTTCACTCAGGTTCCATTGTTTTCATACCTTTTAGAAACTTAACTCCTTCCAGATATAAAATCTTTCATGTCTCGATCTTATATTTGCTTTTGGGCCAATAAAGTATAATATCCCCACTTCCTATTTGCTTATGGAACTCCTGCAAGATGGAAACATATTTCTTTTTACCTCTGACTCCCCTTTGATATACAAACAAACTCTTAACTTATCTAAAAATGCAAATGTTACATCTAACCTACTTACTTGTACCTCAAGCCTAACACCTCTATCCCTTTCATGTTTCAACCTGTCCAGACAACTTGTCTCCTATTAATTTCTGCTCAGCTTAATTAAATCATACACATACACAAACACACACGCACGCATGCACAAACACACACACACAAACAGACTTTTCCACAGAATAACACAATATTCCCCAAAAAATATGTTTAAAAAAACATCAACTTCTCACAATGTGAAAACTAGCACTTAAGTTTCTATGAGTTGTTACAAAAGTCAACTTACCTTCTCATTGAGAGTAGAGGTCGTAAACTCCAAGTCCCAGCAGACCTTGGAGTGTCCGTGTATGCGCAGACAGGGAATGGGCTGCACATACACAGTTCAATATTTTGAGCTTTTTGGGCCAACAATGGGCCCAGCACACCTGAGGGGCAATGGAAAACAGCGCAAAAAACCAAATCAAGTGACCTGGAGCGGAGCGCCATTGAAGAGCAGTGTCCTAGGCAAGGGACAAGGAGATGTCCCAAAGGGAGAAGGGACTGGGGGAGGCCCCAAAAGTAGAGTCTGTGACAGGGCACGGGGACAGGAAGAGGTCCCAGTTAAGGTTAAAAAGAGAGGAACAAGGAAGGAGGCTCTAAGCAGGAAAAGGGAAATCTAGGTAATTGAAGTGGACTCGGGAGAAGCTCTGAAGACCCAAGAATGCAGCAGAAGGTTGGTGACTCTGCTGCAGGCTGGTGGAAAGAAGGCAACCATTTGGAGCAGTGCTGTTCTGCTCAGCATGGCCGAGGAGCTGAAGTTATGCTTTTGAGTTGGTGCTTCAGTGCGGATTCAGGAATGCAGGGGAACGGAATCCTGGGAAATGAGAATGAAAAGCTGCGAGGTGGGACATTATTGATGCTAACAAGTTGGAATGACTTATGGTGAGAATTCTGAGGTTAGATCTTTGAAAATAAAGACTAGTCCTTGTGAGAGACATAGAGGTTCAGGGAGATTGGTTGACTCACAATGTTTACTGACATCTGTGGACTCTACCTTGGTTGCATTTGCCATTTAGTGTGCAGTGTGATGTGTCTGACCACAGTTTACTTGTTAATTCACGTGTACCTCATATTAATCCTGAACATTAGAGTATGAGATGGATATTGTAAAATGTCTCCATGCTCGCTGGTACACACGGTACTGCCCAATACTCCACTGACCCTGGGTGCAGGTCATGTGCTGTCTTACATCACTGTGTGGGTAGTACTGTACTCAGTCCCACATTAACCCTAAATATGCCAGACCCTTATACTACACCTCCTGCCAAGTTTTTATCCAGTTTTAAGGGATTATAGTTTACCTTATGTCTTACATTGTTATTGCTATCATGCATTTACATTGTCACTACTACATTGTCACTACCCCATCTCCCCCCTTCAGGTTCTTGAATTCAAAGGTTCAGGCGGTCTTGAGGCCTTATAACCCTTTCATTTCTCATTCACACTACTGTCGGAGCAGTGGTAGGCTCTGGCGCTGCTGGTTCTTCCTTTAGGTTTGGAGGTTGATCTGGCACCTGGGTATGTTTTCATCCTTTCCTTCCATTCTTTCATGTTGAACTTCACTTGGTCAGTTCGACTGTTGCGTTGGTTGGTGGTTGCTACCCAGTTTGTTTCTTGTGGGGTGAATGAACATTGGACTTCTCTCCTTGTTGCTTCTTTTGCTTCTTCTGTCATCGTGTGGGCCATGGTGATGTTCTCTGTGGCGGAGGATGAGCATTCCCGTGACTGGAATGAAGTTTAGTGGCACTAAGCCACTTTAGTGGGAAGGCGGTAGCATAGTGGTATTGTCACTAGTATTCTCGAGACTCATGGTAATGTTCTGGGGACCCAGATTTGAATCCCACCATGGCAGATGGTGAAACTTGAATTCAATAAAATTCTGGAATTAAAAGTTTGATGATGACCATGAAACCATTGCTGATTGTCACTAATGTCCTTTAGGGAAGGAAATCTGCTGGCCTACATGTGATTCCAGTGATGTGGTTGATTCCTAAATCGATTAGGGATGGACAATAAGTGCTGACCTAGCCAGTGACACCCGCATCCCATGAATGAATAATTAAAAAACGCTTACCTCCACATTTGCTGTCGGCAATGGGAGGCTACTACCAGATTCCAGCATCTTTTATGGCCTTGGCATGCTTGCTGGGAGTTGCAGCGTATGTTCGGCGGTTACAGTCTTGGCCTGCTGCACTGTCATCAGAGCCGGAGGTTGTGGCTCATTGGACTACTGCTCGCTCTCTTTTGCATCCTCCAGTGGAGGCATCATTGTTACCTCCTGGGTGGTTGGCTGGTCTGACCATTGAAAGTTCACCAGCACCTCTAACAAGAATGGACAAACCTGCTCTGCAAAGAGAGAAGACACTTCAGAGCTGATGTCCCAGTCAGGGTACTCTTTTTTGTTTGAGTACTCAGGAACTTGCAGTTCTGTATGATTAACAATAGTTGTTGTCTTGACATCTTCTGCTGTTTTGAGGGCTACAGAGGCATCTCTGCTCAAGAGAGAATTAGGCTGGTTATGGATAACGTACATCAGCTCGACGATTTGTTTGCTGCCATACCTTGGTGGCTCCAGAATTGTGCCTTTGGCTGGAAGCCAGGTTCCTCTGGGCCATAGAGTGGTGTTTCTGTTGTTCGAAGCCAGAGGACTTTTAGCCATGGCTCCTTGTCCAACAGGACGGTTGTGCTGGTTCCTGTGTCTGACTTAAATTTTGTTAAGCGACCATTGATGAAACGTTCACATTCCAAAATGAGAAACCAAGATCATTGACCTCACCCAAGAGGCATGTTTGTGTGTCTTCTGGTTTTACAGTTTCGGCCTCGTGGACAATCTTTGGGTCTTACGTGCATTTCATAGTTTTTGCCTTGCACAGTTTGCCGTAGTGTCCAATTCTGTTGCACTGAAAGCACTGGGCTGAAATTGCAGGACACTGATCTCGCCTGTGGGAGCACTTAGCTCCACTGCATTGACATGGTTGCTCTGCTGGCTGGCTCGGTTATTGCTTTCCCTGGCTTCAAGTGTCCCTGTGTCTTTGTTGCACAGTTTATTTTCTCCCCTTAAAATGGTTCTGTGCTGCTCACTGAGTTCTGACTGCCTAAATCCCACCATGACAGATGGTGAAATTTGAATTCAATAAAAAATCTGATGCCGATCATGAAATTATTGCCGATTATTGTAAAAACCCATCTGTTTCACTAATGTCCTTTAGGGAAGGAAATCTGCCATCTTTACCTGGTCTGGACTACAAGTGACTCCAGACCCACAGCAATGTGATTGACTCTTAAATGCCCCTGGAACAAGGGCAACAAAAGCTGGCCTAGCCAGCAACGCCCACATCCCAAAAACAAATTTTTAAAAATTCATGTAGCACCCATTTAATGCCTGTATTCATCCTTAGGGCAGTATTAACTCCCTTATTCTCTTCGTTGTTCGTTTGGTTCAGTCCTGTGATAGGCTCTCTTGTCATTTTTATCCACTTCTTCCAACCTAATGTGACACAGCAATTGAATAATTGAACAACGTGACGCTACAGATACTCAGGATAGAAAGGAACTTTTGTATACAAATACATTATGGGCAGAATCTTCGGCTCGGCGAGCGGGGTAAAATGATGCACGGTGATGTTGGGCGTGTGTCCCGATGTCACCGCGCATCATTCAGATTTTCAGTTCAGCGGGCACGCACCCGAGTCGGCTGCGCGCCCGCCGAACTGTCAAAGGCCTGTTAAGGCCAGTTCACTCTCAATTAAATCAATAAACTGAGCTGCCCGTCCAACCTTAAGGCAAAAAGCCCAGGCCACCTTCTCATTTTTCATGGGACCTCACCCACTGGTGGGATGAGGTTTCATGAAAGTTTTTAAAGTCTTGTAAAAATTTTTAATAAAATTAATAGACATGTCCCAGCTCATGTGACAGTTTCACATGAGGGGGCATGTCTTAAATTTTTTTTTTCCCTTTATTACTTTTTTTTGCACTTAAACTAATCTCCCTGAGGCAGCTCTGTGCCTCAGGGAGATTTCTGCGCATGTGTGGAAAAGCGCAAACCCCGACTCAGGCAACCCCCCCCCCCCCCCACCGCCTCCACAGAGAGCGCTCAGTGCTTCCGAGTGTGTGTCATGCTGGGGCGGGCCTTAATTGGCCCATGTAAAGTGGCTGCGATCGGCTGCGCGCCCACTCCCACCCAAACCCCGCCCCCCGACGGGGAGAAAATTCGTGGAAGGTCCCAGGTTTCATTTGAACCTCTTGCCTGGCCAAGATCCTGACTGAAATATTCACTGCAAGTTGTAGCATCCTAAACCATTACATATAGAACTATACATATTGTACTTCTTCCAAATCTATAAAAAAGAGGCATTGTCTGTGTGAAAGATGCATCGCTTCGATCAAACTATCGGTTACCCTTCCTAATAGGTTATGTTTTGGCTTGGCTGCAATGTTCTGTCAGTGAAAATCTAAGCCGAAGATACTTTAAAATGTTGCTCTGCTACTTTGCGTCATTTTTGCAGGTAAAATATAGGACTCAGTCCATGCGTATACTCTCTAGACTTGTGCTCAAACTGCTGTTTTACGGGACTTTGAGCATTCAACATTGAGTTTCTGGTACTGTAATTTCTTCATTAGGCTCCTGGTGCAACATAGCTCATTTTAACTCCCTAAGTGTCAAATGTGATCATGTTACTTCTGTCAGCATTATAATTATTTCCTAGGATTGAGTGGTCTAGATAAATACATTGGATTTTCAGTAGGTTTACTAATACGTCAGAAAACCCAGGCCTCCTTTTTAGTGTTAGAGTAACTTGTCATTGTGCTCCAAACTTTTGAGCCCCCGTGATCCGGAAGCCACTCATCTGTCAACACATGTTTGCTGTTCCCCCTGAGGATTTTAATGGCTCTGTTCTTCTCTGCTGCAGTTCAGCTGCAATGAGCCTCCATGGAATGTAATTCTCAAAGAGGGAAGTAACAAATTCACATTTATTGGGCGCCTTTAATGACCTCACAATGTTCCAAAAAGTTTTACTACCAATGGTGCACTTTTGAGCTATGCTCAGTGTTGTTATTGGCCAAGATAAACCTGCTCGATCACTTCACTGTTTGTTTTGTTCAGTCTTCACATGAAAGGGCTGAGCTGTGACAAGCAATATGAGCACAGCACTGTTCCACAAACAGCAGTGAGATATATCTTTTTAATTGACTGTGTTGATTGAGGGGCAAATGTCACCCAGGAGGACATCCCTGCTCCTCTGAATAGACAGAGCCTCAGTTTAACCTTCTGTCTGAAGGATAGCATCTCTAACAGTGCAGTACTCCCTAGCATTGTTCCAAACTGCCAGCCCAGATTGTGTGGGGGGTTGAATTTTAATCACCAAGAACAGTCAGGGATATTTCAAATGCTTCAAATAATTGTTTTTTGGATTGTGACCATAACCCGACTCCAATGCGCCCATTTCCGCATTTAACAGAGTTGTGCGTGAATACCTGTAAGTAAACTACTCACCAAAGCTGGGACCTTATTATCCATCGGGGCATTGAAGATGGGCTTCAGATAGGTCTGCAGGTGCCCTAAGGGTGTCCAGAATGATAGAGGGATGCTGCATCCTGCACAGGTGTTGCACAGCAGAGAAGAATACAGGTTAAAGAGGATGAAGGGGATCATCACTCATTTTTGGATGAGGAACATTTTAATGAGGAGGGGGAGACAAAGCTGGAGCACTCACCCATCGCTGCCAAGGATGTAAAAGTTCACTAGGGTCGACTTGTATGGCAAAACATAAGACATGAAACCCTGTAGTCCACCCCCATCACTAGGACCACCCCCACTGTCCTCACCACTTTGCACTAAATACTCCTTCAATCCTTCGTCCAATCATTGCACGTCCAGTCAATGTGATCTGTCACAAATTGCCATTCATCAAATGACAACTGAGAGGCTGAATTGGCACTCCTATGCAAATGTTGTGTGTCATTAAAAAATAAGGAACATGATGACTTCTTATTTTGTCACACATGCACACACTTGCTGAATAACCTTTTGTTGAACTTACTATTTCCACTGCTCCTATGTGATGCAATCTCTGTAACTTGAGCAGAGGTAGAGGCAGGCTGCTCAAATCCCTGTCTGGGGTGCTTTTGGCCAATGCCCTCTGGGTTTCGAAGCCCATGAGGGCCCCACCAAAAACTACTTCTCCCACACTATTGTAGGGGGAGACATCGGGAGACAAGGGAGCATGTCGGGTACTTACTGAGGGCTGGGAAATAGGTGGGACGTGGGGGTACTTTGAACGGAGTTCCCACTTCCATGTCCCCCTACCCCAGAGAGCTGTGGAGGCTCAGTCATTGAGTATGTTCAGAGCAGAGGTCCACTGATTTCTAGATACCAAAGGCATCAGTGGATACAGGGAGAGTACGGGAAGCTGGTGTTGAGGTAGAAGATCAGCCATGATCTAGGTAATGGTGGAGCAGGCTTGAAGGGCTGAATGGGCCACTCTTGCTCTTATGTTCCTATGTTCACCATAATCCTTCTCTAGGGCCAGCAGCACAGCACTCCCATTCTACTGCAGACCAATTGGTGAAGATCAGTGACAGCTTCTGCACTGCCATGACCTTGGCCTATAAGAACTTAACTGAGAGGTTGTGCTTGAGGGTTCACAGAGGTGGCTCCTCCCCCTTCATGATGTACAGTCTCACCATTCCGTGACCACCAATCCACTAGTGATCCAATTGGACACCTCCATTGTCACCACTATTTTGGAGATGTGTGCATGGCATATCTGTCAGTACCTGGCTAAGTTGCAGATGGAAATCTACCTTTCTCCTTCTCAGTGATCACCTAGCTGAGCTGAGCAGAGCATGGAGAGGATTCCACCCTCAGCATAGATCCCTACAGTTGTCCCTGACCCCGGTGTCACCTTGTGCTCATTTGAGAGGTATGAATCACGATGTGAAAACCCAACTAATTATCTTTGTGGATCTTCCAAACTGTGGGTATTAGCGCTGGTGCATATTGTGCATCCTGTGATGGTGCACCCTCAGAAGGAATGAGCTTCTCTATGGAATCACCCTCATGAAAGTCCTGTGACACTTGCTTTACATGTAACACTCCTGGAAGACAAAGCAAAGGGATGTGATTTAGTTGTGGCAAACTCCTAAGGCAGGATTTTGAGGTCATCGGGCAGGTGTGGTGGACGGGCCCATGAGCAGCCAGGAAATGGTCCGCTGCCCGTGATTGGCCCCCGACCGCGATTTCACGCTGGTGGGTCAATTAAGGCCCACCCAGCGTGAAACACGGCTCTGCACTGGTCGGGAAGGGCCAAGCGGTGGTGGGGGCCTGTTGGCCACTGGGTCCAATGGTGCACTGCCTCCTCCATTGAGAAAGTGGTGACTCTCATGAAGAGGCAGCTCCAAGAACAAAATCAGGGGTTCCTGGGGTTGCGCTCGGACCTGCAAGTGTGGTCTGACCTCAGGTGGTCAGTGCCAGTGTGGGGGATGGATGAGGCACCCAGTATCCCAGCTAGGTGCCCGTCGAAATATGGTGAGCATGGAGGCCCAGAGCAGCCTCATGTTGGCGTACAAGCTACTTGTCATCTCTGCGGGCTCCTCTCAGGGCACTCTGGACGATGGCAGCAGCTCCTCCGTCCCTCTGCTAGTGACCGTGGCATCTGATGAGGCTTCAATGACTGGGAGATGCCAGCCATGGTGCTGGCTGCTCCCTCCCAGGCGGGGCCAGCACAGGCTCCACTGGCCAGAGGGTGACCACCAAGGTCATCAAGGCCAACAAGACAGCAGAATCAGCAGGCTGTCTCCAATGCCATTTCCAGCGAGCGGGGGTCACCAAGACATAGCACTCGCAAGCATAAAGACACCATGAGCACAAGAGGGGCTGGTCACGGGTGATTTTATGTTCAGTTATGTTTACTTTATCTATACTGGTCTGAGAATAAAGATCAGAGAAGTTTACGTAAATAGTTTGGAATTGTCAAAGTGAAATAAATTTTATTTTTGTTGTCATGGCCTGAGTATGCTTCACCTTTTTATTTTATTGGTGCAGGATATGCCAGTATGTAATGCCGGATATAAGTGGCTCTGAACTTTATTGCACAGGCACTGAGTGTTCTTTGTGTTCAAATGAAAGGGTCATTTCGGACATCTGGGATGGAGGCGGCAGCCCTGGCATGTGGTTGAAGCTGATCTTTTGTAGTCTCGCTGAAGTAGCGCTGGAGCAAGGTGTCTCTGGTGTCCCTGCCTCCCTGGAGGTTACCGAGTCTGCTTCCATGTCCTCAGCATTCTCCTCACCGTGCTCCTCTTCTGACTCACTACTGGACTCATCATCTGTGGCCTGTTGAGCTGCCTCAAGATCCTCTTCCTCCAGTGGGTCCCCCTTGCCAGTGCCAGATTGTGGAGAGCGCAGCATGCAACCACTATCAGTGACACCCGCTCTGGGGGGTATTGTAGTGCATCCCCTGAACAGCGCAGGCATCAGAAGCGCATCTTGAGAAGACCTAGGGTCCTCTCTATCACCGCCTTTGTGGAGACATGACTCATATTATAACGCTGCTCTGCCTCTGTCCTTGGATGGCAGAGAGGCGTCATGAGTCACCTCTTCAATGGATAGTCCTTGTCACCCAGCAGCCATCCATCCAGTCAGGCTGGAGCACTGAGAGCCTCGACACTTGGGAGTGTCTCAGGATCTACGCTTCATGTGAGTTGCCTGGGTACCTTGCCCAGACTTGCAGAATTTGCATCCTGTGATCACACACTATCTGCACGTTCATGGAGTGGAAATCCTTCCTGTTGATGAAGGCACCGGGCTGACCCGCTGGCGCCATGTTTGCAATCGATGGTGCCCTGAACGTGGGGGAACCCAGCAATCACTGCAAAGCCTCTAGCTCGCTTAGCCTGCCTGGCCTCGTCCGTACGGTAAAGAATAAAGGTCAGTACCCGCCTGAACAGAGCTTCTATCACCAGCTTGACGCAACTGTGCACAGCTGATTGGGAGACTCCACACAGATCCCTCACTGAGCCCTGGAAAGAGCTGGAGGCATAGAAGTTGAGGGCCACTGTGACCTTCAGAGCCACTGGCATGGGGCGTCCACCCAGACAGTTGGGGCTGATCTCAGGTCCAATCATCTGACAATGGAGGTCACTGTCTCCCTTGAGAGGCGGAGCCTCCTTTGGCATTGCACCTCAGACTTATTGAGGTAGCTGCATCGCCGCCTGTAAACCCTGGCAGCAGGATAGTGGCGTCTTCTGTAACCCCTTCCGCCTTGGACTCCCTGCTGGTCCAGTGCCCCATGTGCCTGCGCCTCTCCTCCCACAGGTCCCTCCCCTGGAAAATGCATTGGGACACCTGGCCTCCTCTCCCTTCTGCCCTCCTCAGAGGAGGTGCCACCAGCGGCGATCACAATCCCCATTACCAGGGTAACGGAAGGCTGTTTAATACCTGGAAGGGTCCACACAGTCTGAATCCTCCAGGGGCCTTGCAGATACCAAGGAGTCCTGAAATGAAGCTTGGAAATGCTAAAAATGAAGCCCTGTATAGAGATGAAGTTGCCAATACCAATAAGCCACCAGCAGCAAACTATGTACCAAACTCATCACTATCCACACTGGCAATGCTGCTGACCCTTTTTATCCTGCCCTTGGATGAGGTTTTTGAAAATGTCGGCTGATCACCTGCCTGTTTTGCCCGTGCAACGAGCGCGAAATCGCACGGGCAATGAACATTCGCCGCCAATAGGTCTGTTAATAGCATTAAGTGGCCTGTTAATTAATGGCGGGCACGGCTCCGGCACCCGCGTACGCCCACTGAACGAAATATCTCATGAGTGCATGATGACGTTGGGATGATAGCCTGATGGCATCGTGCGCTATTTTACACCCGATCGGGTCAGGCCCGCGCCTACCCGTGGGCCATAAAATCCTGCCCCTAATCTGGACAATGACCATAATGAGTCTTCTCATAGTTCAGCAGTTGAAATGAAGTCAGCATATGTGTTTCAGAGGTATTTGTAATGGCATTACCAGCAATCTGTGAGTTCCCTGTCTCTCCACCTCTGACTGAGAGGGGCCCAGATGTGCCAGCTATCTCCAGCATCTCCTGGCCTGCAGCTGTTACTGGCCTATTTGTAGTTGCCCACCTCCAGTTCTGTCTCTCTCTCTTGTGTTTTTCCCTTTTCCTCCAATAAGGGGTGGGAAAGCAGATTTGTTAGTGAGTGAATGAAGTTCAGGTAATCACCTGATGGATGTAGTGTATATTGTTGAATATTGAGGCAAATGCATGGCATTGCATAAGGTCAGGGGTGAGTGGCAAAGGTAGAGAGATAAATGGGGAAGTGATGAAGAACCTGAAAAGTGAGAGGCTGGATGCTGCTGAGAATTGAGCGGGTGTGCAGATCATGTGATGAAGAATAATTGGCAAAACAGAGTGAAAAGGAATGGTGTCTTAAAGCATAGGATGTAGGTTAATTAGCAAAATTATTCATTTTGCCTGACCTGTTTTCCTCATTAAACTGCTTCTTGGATTGCGCGCATGACCTGGACACAAAATATTCCAGCTGGTTATCTCATCAGCAACCTCCAAACTTGCCTTCTAGGTCAGAGCAGCAGGTTTTGCCTGCCATTGATGGGGAATATTAAGTTCACCCTACTTCTCGCTGCACCAAGCAGTAATTCCAGTGATGTGTCACTGAATCTGGGTGCTGTGCTAACTCTGTGCCCAACCTCCACCTTGTACTCCTCAAGTTGTGGACTGTCCCTTTAAATACAAGTGAGATTGCATGATGCATTCTGTAGGTGGAAACCCAGACATTAAAAAAAACAATTGTATGAATTCCATTGAATTCACAGATTTTGACACACTGAGTTAACATCCAAATTTTGCCTACGCAATTCCACATCCCTGTTTGCAAGGATGGGCTCTCGGATCCTGAAATGAGGTTTCAACACACAATCAGGTGGACTCGAAGGTTTCTACTTGTGTCAGTATCACACGTAAGTCAGAATGTTCAAGTGAGTTCATGTTCCACTCCAGAAACTTCAGCACATGTATTTGAGTTGACAATATAGTGCAGTAATGAGGAAGTGCTTTCAGAGGAACCAGCTTTAGAATAAAGCATTTAAACTGAGGCATTTACAGTGGACATTAAAGATCCAGAGCACTATTTTGAAGGGGGGGAGTTATGCTCAGTGTCCAGTTAAATATTTATCCCTCAATCAACATCACTAAAACAACTTACCTGATCATTGTTACTTTCCGGTTGCGGGAGCTTGCTGTGTACAAATTTTACATCCCTCCAGGGGTGGGTTGGTTGGGGGGGGCATAAGACTGGGTGTCATGGAAGGGGTGCAATGCCGCCACCTACCTGCCTCGGTTGGGATTTTACCCATGGAAGGGTCATCTCACCCGTGGGATAATTGAAGCCCTCAACTAGCCGATTAATGGCCTTATCCTGCCATTGCTGGAATTTTACCCATGTTGGGAGGTGTCCAGACCACTGGGTGAGGGCACTAGGTAAAACCTGGCAGTCTTTTTGCGGGCTGAGGAGAAATCCCTCCTGTTTGGACATCCTATGCCCAATGGAAGCCCCTCACCCAATATAGTTCCCCCCTGAAAATGCATTGTCCCCCACCTGCCATGATGATCCTGGCACCCTATGCCCCTCACCGAGACATGGCAGCATGGCCCAAACGAAACACTAGATTTACTTTGAAGTCTGGGTCCATGGCGTCTCTTCCTCGGAGACTGATTGCAGTCCCAGCAGTGGCTACCACTCCCTGTGGTGCTGCTAGGACTAGAGAGCTCCCAGTGACTTGGTTGCCTTGCAGCTCTTGTAGGACGGACTTCCCCCTTGATGGGGGCGGAGCCTCTGTCTCAAGCTAATTAATGGCCCCTTGTTAGGTGGGCTTGTTCCTTATCAGCTGTAGGTCTGAGGTCACCACTTTTCCTGCACTTTAGCTTGATTGGCTGAAAAAGTACGCCATCCTGGGGACATCCTGAGGCCATGAAAGGTGCTGCATTGATGAAGGTTTTCCTTTCTTAGTCTTCACCAACAAACTAAGCTAAAATTTTGGATGAATTTTATCCCCTCACAATGGGCAGAGCAGGGGTGGGGTCAGGTTCAAGGTTCAAAAATGAAGCCTGACTCTGACTCACCTTGAACTACTTCTGCTTAAGACAGAGTTGGGTGGGATGGCAAGCAACCACCCAGCTCTCAATGGGCAAATCAGTAATTTAAACATGTTAAGTATGATCTATCTCTGACTTGCGATTTCTCCCCACTTTGCAAACTTACGCCTTGAACTGTAATTTCCCCTCAACTTGTGATGTCCCCCAGACCTGTAAATCCGCCCCCCCCGGATCCTCAATCTTCCCCCGATCTGTAATTCCGCCCCCGGATCCTCAATCTCCCCCAGATCTGTAATTCGCCCCCCCCGGATCCTCAATCTCCCCCAGACCTGTAATTCCCCCCCTGGATCCTCAATCTCCCCCAGATCTGTAATTCCCCCCCCCGGATCCTCAATCTCCTCCAGATCTGTAATTCCGCCCCCGGATCCTCAATCTCCCCCAGATCTGTAATTCCCCCCCTGGATCCTCAATCTCCCCCAGACCTGTAATTCCCCCCCCCCCACAGATCCTTAATCTCCCCCAGAGCTGTAATTCCGCCCCCCCCCCCCCAACAGATCCTCAATCTCCCCTAGACCTGTAATTCCTCCCCTGGATCCTCAATCTCCCCCAGATCTGTAATTCCCTCCCGGATCCTCAATCTCCCCCAGACCTGTAATTCCCTCCCGGATCCTCAATCTCCCCCAGATCTGTAATTCCCTCCCGGATCCTCAATCTCCCCCAGACCTGTAATTCCCCCCGCCGGATCCTCAATCTCCCCCAGACCTGTAATTCCGCCCCCCCAGATCCTCAATCTCCCCCAGACCTGTAATTCCTCCCCGGATCCTCAATCTCCCCCAGACCTGTAATTCCCCCCTGAAGCCTCAATCTCCCCCAGATCTGTAATTTCCCCCCCCGGAGCCTCAATCTCCCCCAGACCTGTAATTCCCCCCAGATCCTCAATCTCCCCCAGCCCTGTAATTCCCCCCCCCACCCACCCAGATCCTCAATCTCCCTCAGACCTGTAATTCCCCCCCGGATCCGCAATCTCCCCCAGACCTGCAATCCCCCCTGGATCCTCAATCTCCCCCAGACCTGTAATTCCCCCCCAGATCCGCAATCTCCCCCAGACCTGTAATTCCCCTCCGGATCCTCAATCTCCCCCAGACCTGTAATTCCCCCCCGGATCCGCAATCTCCCCCAGACCTGCAATCCCCCCTGGATCCTCAATCTCCCCCAGACCTGTAATTCCCCCCCAGATCCGCAATCTCCCCCAGACCTGTAATTCCCCTCCGGATCCTCAATCTCCCCCAGACCTGTAATTCCCCCCCAGATCCGCAATCTCCCCCAGACCTGTAATTCCCCTCCGGATCCTCAATCTCCCCCAGACCTGTAATTCCCCTCCGGATCCTCAATCTCCCCCAGACCTGCAATCCCCCCTCGATCCTCAATCTCCCCCAGACCTGTAATTCCCCCCCAGATCCGTAATCTCCCCCAGACCTGTAATTCCCCTCCGGATCCTCAATCTCCCCCAGACCTGTAATTCCCCTCCGGATCCTCAATCTCCCCCAGACCTGCAATCCCCCCTGGATCCTCAATCTCCCCCAGACCTGTAATTCCCCCCCAGATCCGCAATCTCCCCCAGACCTGTAATTCCCCTCCGGATCCTCAATCTCCCCCAGACCTGTAATTCCCCTCCGGATCCTCAATCTCCCCCAGACCTGTAATTCCCCCCGGATCCTCAATCTCCCCCAGACCTGTGTTCCCACTTCCTGCTCATCCCCCTCCTTCCAGTAAACATCAAGGCCTTGAATGGCTAAGTTAGACCTTTGTAATATCACAAAGCCTATTAGGCCCAAAGTTACTAATAATTTAGAATGTGAACTTTTTCTATTTATTGGATTTCAAATTCACCACACAGATATTAGAATTGCAACATGTTGCATGTAGTAATCTTGCTAAACATGATTTTGACTTAATAAAGTGAGCCCCATTTATCTTTACTCTGATTACGTATGGACAGTTCCCTTTCAGTTAGACACCATAAATAGAGTTCCTGCTTACATGTTATGGCAGGACATCACAGTTTCCGCTGTGACCTCTTGCATGTCTCAGAGGTCCTTGCCACACTCAGGAAGCGCGATTTCAGCAGGATATTTTAAAATTGTGCGTGGTTTTAGTTTCTTCCACTATCTAATGTGGTCCTAGTCTCCGTGATGCATTGGCTGTTTTTTTTGAGTGATAAGATTAACCCAATATTGCATTATGTGAGAAAAGTGGATGTTGATAACTGCGCTATACGCGTTAACAGTGACCAAATCTAGTAGCTGTAGTGCAAACTCTGGTCACATGAGTGTCCAATGTCAATGCGAATATCAACAGTAATGCTGAAATTTAGCTAAAAAGTAAAATGATGCAGTTACTGAGTCCTGAAAACTGTTGTGCCAGAATTGCATATTAGAAATATGAAACAAAAGGAAAAATATTTAATCAGGTTGGTTAGGACTCTAAATGGTTGTTTTTTGAAAGTGAGACTCTTTTGCACATGTAATTAGATTAAATGTTAAAGGTAATGTTTTCTGCTCTGTCCACGTTTCGTTGTGTTACCAGGCCTTGGTGAGGCTTTGCTCATTCTATGAATGACTTGAGATACTCGGTATATCGTTTCTCTTGAAACTATTTATTAAGAACTATTTACAAAGACCTCAGGGTAAGCACATGGCTTCCAGGACATGGGGTGGAATAATACGAAGGGTGGGTGGTGAAAACCACGTCAGAGTGGAGCCGATATGCTTGGCGCCGACCCGCCCTGCAGCCGTAAATCACTGCAGGGCGGATTAACGAGGGCTGAGTGGGACCTCAGCCCCTATTTGGGATGGAAGTTCCGCACACTGGAGCTGCTGGCCAATCGCATTGGTCGTCAGCTCTATCAATCCCGGCAGCATCAGGATGAGATTGGTGGAGGGTCACATTGAAACTAGTGTCAGGTGAAGAAGAATCACTTATTCATCTGTACAAATCGAGGCCTCAGCACCCCCACTCCCCCTCCCCCCACCCCACCTCCTGGACCTATAGAACTCTGAGTTAGACAAATCCAGTTAAACTGAAATGGGGTTGCGGGCTGAGTTCAGCAATTCAGCGATGTAATCAGCAAATTGTGCTAAATTCAGCACCAAATGTGGTTCTTTCATCTGGTAAAGTGAAAACAAGAGCTGTCGAGTAATGAATGTTCATATATATGGAAAATAGTGAATCATATTTTATTAGTTGTACATTCGCTATTTCTGATAAATGTGTGAGTGATCTGGCGACAATATATAACATGTTCATGTCACATTAACCAGGGTATAAAGCCTCTGCTTATATTGGAAATTTGTACTGTAATTGAGGTAATCACTCCACTGAAGCAGTCTTAGATGTTCTAGAATAACTATCAATCAACTATTTTATACACCCCAATTAACTAAGCATTTGGGGGCTGGTTAACTTAGTTGGCCAGGTGGTAAGTATGTGGTACATGTCAATGCCAACAGGATGGGGTTTGATCCTTGTTCTGGCTGAGGTAGACTCAGAGCCTGCCTCCCCAATCTACACATGGTAAAAAATCATGGCATTTTGCTGTGGTGTAATCACCAAGGACCTGCTTTTTGACAGAGAGCTGAAGTAGAAACTAAATATCTTCTTGTTATAAAATGTTGTCGCTTTGAAATTAAGAAATTTGACTATAAAGGATGTTGTGACAATGGTATTAAGGAAGAACAGATTTGAACCTCTTTTCCTAAATACTGCTCTTGGTGACCTCATCCAACAGTACGGTGTTAGTTTTCACATGTACACTGATGACACCCAGCTCTACCTCACCACCACCTCACCTGCCTCCTACACTGTTGCTAATTATAAGACTACTTATCTGCCATCCAGTACAGGATGAGCAGAAATTTCCTCCAATTAAATATCGAGAGGGCTGAAGCCATTGTTTTCGATTCCTGCTCCAAACTTTGTTCACCAGCTATCAACTCCATCCTAGCAACAGTCTGAGATTAAACCAGTCTGTTTGAAATCTTGGTGTCATATTTGACTCCGAGGTGATCTCATCTACGTGTCATCAGTGAGTTTGTGAGTGTATGTGAGTGAGAGAGTGAGTGTGTGCCTGCCTTACTTCCAGTATTAGGTTTTTCACTCACTCTCACCAACACATACACACACCCACTGACAATGGGTGAGGGTGAGAGAGTGAGCACCCTGAGACTGGGAGTGAGCTGGACACACGCACTCTCACCCTCTTGCACTCTGGTCATTTTTATTAATAACTCTTTTTTAACTTAAAAATTAGTTGCTATGACATTGCTTTACTTTTGCTCAGGAATTGTTTCTTTTCTCAATGCCTCAACTTATATTTTTGAAATTCAGTTTATTGTCATGCCAAACCTTATTTCTCTGAAATTTGTTCATCAGCCCCTTGAGTGAGAGTGAAATGCAAATGTGACCCCCACCCCACCCCCCCAGCCCCGCCCCAACTGAAAAGGTTGGACAAGCCTGGTTTATGCACTTCCTTAGATCCCCATCTGTCCAGTTACCACTAACATTCACCCATATCCTTATGTAATGGCATGCCTCTCCCTTATAGACACCCTTAGCAAATCCTCTCCATCCATCACATGGACACATGACATTACTCTCATTCATAGTTTTCTTCTTTCCCTTCTTGCAGTAGAAGAGTGCAGAGAACACCAGGAAGAGGCAGAGAACTGGAGGTGGCCCTCCAGCTACCTCTTAACTGACATGTGCAGAGGAGGGGTCACCTGAGAACAGCAGGGTCTAGGTATGCCTGACTGTGGGAGGTGAGAGATGTCAGAGATGGTAACAGAATTAAATATCAGGCAGCTATATGGTATACCACACGCACTCATGTTGACTTGGTGTCAATGAAATATATGTACAATGGTAACTTCAAATATCCTTACTTTTACAGGACTCATTTATGTCTTTTTTTCTCCCACTGGGCATTCATGCATCCATCAGGAAGCAGTCCAAGTCACCCATGACTACGACGATCTTTAGAGGAACTCACTTCCTCTGATGGTGCACCATCACTGGAACATGCACAAGCTCAGCCACTCTCACTTTGGTGGGAGAACTTTGAGAGATAGTGGGGTTTTTACAGTGACTTCACAAATGAACAAGAGCAGATGGCGGAACCAGGGACATCAGTGGAGAATTTGCATTGAGGGAGCGGGCCTCTCTGCTCACCTGGGCACAGATTTTGTACCCCAGGTGCTGTCGATGAAAATGATACTTATTGAGCAGCAGCAGAGTTTGTCCAAAGTACTGACAGGCATTTCAAGCCATTGACTTTCCATGCCTGCAGAGAGAATGTCACAGGCTATTGTGATGATAGCTTCATCCATGGATAGGGTGACCAGCTGTATGGAACATCAGATGTGGTAGCTGAATAAGTAAATCCAACATTCAACTATGTCTTGCACACTTTGACTTCCACCTTAAATAGGACGCATGATACCCAAGCCCTGGCTTTACATCAGCCCACTGATCTGCAGCAAATTGTTCTCCAACACAGTGCTAGCAAGGAAGTGTGGTTAGGCAATGAGAGGAATGATGGTGAAAGGGAACATCGAGTAGTGCCTGTTCTAGGATTTGGTTACAGTTCGGTAGGTCTGACGAAGTCTTCGTAGTTATATGTAGGATAACTGTAAGTCTTCATTGACTCTTAGGACTATTTACAAATATGCAGGAAAGGGTACAAGCTAGGAGCTGTCTCCATGCACGCTGTCTCTGTCCAACACTCAACTGACACTGGGTGTGGGTCATATGCTCTCTTACAACACTGTGTGGGTGGTACTGCATTCAGCTCCACATTAACCCTATGTATGCCAGACCCTCATACTGCAGAGATTCCACCCCGCCACCCAACCTTGCCACCCCCCAGTCAGTACCTGACATGCTGCCTTGTCTCTTGATGGCTGACTCTGGCTATGCACGGATGCAGATGGAGCAATCACTGGCAGGGTCCTCCAAGGCTCCAAAACCCAGAGGACATCAGCCAATTCAGCAGTCACAGCAGGGATCTGAGCAGCTTGTCTCTAACTCGGTTGAAGCAACAGGGCTTGTACCACGTAAAGAGCTATGCTAATAAATAGTAAATAAATGGATGTATAGGGTATTGTTATATTGTTACGTTTTACATTTGTTTTATTGTGTTTTACATTTTATTATTTTGCACCCCTTTACTGTCTAACCATTTTTTTACTCACTCATGAGATGTTGGCTTCGCTGGCTAGGCCGGCATTTATTGCCCATCCCTAATCGCCCTTAAGAAGTTTTGTTGCTGATTGGCAAGTGGCCTTCTCAGTTGTGTGATGATGAGTTTAAGACACGAATTATCTGCAACCTATAGAAGCTGCAAAAGTGATGCTTGGTTGCTGGCAGGACTGCTTTGTGTAAGTGGCATTGGGGGTTTCCAAAAGTTGCTCTTGCATGTGATTGTTTAATGGATGTACTGATGGAACCTAAGTGAATCTTGCAATAATCAGTGCATTTCACGTGCCCTCGGCAGCAATGCATGCTACGACTATTATACTACTTCTACTCTTCCTCCTCCTCCATTGAATCCTCTGAAGAGGCTCTATGCTCTCTGCCGTGTTCCCCCTGCATGTCCAAGGCTCGCTGCTGTGCAAAATTTGCTGAGTATAGCACACCATGATCATTCTGACCACCCTGGCTTGGTGAGGAATGAAAGATGCCTCCAGATCTTTCCAGGCATCTGAAAATGTCTTCAAAATGCTGATGGCTTTGTGTGATGATACAACTAGTGGCCATCAGGCATTAATTGTTTTGCTCTTGGGCCTCATTTAACTGGATGTCCCTTGTTTCCAAGCAGCCAGGCAGGAAACTGAGACTTCCACAGGATGAAAGCCTCATGGCAGCTGCCCGTGAAACTTGCACATACATTTTTTGGTTGTACATCATCTATACATTGATGGAGTGGAAGCTCTTTTGGCTGATGAACGCTCCTTGGTGATCTATGAGTGCCTAATTGCCACATGGACGCAGTTAATGATGCCCTTCTTGCACATGTAGGAAACCAGTCACAGCCACGGACCTGATTGCCCGTTCATTCTGACTGGCATCATCACAGGTAAAGTTGATATGATTGGCCACTCTGGCGAACAAGCTATCAGTCACTGGTCTTAGACATTTGTGGAGCTGACCTCAGACTGTGAGAGCCTGCAAATGTCTCCAGCAAAGAGGCTGAGGGTGGACATGTCTTTGACAATCACTGGTGAAGCATGGCCACTCAGTCCAGCTGACAGCAAGTCTTTTCCTTGTGAATGTCTGTCACCACCTGATGTGAGAGCCTGATCCTCCTGAGACTCTGATGCTCCCATATGTCCAGGAAGTTGACTTCAGCAGCGGTTCACAAACTGAGCGAGCTCTCCCTCCTCTGAGACTGCACCCTGCATCGGCGCTGAGGCCAAGATCCCATCAGGATATGACCTCACCCAGCTCGTCCCTCAGCTTCGGGATTCTTTTCTTCACTGAAAATTGACCATTGGAAAATGTCACCTTCAAGGCCTCAGCTGCACACAGGCTGGGGCTTGAACCGTCAGACCAGCTGCCCCTCCCTGCTGGCCGCCATCAGCTGGCTAATGTGTGTGTGTGATGGCAGGGTAGAGGGGCTGATTACAGTGTGTGTGTGTGTGTGTGTGTGTGTGTGTGTGGCAAAGGGAGAGGGGCTGATTACAGTGTATGTGTGTGGGGAGAGAGGCGCTGATTACAGTGTGTGTGGGGGAGAGGAGCTGATTACAGTGTGTGTGTGGGGGGAGAGGGGCTGATTACAGTGTGTGTGGGGGGAGAGGTGCTGATTACAGCGTGTGTGTGGCAGGGTGGGAGGGGCTGATTACAGTGTGTGTGTGGCAGGGGGAGAGGCGCTGACTACAGTGTGTGTGTGGCAGGGGGAGAGGTGTTGATTACAGTGTGTGTGTGGCAGGGGGTGAGGGGCTGATTACAGTGTGTGTGTGGGGGGGACAGGCGCTGATTACAATGTGTGTGTGGCAGGGGGAGAGGCGCTGATTACAGTGTGTGTGTGGGGGGGACAGGCGCTGATTACAGTGTGTGTGTGGGGGGAGAGGTGCTGATTACAGTGTGTGTGTGGGGGGGGGGAGAGGTGCTGATTACAGTGTGTGTGTGGTGGGGAGAGGTGCTGATTACAGTGTGTGTGGCAAAGGGAGAGGGGCTGATTACAGTGTGTGTGTGTGGGGGGGACAGGCGCTGATTACAGTGTGTGTAGCAGGGGGAGAGGCGCTGATTACAGTGTGTGTGTGGCAGGGGGAGAGGGGCTGATTACAGTGTGTGTGTAGCAGGGGGTGAGGGGCTGATTACAGTGTGTGTGTGGCAGGGGGAGAGGCGCTGATTACAGTGTGTGTGTGGCAGGGGGTGAGGGGCTGATTACAGTGTGTGTGTGGGGGGGACAGGCGCTGATTACAGTGTGTGTGTGGCAGGGGGAGAGGCGCTGATTACAGTGTGTGTGTGGGGGGGACAGGCGCTGATTACAGTGTGTGTGTGGGGGGAGAGGTGCTGATTACAGTGTGTGTGGTGGGGAGAGGTGCTGATTACAGTGTGTGTGGGGGGGGGGAGAGGTGCTGATTACAGTGTGTGTGGCAAAGGGAGAGGTGCTGATTACAGTATGTGTGTGTGGGGGGGACAGGCGCTGATTACAGTATGTGTAGCAGAGGGAGAGGTGCTGATTACAGTGTGTGTGTGGCCGGGGGAGAGGTGTTGATTACAGTGTGTGTGTGGCAGGGGGAGAGGTGCTGATTACAGTGTGTATGGGGGGGAGAGCTGCTGATTACAGTGTGTGTGTGGCAGGGGGAGAGCGGCTGATTACAGTGTGTGTGTAGCAGGGAGAGATGCTGATTGCAGTGTGTGTAGGGGGAGAGATGCTGATTACAGTCTGTGTGCGGCAGGGTGATAGCAGCTGATTACAGTGTGTGTGGGGGGAGAGATGCTGATTACAGTGTGTGTGTGTGGCAGGGGGAGAGCGGCTGATTACAGTGTGTGTGTAGCAGGGAGAGATGCTGATTACAGTGTATGTAGGGGGAGAGGTGCTGATTACAGTGTGTGTGTAGCAGGGGAGAGTGGCTGATTACTGTGTGTGTGGCAGGGGAGAGCGGCTGATTACAGTGTGTGTGGCAGGGGAGAGTGGCTGATTACTGTGTGTGTGGCAGGGGAGAGTGGCTGATTACTGTGTGTGTGGCAGGGGAGAGTGGCTGATTACTGTGTGTGTGGCAGGGGAGAGTGGCTGATTACAGTGTGTGTGTGGCAGGGGAGAGTGGCTGATTACTGTGTGTGTGTGGCAGGGGAGAGCGGCTGATCACAGTGTGTGTGAAAGGGGGAGAGTGGCTGATTACTGTGTGTGTGGCAGGGGAGAGCGGCTGATTACAGTGTGTGTGTGGCAGAGAGGGGCTGATTACAGTGTGTGGAGGGGATGGGTACTGATTACAATGCATGTGGAGGGTGGGGAGAGGGGTTGATTGTAGTGTATGTGGGAGTGGAGGGGCAGATGTTTTGTGAGGGTGTGGGGAAAGGGGCTGATTATAGTGTGTGTGCGGAGATGGTGGAGAGGGACTAAAATCTGCTGTTGAAAATTAATAGTTTATTTGACTCACTTCGTGCAAAGAACAATGGTATCAAGGTGTCTTTTACAGAACCTTGGTGTGATATTGCTATAAATCAGTAATGTCGAATGCAAGTGCGAACATCAGTGGTATCCATTGTTTCCTGGTCAAAGTCCATGAACCGGAGCACTCCGATAAAGTAATGGACTGGAGAGTACATCAAATAAAAACATGTTTACAGTGCACTTTAAATACACTGATTTTCATATTTATACAATGTATTTATTATGATATCAATATGCAAATCTTTATCATTATATGCTGCTTGTTACTATGCTGCTTTACTGCTGTTTTGTTCTTGTTGGCAACTGGTGTCACATTAATTTTTAAGTGTTAAAATGGGGTCATGTAAGATTTAAGGTCCATGAATCACAGATTACCTGAGATAGGCAGCCAAAAACTCCTAAGTGATTTTAAAGTAGTGTATTTAGTTTAATAAGAAGCAACAGTTTAGATATGCTGGACAAGGTAAAAAGACAGGAAAAGTATATGACCTGTGATAGATGAGAGAGGTTCACTGATTCTAGCGGATGAATGGAATGTTGGCACAGAGTGTGTTGAGCTCAGTAGCTTTTGATGGCAGCATTCTGCTCTCTAGCCGAAGTCATAGGAAACCCTTCCCATAGGTTTCTTCTGTCTTTCCTCTGTCCATCTTCCATCTGAAGAAGGAAGCTATCTGATGAGGACAGCCCCTGTCTCCGACCACTCGTTAATATACTTTATTTCTAGGGGCTCGTAGTTTACCCTATGTCAATCATTTGTTTTGAAGGTTTCTAATAAATGAATACAGGACAGTACCCAAGATGTCAGGTTTGTCACCTCCTATTTTGTCCACCACTTTGGCTGGAGGTCAATTTTTATTTTATCTCCTGCTGGAGGGCCATTTGATAGCTCTTGCCAGACACTTGTATAGGTAAAAGGGTACATGATGCCATCCTATCGACTTGGGGATGTCAACATGGGAGCTTGAATCCAGAGCCCTCAAAACTTCCAGGGACTGTTTATCCGTTTTTCCAGAGAGAGAAAGAAAACAGTTTCTCTGCCAAAGTGGCCTTATGCTATGCCTACCAATCCCATAAGATTTCTATACATACTCCATAAGGTTTGTTTATTAATGGAGTCCCATTTCTTACTGTCACATCGGAAATGGTTTGGGAAGAGCTGCTGTGTACCTAATATTCCATGTATGGCCTACTGTGAGGTAGGCCTCTCTGCTGCTCCCCTCTCTCCTGTGAAGCTGTAGGCCTGTGAGCAGCAGGCTGTTGTCCTTGTTGCTGGTGCTGTTGCTGGTCATCCTGGTCCTCATCTGAGGTCCAAATGGAGCAATGAAAGTGGCACATACGCTGATCTGATAGCTCGCACATACAAACCTCCAAAATGTAGATGACACATCCTAACTGTTAATAAAAAGCGTGCATCATAACCTCTGAGCACAATTACTGGGAACAAATCCTTGCCCACAAGTAGGTAAGAAAGCAGCTGTCAGTATTGAATAGTGTGCCAATGTGTGTCATCTTTGATTCACAAGGCTTCAGGTTTAAGTCCCACTCCAGGGTTTTAGCACAATAATCAAGACTGATGCTCCAGTGCAGTACTGAGGAATCACTGCACTGTTGGAGATGCTACCTTTTGGATGAGCTGTTAAACTGAGGCCCAATCTGTCTGTTTGGGTGGATGTATAAGATCTCAATTTGCACTATTTCGACGAAAAGCAGAGGAATTATCCCCAATACCCTGGTCAATATTTATCCCTCATTCAACATCACGAAAAACAGATTACATATTTTCATTTTCAAGCTGCTGTTTGTGGGAGTTTGTTGAGCACAAATTGACTATCACATTTCCTATGTTACAACAGTGACTACACTTCAAAAAGCACTTCATTGGATGGAAAGTAATTTGAAGCACCTAGTGGTTGTGAAAAACGCAATATAAATGCAAGTTTTTTAAACTTCCCTATCATGGAAATAATCTAGTCCCCTCATCATTGCTGTGTTCTTGCCTTGCTTTCACTGGCAAGTTCCAGGAAACCCGGGAAATACCCAGGGACTAATAACTAAAGTTGAAAACCAAGTCATTCTTTTCTAATTGAGCAAAGGCAATTGACAGCTGCTTCTCCCAAGAGGGTTATTTACATGCAACCTAATGACTGGTGTGAAATGAGGAAGTTAGGGGGTTAGAGCCAGCTTTCCAGCATGCTTTCAGTCTCAATGGTTTTAACCACCCATGTGCTCTTGCACTTTAAAATCCAGTCGGCAGAGTCTACAGCACAGAAACAGACCATTGGGTTCAACTGGTCTATGCTGCTATTTATGCTGCTCCCTCAACTTCACCTAATCTGATCAGCATGCCCTCCTTTAGATATAGAACATCACAGTGCAAATATGACCAGCGAAAGCATGTGCGGGTAATTTTTTTGCCGAACACTTTACACACTAAAGAGGTGACTATAATGGAGTCTTAAACTGAAACTCCAGTTTTGCCTGGATTTAGGGCATGAAGCCAGGGAGTTGGTGCATTGGGCAGTGTCCCTTCCTCTGAGCGAGACACTCTGGGTTCAAGTCCCATATCAGGACTTGATGGTCAAGGGAGGTGCCACAATGTGGCCAAACAGGCTGATTATCAACCTATAAAAATCCTTACTATATGCTTATGGCAGGTGGTAGGAGCGAGAGAGTTCCCTGGTCAACTAGAACCATGTGGTAGGTGCAGTGCAACAGCCTTCCGTGTTAAAAGACACCATGTGCAAGCTCTTGCCATAGGCTGTAGTCGGTGGTAAGTGATCTCCTTGCTAGAGAGAGAGAGGGCAAGACACCATCTTGATAAAGAAATTGACACCAATTCTAGGAATGGCTGCCCAGAGGCTTGTTAAACACGTGATTGTCACTTAAAATGCCCGTTAGTGTTCATTAAAGGGACTGCTCAGCATTTGGTGGCCAGCACTTCAACGAATGCTCTATCCTAACGGCAACCAGTTGCTTGGGAGCAAACACAATGTTGATATCAATTTCAACGGTCATTTAAAGAGATAGTCACAACTTAAAGGGATAGTCACCATTTCATGATTGTTGCTGCTGGAACTTCTAATACGCACATCAAGAAGACTTCACCAACATTCGATCAGTATTTATTCCAGAAATTCTCTGAGGACGTCACCTAAAAAGAATAAGTTCTGTGTTACTGCACCTTATTAGACATCTCATAGCAGTCGCAGGAGAAGGGAGGGCTTGGTTATGGGCAGCTTGTTAGGGTCCCACCTTGGTCTGGATGAGGAATGGGAGAAGGCCATGCCGAGAAGCACCAGCTGCTGCAGGAGCGATGTCAAGGAGGGTGAAGAAGGCAAGGAGGATGAGATGGCATCTTTCTCCTCTCCTGTGGGTACAGGACATCCCTCTTCCTCTGTGCTTCCTCCATCAGGACATCCAGTGCCATGTCTGAGAAGCTTTGTAGCCTCTCAGTCCCTAAGCGATCCTGCAACATGAGGAGATGATAGGAGATGTGAGTCACCACTATGGGCCTATACATTTCATTTATAGGATCTGATAAAATGGGCCTGATTAGTCTTGAGCAAAATTCCTCTTTTTTGTATCTAAATCCATCCTGTGCTTTATTAATGACAGATTCGTAGACTGATGGGGCTTACTTTGGTCAAAGGGTGACAAAAGGGTTAAAAACAAAAAACTACTGCGGATGCTGGAAATCCAAAACAAAAACAAAATGACCTGGAAAAACTCAGCAGGTCTGGCAGCATTGGTGGAGAAGAAAAGAGTTGACGTTTCGAGTCCTCATGACCCTTCAGCAGAACTGAGTAAAGTTAGGCGAGGGGTGAAATATAAGCTGGTTTAAGGTGTTGGGGGTGGGGGGGGGGGGGTGGGTGGGAGGGGGTAGGGGGGAGATAGGTTTGGGGGGGGCGGTGGTTGTGGGGACAAGCAAGCAGTGATAGGAGCAGATAATCAAAAGATGTCACAGACAAAGGAACAAAGACGTGTAAAAGGTGGTGATATTATGTAAGAGAATGTGCTAATTAAGAATGGATGGCAGGACACTCAAGGTACAGCTCTGGTGGGGGTGGGGTGGAAAGACTGACAGGGCATTACAGGTATAGATTTAAAAATAATGGAAATAGGTGGGAACCCCATGCTGTTAGTGTTAATCTGATCCACCCACTCGCCATCCAGCCAACTGAACTAACTAGCACCCCCCCCGCCCAAATAAAGACTTTTCCAATTCCATTTTAAATTATAAAAACAAAAAACTACTGCCGATGCTGGAAATCCAAAACAAAAACAGAATTACCTGGAAAAACTCAGCATGTCTGGCAGCATCGGCGGAGAAGGAAAGAGTTGATGTTTCGAGTCCTCATGACCCTTCAACAGAACTGAGTCAAGTTAGGAGAGGGGTGAAATATAAGATGGTTTAAGGTCGGGGGAGGGGAGAGAAGTTGGGGGGCGGGGTTGTAGGGACAAGCAAGCAGTGATACAGATGATCAAAAGATGTTACAGACAAAGGAACAGGGAGGTGTTAAAGGTGTTTTTCTTTTGGATTTCCAGCATCGGCAGTAGTTTTTTGTTTTTATAATTTAAAATGGAATTGGAAAAGTCTTTATTTGGGCGGGGGGGGTGCTAGTTAGTTCAGTTGGCTGGATGGCGAGTGGGTGGATCAGATTAACACTAACAGCATGGGGTTCCCACCTATTTCCATTATTTTTAAATCTATACCTGTAATGCCCTGTCAGTCTTTCCACCCCACCCCCACTAGAGCTGTACCTTGAATGTCCTGCCATCCATTCTCAATTAGCACATTCTCTTAGATAATATCAGCACCTTTTACACGTCTTTGTGCTTTTGTCTGTGACATCTTTTGATTATCTGCTCCTATCACTGCTTGCTTGTCCCTACAACCACCGCCCCCCCCCCACTTCTCCCCCCCACCACCCCCCCCACCCCCCCCAAACCCCGCTTATATTTCACCCCTCTCCTAACTTTACTCAGTTCTGCTGAAGGGTCATGAGGACTCGAAACGTCAACTCTTTTCTTCTCCGCCGATGCTGCCAGACCTGCTGAGTTTTTCCAGGTCATTTTGTTTTTGTGACAAAAGGGTGTTTATTCTCATAAGACATGCCTGTTTGAAAGCCTGGTTTTAACACACAGTTTTGGTCCTAATTGCTGATTACCAGAATTTGAACTTGCCTGGAGGTGTTAGACAGAAACTTGCTGGAAATTGGGCTCCGTAGTGCCACTGAAGTCGGCACCTCGGAAGTTGAAGGCCTTCTGAGTGGGATGAGCAGTGCTTCCGGCTCCTTCCGCAGAGCCCGTATGGCCCCCTGTATTAGGAAGAACATCGCAGTGGAGTGCCATTCACCGGAGACTTCCAAACTGGCCAGATGGTGATATCAGCCTTAGCCAGCTGATTTGACCCACGAATTACAAATTTGGACCACAAAGGTCAGATCTGAAGAAGTCATCTGGACTCGAAACATTAACTCTGTTTCTCTCTCCACAGATGCTGCCAGACCTGCTGAGTTTTTCCAGTATTTTCTGCCTTTATTCCACTAAGATCCATTTAATATAATCACTTGTCACTCAGCAAAGAACATTCGTATAGCTTCGAGAGGAACCCCCTCCCCCCCAAAACAGTGTTATTTAAAGAAATATACATCCAACTTTTAGCTAAGATGCTTTCCCAAACTATTGCAACATTCCTGGAAGATCTGTGGACTGGAGTATTTTTTTTGAGGTTGCTTGATTTGATAGGGAGGGCAGACAATTTGAGCAGGATTGTTTAGTGGGCTTCAGGACCCCAGCATTGGAACCAAATGAGCCCACACTTGCCGGGAGCTGGACTGATTGAATTATTTTTCTGGAGGCAGGCTCCTAATTGACTGTCTCTGTAATCACCATCCTGTTAAGCACTGGACTCCCATTGCTGCTGGCCCAATCACAAGGCTGAAGCTCCAGAGCCTAGGAAGCCCCACTAGGAGAGGTGGGCACGATTGAGGCAGGTAAGGCATCAGGAGGCTCTCTCAGAGATGCAAAAAATAATTGAATATTTTAGAGGTGAGGGGAAAGCAGCAGGCCCCTCGAATTGGAGACAAAACCCCTCCAGTTGGATTGTTGGATCCCCTTTTGGGGGATAGAGTCTCTGGCTCTTATGGACCTCCTGGAGTGCCACAAGGAGGCTGCCTCCATGTAGCTGCCAGCCTCTTTATGCGATGGGGAGGGAGTGAAGTGCTTTGCCAGGGGAAAAATGGCAGTGGTGCTGCAAATTGTCCCTAACTGGGGCCTTTACTATTTAAATTACCTGCACCCCTCACCCTCAAGCCCCTGCAGCGGACACATGATCTGCTTCCCCGGTTGCTCCCGTGAAGAATGCTCATTGGGATGTCCATTGAGGATTGGTTGACCTGCCAGACAGCCTCCTGTCATTGTCAAGAGGCATGGGGGAGTCTGGCTCCAGGTAGGCCAAGGGCATTGCACTCTTGTCCTCTCTGCTTCACTTATTTGTCATGCTACAGACACAAACGCACTGCAGCTACTACCCCCAGACATGTTGCAGCCTTTGTGTGGACAGGCTACGAAAGGCTGAATTCCCCAGCCCTGTGGTAATGGGAGTGGAGGCAGCGGGGTTGGTGGGAGTGGGGAGGAGTCTGGTAAATAGGGGAGAGCTGTGTCAGGATGGAGACGCAGATGTTCTGTTCCCAGCAGTAGAACCTTCTCCTGCAAGAGGGAGGGCAGAATGTCAGTGATTGTGTTCCAATGCACTTGGGTGATGTATCTGCCACAGTTGAATAGCTGGAGGTATGTGGGATCTGGGTCTGAGGTTGGCATCAATGGAATGTGTGGGAGGGTGAGGCGGAGTATTTGGATGTTCGGCATGAGTCCTGAGCGCCAGTGATTGCTGATGTTTGAGTGATGGAGTATGGTGCATTGAGCACTGTGAGAGGTTGGTGGTGTGATGGGCATGAGGTCCTATGAAGATGCATTCACTGTCCTTGACCACCAGCGTGGGCTATTAAATTTCTTGTGGCAGGTCTTTGGGGTCTGGCTCCTTGTATTGACTTCACTGTCATCTGCTCCCACTTCCTTCCGAGCATGGTTCTTGAAGGTCTGCTGCCCACCCATCCCTCTGCTGAAACATGGCCCCTCTCCTCCTGCCCACCATCATGACTAAGGCCTCCAGCGCCACATCCATGGGCCTGGGGCACTCTCTATTCCCTGGTGCTACATTTGTGCAGCCCCTTCCTCAGGGGGAGGTGACAGTATAGTGGTATTGTTGCTGCGCTAGTAATCCAGAGACACAGGTCCATGGGTTTTAATGCTTTGAGGACCTGGGTTCGAATCGCACCACAGCAGATGGTGGAATTTGAATTCAATAAAAATTAAAAATCTAATCAGGACCATGAAACCATTTTCAATTGTTGTAAAAACCCATCTGGTTCACTAATGCCCTTTAGGGAAGGAAATTTGCCATCCTTATCTGGTCTGGTCTACATGTGACTCCAGACCCACAGCAATGTGGTTGACCACATGCCCTCTGAAATGGCCTGTCCCACTGACAGGACAGACCCAGCAGAGGTGGCGGCACAGTGATATACATTTGGGAAGCAGTTGCCCTGGGAGTCCTCAACATCAACTCTGGACCCCATGAAGTCTCATGGCATCAGCCCAACATGGACAAGGAAACCTCCTGCTGATTACCATGTACTGCCCGCGCTCAGCTGATGAAGCAGTGCTCCTCCATGTTGAACACTACTTGGAGGAAGCACTGAGGGTGGCAAGGGCGCAGAATGTACTCTGGGGTGGGACTTCAATGTCCATTGCCAAGAGTGGCTCGGTAGCATTACTACTGACTGAGCTGGCTGAGTCCTAAAGGAGATAACTGCTTGACTGGGCCTACGGCAGGTGGTGAAGGAACCAACACGAGGGAAAAATATACTTGACCTCATCCTCACCAACCTGCCTGACGCAGATACATCTCTCCATGACGGTATCGGTAGGAGTGCCCACCGCACAGTTCTTACGGAGATGAAGTCCCATCTTCTCATTGAGGAAACCCTCCATCGTGTTGTGTGGCACTACCACCATACTAAATGGGATAGATTTCAAACAGATCTAGCAACTCAAGACTGGGTATCCATGAGGTGCTGTGGGCCACCAGCAGCAGCAGAATTGTACTCAAACACAATCTGTAACTTCATGGCCCGGCATATCCCCCACTGTACCAATACCATCAAGCCAGGGGATCAACCCTGGTTCAATGGAGAGTGCAGGAGGGCATGCCAGGAGCAGATATACCTAAAAATGAGCACTCAACCTGGTGAAGCTATAACACAGGACTACTTGCGTGCCAAACGGCATAAGCAGCAAGTGATAGACAGAGCTAAGTGATCCCACAACCAATGGATCAGATCTAAGCTCTACAGTCCTGCCACATCCAGTCATGAATGGTGGTGGACAATTAAACAACTCACTGGAGGAGGAGGAGGCTCCACAAATATCCCCATCCTCAATGATGGGGGATCCCAGCACATCAGTGCAAAAGATAAGGCTGAAGCATTCAGCCAGAAGTGCTCAGTAGATGATCCATTTCAGCCTCTTCCGGAGGTCCCCAGCATCACAGATGTCAGTCTTCAGCCAATTCGATTCACTCCATGTGATATCAAGAAATGGCTGAAGGCACTGGATACTGCAATGTCTATGGGCCCTGACAATATTCCAGCAACAGTACTGAAGGCTTGTGTTCCAGAACTTGCCGCACCCCTAGCCAAACTGTTCCAGTACAGCTACAACACTGGCATCTACCCAGCTATGTGGAAAATTGGCCAGGTATGTCCTGTACACAAAAAAGCAGGGCAAATCCAACCCAGCCAGTTACCGCTCCATCAGTCTACCCTTCATCATCAGATAAGTTATGGAAGGGGTCATTAACAGTGCTATCAAGCAGCATTTGCTTCGCAATAACCTGCTCACTGACACCCAGTTTGGGTTCCACCAGGACCACTCAGCTCCTGACCTCATTACAGCCTTGGTTCAAACATGGACAAAAGAGCTGAACTCCAGAGGTGAGGTGAGAGTGACTGCCTTTGACATTAAGGCAGCATTTGACCGAGTGTGGCATCAACGAGCCCTAGCAAAACTGGAATCAATGGGAATCAGGGGGAAAACTCTCCACTGGTTGGAGTCAAACCTAGCACAAAGGAATTTGGTTGTGGTTGTGGAGGTCAGTCATCTCAGCTCCAGGACATCACTGCAGGAGTTCCTCAGGGTAGTGTCCTCGGCCCAATCATCTTCAGCTGCTTCATCAATGACCTTCCTTCCATCATAATGTCAGAAGTTGGGATGTTCGCTGATGATTGCACAATGTTCAGCACCATTCGCGACTCCTCAGAACTGAAGCAGTCCATGTCCAAATGCAGCAAGACCTGGACAATATCCAGGCTTGGTCCGACAAGTGGCAAGTAACACTTGTGCCACGCAAGTCACAGGTAATAACCATCTTCAACCAGAGAGAATCTAACCATCGCCCCTTGACATTTAATGGCATTACCATCACTATCAATATCCTGGGTGTTACCATTTACCAGAAACTGAACTAGACTAGCCATATAAATACTATGGCTACAACAGGAGGTCAGAGGCTAGGAATCCTGCGCCGGGTAACTCACCACCTGACTCCCAAAAGCCTGTCCACCATCTACAAGGCACAAGTCAGGAGTGTGGTGGAATACTCTCCCCTTGCCTGGATGAGTGCAGCTTCCACAACACTCAGGACAAAGCACCATCCAGGACAAAGCAGCCCACTTGATTGGCACCCCATCCACAAATATTCACTCCCTCCACTACCAACGCACAGTAGCAGCAATGTGTACCATCTACAAGATGCACTGCAGGGATTCACCAAGGCTCCTTAGACAGCACCTTCCAAAGCCACAACCACTGCCATCTAGAAGGTCAAGGGCAGCAGACAGATGGGAACACCACCACCTGGAAGTTCCCCTCCAAGTCATTCACCATCTTGACTTGGAAGTATATAGCTATTCCTTCACTTTTTTCAGTGTCAAAATCCTGGAACTCCCTCCCTAACAGTACTGTGGGTGTACCTACATCATATGGACTGCAGTGGTTCAAGAAGGCAGCTTACCACCTTCTGAAGGGCAACTAGGGATGGGTAATAAATGCTGGCCCAGCCAGCGAAGCCCACATCCTGTGAATGAATGAAAAAAAAGCCAGAGTCAGTACAGGCAACCAGTTACAGCTCTTTTCCATTGAGTGCAATTTCCCTTTAAGACAGACAGACTGCCTTTAAGTGGAGCAGGCTGGCTGCACCATGCTGCTCAGGCGCCTGCTGAGTTCTCATCCTGCCTGGGCTCGGCTCAGACCAACATAACAGTCAGGCCAATGAAGAGACAGCAGTAAGGTTGCATGGTGCCTGACTCAAAAGCAAAGGGTGTGTGCAGGCCCTGAACTGTAACCCCATGTTTTAAAATGGGCAAAAACAAATGTTAAGTTGTAATTTTCAAGGAGCAGTAAATGTGGGCTCCTTGCACCCACTTCCACTGAAGGTATTAAGGGCTCTGGCTGACACACATTGGCACATTTCAGGATGGCCCAGGGAGAGAGGGAGATGGTGGACAGTTCTCAGATGTGCAGTGATGCCCTGATGCAGGAGGTCCAGAAGAGTAAGGAAGTCCTTTACCCAAAGGATTAAAAGATGCCACCACACCCTCCTTTACCTCCTGTCCCTCTCTCCTACGGCTGCTTTCACCTCTGCTGCTCTGTCTGCCTTCATATTCCCCTCCCATTCTTATCCAGGGCAGGGCGGAAGTGGGAGGGAGGGTGGGGGTGGGGGGGTGTTCCCTGGCAAGAGGCCCATGACTCTTTCTCAAGCTAACCAAAAGGTGGACTAGCACAGCACTTATTCTTCTAAGGTGAAGTCCTCAGAGAATTTCCACAATAAATGTTTGAACAGTGATCAAGCCTTGTCAGAGTGTCCCAGAATGTCTCCTAACATGTTTCAGAGGTTCTCTTCACAGCCCAGCAGCAATGACCATGAAATCTTAAGCATTACTTTAAGTGATGAGTATCCCTTTAAGTAGTGAGTATCCCTTTAAGCATCACTTGAAATTAATACCAAGGCTGCATTTACTGCCAAACAACAGTGATTTAGGGCCCCAAATATTTGGCACAAATTGGCTTCATAGGATTTTATAATTGAATAGCTATAAACCTTCATGTAATATCTTGTTAACTTGAATGGGTAGTCACTGACACAGATGTTGAACATGCATTACGTTTCAATGACATTTGGAGAAGAGTTTGAATCATTTTCAAAGAAAACAGAATACTAGAGATACTTCAATACATCTTCAAAGGCTTCCGACTTGAACACTCAAGAGTTTTGATGGATTTTAATCTTGTCATTGCAGCTTGGCATTTTTAAAGACTTCTTTCATGATGCCTGGGTGTCGCTGGCTAGGCCAGCATTTATTGCCTATCCCTAATTGCCCGTGAGAAGATGGTGGTGAGCTGCCTTCTTGAACTGCTGCAGCCCATGTGGTTTAGGTACACTCACAGCGCTGTTAGAGAGCGAGTTCCAGGATTTTTACCCAGTGACAGTGAAGGAACGGCGATATATTTCCAAGTCAGAATGGTGAGTGGCTAAGAGAGGAACTTGCAGGTGGTGGTGTCCCCATGTGTTTGCTGCCCTTGTCCTTCTAGGTGGCAGAGGTTACAGATTTGGAAGGTGCTGTTTAAGAAGCCTTGGTGAGTTGCTAAATGCATCTTGTAGATGGTACACACTGCTGCCACTGCGGACCCAGGGTGGAGGGGGTAAATGTTTAAGGTGGTGAATGGGGTACCGATCAAACAGACTGCTTTGTCTGGGATCTACTTAAGTGTTCTTGGTATTGCACTCGCCCAGGCAAGTGAAGAGTATTCCATCACACTCCTGACTTGGAGAGTGGACAAGCTTTGGCTAGGCAAGAGGTCAGTAACCCCCCAAGGATGTTGACAGTGAAGAGAGTTCAGCAATGGTATTGACATTCAATGTAAAGGGCTGTTTGTGTGTTAGTTGTCTTATTTTATCATGGCCCATTGCAATTCTGATCATTTATCTGTGTGCCATTCAGTGTAGTGGCTCAAAAACTGTGGGGTGGGGGATTGTGGTCAAGGAAGGAAGGGTTTTACAGGAAAGCAGCTCTGATTGGTTCAGATTCATGAAACATAAATTTACTGGTCATTATGAGTCAGGTTAGGCCAGACTCCAGTATCAGGAGATCTTAGTTAATGCCAGTGAACATTGGGGGAGCTTTTAGAAAATAGAATGACTACTTAACAAACTGAGAACATTCACTGCTAATGACTACATAAATGAACACCCACAGACATTCAAAATGGTTCATAGTTACAAATTCACTGTCATGTAAATGCATTTGTATCCCCATTGCTATTTCCTCGCTACCCACATTGAGAAGTATGTTTCTCAAATTTGACTGTACTTGACAGTGTTAATGACAATATACTAACTGGGGATTACCTTCAGGTTGTAGTATCATCACGCAACTTTCAGGTACCAATGGGTGGAGAAGGCATTATGCCCTCTTTGCTTTATTAGTGCCCGCCCATAGAGCGACCTAATCAGTTGATCAGATCAATGTAGGAACAGAAAACAACTTGGATGTGCCCTGCAAGGTGCTCCTCTGGTGGGGTTGGTCAGGCTGCAATGGTGCTGCAGGTAGAGAGTGGACTAATCAATACTAATCAATACTCCTCTTTCCTTTCAGGAGAAGAGAAGCCATAACAACATCGAGAGGGCAAGGACAGGTGGAGGCCCCCCAAAACTGTTCATATTGATGAGGTACAAGATGGATGACTTAGAGATGGGGTACCAGCGTTCAGCTCGGTCCACCGGTCCGAGGTAGGGGTCTCTGACAAAGGTAAGAGTGCAGTGCGCAGATGTGAGAATGTCAGAGCGTGTAAACATTGTTGTGTTGTCTCATTTTTATTGAAACCTCAAACCTGGCGTCATTGAAAGACGATGGCACCATGATGCAGATCTCCATTGTCTCACCAGCCTGCCAAGCATGCACAGTGACAGTGTGATGACTAATACTAATGACATGTCTTTTTTCTCCCCTAGAATCGCCATCCAGCAAATGATTGCAAGACTCCGATGAGCTACACCTGACGGTCAGAGGACCAATGGCTGTCAGATTCACCTGCAGCACACCCCCTGTCTGCATCAGGCACCAGTGCAGATATCAGCACCTTAGTGGGATTAGATCACTGGCTGCAATGTTGGTGCACAGCAGTGAGGGCACGGCACACTCACATGAGGAGTAGGCAGAGGCAGAGAGTGCCCAGGGCGCTGGCAGTCGGAGGACTTGTGGAGATCAGGACTGCTGAGTCCGAGGCAGGTGACGAGCCTCTGAAGTCGTCCATTAGGCGGTATGTGCTGGGTGTCCAGCGGGATGCGCAGGAGGATCTGGCAGAGATCCATGTGAGAATGTATGCCATGGTCTATGTCATGAAGGAGTCCATGTGGAGCATGAGTACTGCATTGACCCTCAGCACCCAGCAGACTGCCTCATCCATTGGGAGAGCGGCAACTCTCATGGAGAGGCAGTTCCAGGAACAGAATCAGGGGTTCCTGGGGTTGCACTCGGACCTGCAAACCCTCACACAGGCACTGACTTCAGGAGGTCATGCCAGTGTGAGAGAATGGATGAGGCACCTAATATCTCTGCTAGGTGCCTGTCCATCAATCGTGAGCAGGAAGCTCCAGACCAAACTCACATTGGCACACAAGCTTTTTGCCATCTCTCCGGGCCCCTCTCAGGATGCTCTGGATGATGGCAGCAGCTCCTCTGCCCTTCAATATTGACCATGGCATCTGACAAGGCCGTGAAGACTGAGGAGTGCCCAGTTGTGGTACTGGCCGCTCCATCTCTGCACAGACTCCACTGGTCAGAGGACGACTGTCAAGGTCATCAAGGCCAACAGGGCAGCACAATCATCAGGCTGCCTCCAATGCCGCTGCCAGCAAATGGGGGAAGATTCACCAAGAGGCAGCACTCGCAAGGGTAAGTTTAAGGCACCGTGAGCATGAGGGACTTTTCACGGGTGATCTTCTGTTCTGCCGTGTTTTGTTAATTTGTTTACTGCTGTGACCATTAACACCTTGTATTGTTATGTTCATTTTCTGCGAGTGTCAACATGATATAAATTTTGCTTTTGTGTTAATGGTCTGAGTACGCTTCACTTGTTTTGTAGGTGCAGGGCACACCAGTATCTCATGCTGGACGTGAGTGACTCTAAACTTTATTGCACAGGCACTGAGTGGACTTTGGGTTCAATGGAATGGGTCACTTCCGGTAAGGAGGTGGCACCCCTGGCATGAGGTGGAAGCAATGCCTGAGCAGCTCAGCTGAAGGAGCGTTGAATCAAGGCCTCCCTGGTGTCCCTGCCTCCCTGAAGGCTCCAGAGATCTGCCTCCACATCCCCACCGTGTTCTTCCTCAAGCTCTTCTTCTGATCCACCATTGGATTCATCCTCTGTGGCCAGTGGAGCTGCCTCAAGATCGTCTTTCTCCACTGGGTCTCCCCTTGCCAGAGCCAGATTGTGGAGAGTGCGGCATGCAACCACTATCAGTGACATCCGCTCTGGGGGGTATTGTAGTGCACCCCTTGAACGGTCCAGGCACCTTAACCTCATCCTCAGCAGACTTATGATCCTCTCTATCACTGCCCTTGTGGAGACATGACTCCTATTACACCTCTGCTCTGCTTCTGTCCCTGGATGCTGGAGAGGTGTCATAAACCACCATTTCAACAGATAGCCCTTGTCACCCAGCAGCCATCCATCCAGTCGAGCTGGAGCCATGAACAGCCTTGGCACCTGTGAATGTTGGTGGATGTAAACGTCATGGGAGCTGCCAGGATACCTTGCACAGATTTGCAGAATCTGTGTCTTGTGGTCACACACTATCTGCATGTTCACTGAGTGGAATCCCTTCCTGATGATGAAGGAACCCGGCTGACCAGCTGGCACCTTGATGGCCACATGTGTGCAGTCGATGGTGCCCTGGACACAGGGGAACCCAGCAATCGCTGCAAACCCTCTGGCTCGCTCAGCCTGGCTGGTCTCGTCTGTACGGAAATGAATAAATATCATTACCTGCCCGAACAGAGCTTCTGTCACCAGCTTCACACAACTGTGGACAGCTGATTGGGAGACTCCACAAAGATCCCCCACTGACCCCTGAAAAGAACCAAAGGCATAGAATTTCAGAGCCACTGTGACCTTCAGAGCCACTGGCATGGGGTGTCCACCCACACATATGGAGTTCATCTCAGGTCCAATCATCTGACAAATGGATGTCACTGTCTCCCTGAAGAGGCGGAGCCTCCTTCGGCATGGCACCTCAGACATATTGAGGTAGCTGCATCGCTGCCTGTAAACTCTGGCATCCCCTGCGGCCCCTTCCGCTTTGGACTACCTGCTGGCCCTGCACCCCCTGTGCCTGCGCCTCTCCTCCCACAGGTCCCTCCCTTGGATGCTGCCCACGGATACCTCGTCTCCTCTTCCTTCTGCCCCTCTCTTCCTCAGAGGCGGTGCCACCAGTGAAGTACACAATCCCCATTACCAGAGAAACAGAAAGCTCTCAGGTTACTGGTTACCACATGGTATCAATCCTTCAGGGGCCTTGGAGACACCAATGAGTCCTGAAATGAAGGCTAGCAATGTAAAGACTGAAGTTCAAAACAGAGATAAAGCTGTCAGGTTTCACTTAGCAACCAGCAGCAAACGAGCTACTAAACTCCTCACTACTCATTTGGCAATGCTGCTGATCCGTTTTATCCCGTCCTTGGATGAGGCTTTGCAAAAAGTGAACTGCCCGCCTGCACATTTTGCCTGTGCGATGAATGTGAAATCACATGGGCAGCATAAAATCGAGTACAATTGGTTTTTAATAGCCTTAATTGGCCCGTTAATTGTTGGCGGGCATGGTTCCAACTCCTGCGTACGCCCACCGCCCTCAATATTGCTCGCGCAATGATGTCGGGACGCATGTCTGACATCATGTTGCGCAATTTCACGTCCGTGCGGGTCGGGTACGTGCCTGACCTTGAAACACAAAATTCAGGCCATAGAGTTTGGGATTGTTGAGCTGAGGACTCTTTTTATTGCTCTTGTTTCTCATAGCCTGACCCTTGAGCCATTTTAGTTCCAGATACTGAGCTGTTGTAACATGGTACCGTGCCTTTCATTTCATTACACAAGACCTTTCTTTTGCAAACTTTCAGAGCTAGAAACATCAGATGCCATATTTTAGATTGTTATTGTTGACTAAGTAAATGGCCAATCAAAGTGCTTACAGTGACAAAGCTTCCATATCGTTGCATTTTCGTCAAAATTCTACAGGCTGATAACACCAATGTAAAATCAAAGTTTTCAGTGTTAACTTACATTAAGCTCACAAAGTGCAAGAGATTTTTAAGTTCCTAATCATTATGAATGTCATGCTTCTTCAGTCTAAATTTACTATTCATTTCCTTTCAGTCATTAACCTTGCTGGCCATTATTCCAGCATTTAAAAAATATTATTCATAGTATTACATCTGCTGATTACTGAAATTAGCTGCAGTTAAAGTTTGGTGGTATTTTGCATGATTCTGCAGCGATTGTGAGATTGTTCTCCATGTAGCAGCTAGAATCACATGTTTAGACATAATTTGGGAAAGTTTTATGTTGTAATATAGAACTTCTTGAAAGTTTACTCAAATCAATTTGCTGAAGGTGAATAAAGCAATTTTCAACATTGTGAAATTATTTAATGCAACTCTGTATATTTGTTCATGACTTAGCCTGACTGATGAGTTTTCGTTCATTTATTTTACCCAAGTTCAGAATTTTGTTGCTCGATCTCCATCTACCCACCCCTCTAAAACCCATTCAAGCATTCATCCACACAGGTACCCATCCACACAGATACCCATCCACGCAGATACCCATCCACGCATTTACACATTGATCCAGACACCCATCCACCCAGATACACATCCATCCAGACACCCACACACCTAGACAACTATCCACCCAGACAAACATCCATCCCCAGACACCCATTCACCCAGGCACCCATCCACCCAGAAACCCATCTACCCAGACAACCATCCACCCAGACACCCACATACCCAGACAACCATCCACCCAGACAACCATCCATCCCCAAACACCCATCCACACCAGCGCCCATCCACCCAGACAACCATCCAACCAGACACCCATCCACCCAGACAACCATCCAGCGAGATACCCATCTACCAAGATGACCATCCACCCAGTCACACATCCACCGCCAAACACCAATCCACCTAGACACCCATCCACCCCCAGACACCCATCCATGCAGACACCCATCCACCCAGATACCCATCCACCAAGACATCCATCTGCCCAGACACCCATCCACCCCCAACACCCATCCACCCAGACACCCATCCACCCCCGACACTCATCCACCCAGACACCCATCTACCCAGACAGCCATCCACCCAGATACACATGCACCCAGACACCCACCCACCCAGTTAACCGTCCACCC
Source organism: Cetorhinus maximus (assembly GCF_964194155.1). Taxonomy (NCBI): domain Eukaryota; kingdom Metazoa; phylum Chordata; class Chondrichthyes; order Lamniformes; family Cetorhinidae; genus Cetorhinus; species Cetorhinus maximus. The sequence continues at coordinate 43,839,578 of NC_135898.1, forward strand.
AGATACCCATCCACCAAGATGCCCATCCACCCAGACACCCATCCACCCCCAGACACGCATCCACCCCGACACCCATCCACCCAGACACCCAAGCACTTAGTCACCCATCCACCCCCAGACACCAATCCACCTAGACACCCATCCACCCAGACACCCATCCACCCAGACACCTATCCACCCAGATACACATCAATCCAGACACCCACACAGCCAAACATCCACCCAGACAGCCATCCACCCAGATACACATGCACCCAGTCACCCACCCACCCAGTTAACCATCCACCCAGACACCCATCCACCCCCAGGCACCAATCCACCTAGACACCCATCCACCCAGACACCCATCCATGCAGACACCCATCCACCCAGATACCCATCCACCAAGACACCCATCTGTCCAGACACCCATCCACCCCCAGACACCCCCACCCCGACACCCATCCACCCCGACACCCATCCACCTAGTCACCCATCCACCCCCAGGCACCAATCCACCTGTACACCCATCCACCCAGACACCCATCCATGCAGACACCCATCCACCCAGATACCCATCCAACCAGACGCCCATCTGCCCAGACACCCATCCACCCCCAGACACCCATCCACCCAGACACCCATCCACCCAGGCACCCATCCACCCAGACACCTATCCACCCAGATACACATCCATCCAGACATCCACACACCCAAACATCCACCCAGACAACCATTCACCCTCAGACACCCATCCACCCAGACAAACATCCATCCCCAGACACCCATTCACCCAGGCACCCATTCACCCAGGCACCCATCCACCCAGAAACCCATCTACCCAGACAACCATCCACCCAGACACCCACATACCCAGACAACCATCCACCTAGACAACCATCCATCCCCAAACACCCATCCACACCAGCGCCCATCCACCCAGACAACCAACCACCCAGACACCCATCCACCCAGACAACCATCCAGCCAGATACCCATCTACCAAGATGACCATCCACCCAGTCACCCATCCACCCCAGACACCAATCCACCTAGACACCCATCCACCCCCAGACACCCATCCATGCAGACACCCATCCACCCAGATACCCATCCACCAAGACATCCATCTGCCCAGACACCCATCCACCCCCAACACCCATCCACCCAGACACCCATCTACCCCCGACACCCATCCATCCAGGCACCCATCTACCCAGACAGCCATCCACCCAGATACACATGCACCCAGACACCCACCCACCCAGTTAACCATCCACCCAGATACCCATCCACCAAGATGCCCATCCACCCAGACACCCATCCACCCCAGACACCCATCCACCCCGACACCCATCCACCCAGACACCCAAGCACTTAGTCACCCATCCACCCCCAGACACCCATCCATGCAGACACCCATCCACCCAGATACCCATCCACCCAGACACCCATCTGCCCAGACACCCATCCACCCCCAGACACCCATCCACCCAGACACACACCCACCCAGGCACCCATCCACCCAGACACCTATCCACCCAGATACACATCAATCCAGACACCCACACACCCAAACATCCACCCAGACAACCATCCACCCCCAGACACGCATCCACCCAGACAACCATCCACCCAGACACCTATCCATCCAGACACCCATCCACCCAGACACCTATCCACCCAGACAACCATCCACCCAGACACCCATCCACCCAGACAACCATCCAGCCAGATACCCATCTACCAAGATGCCCATCCACCCAGTCACCCATCCACCCCCAGACACCCATCCACCCCGACACCCATCCACCCAGACACCCAAGCACTTAGTCACCCATCCACCCCCAGACACCAATCCACCTAGACACCCATCCACCCTCAGACACCCATCCACCCAGACAACCATCCACCCAGACACCCATCCACCCAGACACGTATCCACCCAGACAACCATCCACTCAGACACCCATCCACCCAGACAACCATCCAGCCAGATACCCATCTACCAAGATGCCCATCCACCCAGTCACCCATCCACCCCCAGACACCAATCCACCTAGACACCCATCCACCCAGATATACATCCACCCAGATACCCATTCACCAAGATGTCCATCCACCTAGACACCCATCCGCCCCCAGACACCAATCCACCCAGACACCCATCCATGCAAACGCCCATCCATCCAGATACACATCCACCCAGACAATCATCCACCCAGACAACCATCCACCCTCAGACACCCATCCACCCAGGCACCCATCCACCCAGACAACTATCCACCCAGACACCCATCCACCCAGATAACCATCCACCCAGAAACCCATCCGCCCCCAGACACCAATCCACCCAGACACCCATCCATGCAGACGCCCATGCACCCAGACAACCATCCACCCAGATACCCATCCACCCAGACACACATCCACCCCCAGACATCAATCCACCTAGACACCCACCCACCCAGATACCCATCCAAGCAGACACCCATCCACCCAGATACCCATCCACCAAGACACCCATCTGCCCAGACACCCATTTACCCCCTGACATGCATCCACCCAGGCACCCATCCACCCAGACACCCATCCACCCCCGACACCCATCCACCCAGGCACCCATCCACCCAGGCACCCATCCATCCCCAGACACCCATCCACCCCCGACACCCATCCACCCAGATACACATCCACCCAGACACCCATCCACCCAGACAACCATCCACCCAGATACCCATCCACCAAGATGCCCATCCACCCAGACACCCAACCACCCCCAGACACCAATTCACCTAGATACCCATCCACCCAGATAACCATCCATGCAGACACCCATCCACCCAGACACTATCCGCACAGACACCCATCCACCAACACACCCATCTGCCCAGACACCCATCCACCCCCAGACACCCATCCAATCAGGCACCCATCCACCCAGACACCCATCCCCCTCCAGACACCCATCCACCACCGACACCCATCCACCCAGACACCCATCCACCCCGACACCCATCCACCCAGACACCCATCCACCCAGGCACCCATCTACTCATCCACTCAGACACCCATCCACCCAGACACCATCCGCACAGACACCCATCCACCCTGACATCTATCCACTTTCCACCTTCCCACTTATCTACTCATCCGCCCTCCCAACCTTCCATCCACCCACCAACCCACACTCCCACCCGTACATCCTTTCATTCTGCATGCAGGGCAATGGAATGTACTAACAATTGCTGGAGCCACCACCTGCCAATGCCTTTCCACCCTTTGGGATGTGTAGGCATCCTGTGAGGAGGCCCTTGCTGTTGCCACAGTCCTGACATTGGGCATCCCAGTACAACAACTGCAGATCGCTGTGACAGCAGTCCACAGGCTGTTCACAGTTTGTCCTTTCTTTACACAAGGAAAAATTCTAAAGAATTAGGGTTTTCCCATTTGTGTTTCACATCGTTGACTAATCACAACTAGATTTGCAGTGAACTTCTGCTAAGTGGCAGGGGGTTGGAAAGATAAATGTGAATTCTAGACCAGGCTTCTGACAACATAGGCTGCTTCCTCTTTCGCTAACTCCTACATAGACTTGTGTCTGCTTCCCCTTGTCTGTCACACAAGCATATGGACAACAGTATCTTGTAATGGGAGCTTGGTTTGCAGTGTCTTGCAGCAATTGTTCCCTTTCTTGTTAGGAAGGGTAGCCTGAAAGCATCATTGCCCAAAAGTAAAATGACATTCAGTAGTATAGCGCTTTTGTTATTGGACTAGTTATGCAATGACCTCAGCTAAGGTAACATTAGTTCCATCCTGGCAACTGGGGGAATTTAAATTGTTAACGTAGTAAATAAAACTGGGATGAAAAGCTAGTTTCAGTAATGGTGACCATCAAACTTCCAGATTGTTGTAAAAACCCAGCTGGCTCACTAGTGTCCTTTAGGGAAGGAAATTGACCATTCTTACCTGGTCTGACCTACACGTGACTCCAGACCCAGAGAAACGTGATTGGCTCTGAACATCCCTCTGAAATGTTAAGCCACTCAGTTGTATAATAGGAACAAAACGAGAAATCGACCTAACACGGGACATGGCAAAACCACACCTAACCCAGTCAACCCTGCAAAAGTCCTCCTCACTAACATATGGGGGGCTTGTGCCAAAATTGGCAGAGCTGTTACACAGACTAGTCAAACAAGAGCCTAACACAGTCATTGTCACAGAATCATACCTCTAGGTTAAAGTCCCAGGTCCACCATCACCATCCTTGAGTATGTCTTATCCCGTCAGCAGAACAGAGGGCAGCACTGTGGTATTCGATCAGGTGAGAGTGAGTGTCTAAGATAGCAAGGCACCAACTAGCAACATTGAAGCCCAGTAGGAGAGAGCTTTGGGAACCATGGTTGTAAAGTCACCAGTTCCTTTCAAGAATGCTGTGCCTACCCAATTTTATGCTTCAATGTACTCATATACTGTAATTGGAAAAGAATCTATCTAGCTTGCAGGGACAGTGATGGTGGATCTGGGACATTAGCTGAAAAGCATGATTCTGTGAACAAGACTATGGGGAGGATTTTCCTCTTGTTGGGCAGGCAGGTCCGGGAGTGGCCGTGCAACGTCTGCCACCCGCGATTGGGCCCCAACCGCGATTTCAGGCTGGCTGGCCGACTAACAGCCAGCTCGCATGCGTCGCACGCTGAAACGCTCTGTGCTGCCTGGGTGGAGGGGGAGGACGGCGAGCGCGCAAGTCAGCACAGGAGTGGGGGAGGGCGCAGTGAAAGCTCCCTGAAGGCCACAGAGCTACCTCAGGGAGCTGAAGATTTTTCACATGAAAAAATAAAGTTTTTTTAAAAAAAGGAAAACATGTCCCATCTTGTGGCTCTGTCACATGAGCAGGGACATGTTAGAAATGAGATTTTAAAATGTCTACTTTATTTTTAATTAACATCGGAAACCTCATCCCGCTCGTGGATGGGGTTTCCTCAAAAATCCAAAGGTCACTTGGCTTTTTCGCCTGCCCGCCAACCATAAGGGTGGACGGACTGGGAAAAATTCAGTTAAATTAATTAATTAATGGGCTTAACAGCCCTCTTCATTGTCTGCCAACTCCCACGCGTGCCCACCGACTGAAATATCACGGCAGTGTGTGATGACGTCAGGACACTTGCCCAACATCATCGCACACTATTTCACGCTCGTGCGTGTCGGGCGCGCTCCTGCACACCCAGGTGAAAATTCAGGCCTATGTCAGGCTCTTGTTTGACTAGTTTCTTGGACAGCTCTCCCAATTTTGGCACAAGCCCCGTCCCGCTGAGGGGGATTTTGCTGAGTTGACTGAGCAGGGTGTGGTTTTGCCATGTCCCCTGCTAGGTCGATGTGTGGCTTTACTTTACTGTTGGATACCCATGAGGATAGTACAGTGGCTGCTACTGCAGTTGTTCCCAATGCAAATCTGGAAGTTGACTGCAAAGGCCAGGTTTGCTAAGTCTGTCTGCTGATCTCTTCATCCTGCCTTATTTCATCCTGTACCACATCAACCCAAGAAAATGCTGCAGTTAACATGCTTTAAAAGCTATTCGTCAACTGGCACAGAGCTTCGTTTTTTGCTGTTCAATGGCTTGTTACCCTCTGAACTGGAGCTGTATTTCCAGAGACCCTTTTCTTGACTATTCATTTTACCAACCTCCCATCCGTTCTGCTGAAGTCAAGTAACTGCTTTGAATTACAATCAGCTTGATTGTCCAGACAATATTCTGCTGCTCTAATTCTTTCCATTTAAATTCCAAACATGTCCTGAGCTCAATAAAGGAACAACAAATAAAACAATCCCATTACACAGAAAAGAAGTGCAGAAAAGTATTTTTAAAACCCTTAAAAAAATAGTGAAAAAAATTAGAAAAAAAAAAAAATATCCAACTAGCACCTGTTGGATTATTCTCCCGAGCTGGAGTTTCCCAGTTATTACAAGATTATTAAAGGGAATGCCCAGCTGTTGTGCCAATGCATTCTACAATAACACAAAAACAAAACACTGCTGATGCTGGAAATCTGAAATGGTAACCCTGGAGGGGGGGGGGGGGGGGGTGAGGGGGGGCATGCTCTGGAGGTACCCCAGAAGATGTGTTGGGCGACCCCAAGAAGTATCCACGCAAGGACTGCACAGGAACTGCCCACGAAGTTTCAACTTTTGTCAGGCAATTACCCTGCAGCTGGAACCCTCTGAAACTCTGATTTAAATCGGAGACTTCGGATGGTTCCGATTCTCTTAGCAGAATAGTTACCCAGGAAAAGTTAGACGGATTAAAATCAGTTCCAACTCCTGGATGACTATGGTACTGGACACCCCTGACTCCCCATTGAACCTCCCGACTATTCTTTCCATCCACCCAACTAACCCCCATCTCCCGACTATCCCCCCAACCACCCGACTATCCCCCAAGTCATTCTACCCACTTACCTTACACACTTAACTTCTCTCCCGTCCAAGTGGCTGGGTCATTTAAACTTACTGGTTTATGAACATATGAATTAGAAGCAGGAGTAGGCCACTCGGCCCCTCGAGCCTGTTCCACTATTCAACCAGATCATGGCTGATCTGATTATAACGTCCTGCCTGCCCCCGGTAATCTTTCACCCCCTTATTTATCAAGAATCTATCTACCTCTGCCTTAAAAACATTCAAAGGTTCTGCTTCCACTGCCTTTTGAGGGAGTTCCAAAGACTCACTATTCTCTGTGAGAAAAGATTTCTCTTCATCACTATCTTAAATGGACAGCCGCTAAATTTTAGCATTAACTCTGTTTCTCTCCATAGCCACTGCCAAACCTGCTGAGTGTTTCCAGCATTTTTTCTTTCAGACTTTCAGCATCTTGCTGGATGATAGATTTCCTTTATGAACTAATTACTGAGACTAGCTTTAAAAGATTCATTACTGATCTTAAATTCCACTAGCTGCTCTGCTAGGATTTGAACCCATGCCCCCAGACTATAATCCTGTCATCTCCTAGATTACAGGCTCAGTGACATTGCCACTAGGTCACCATCTGCCCATACAACAGCCACTGCCATAAAAAGAGGTGTGGCTTCAATTCTCTCAATGATCCTGCACTGCACAGAAGGCCTCCTAGAGCAGCAACGCTCCACACGCGGGTCGGAGGTCTGGGCGAGAAATGTGCAGCCCCAGCCCAAGGAGAGTGAAAAGGAGCAGAGCGGCAATCTGACGGTGATTGCCACTCCTTCGAAGGCTTGGCCCAAAAGGAAAAAATGCTGAAAACAGCCAACAGGTCAGGCAGCAACTGTGGAAAGAAACAGTTAATGTTTCAGGTTGAGATGAAATGTCAGAGGAGGGGTCTGGTGATGAGGTGGGGTCAGGTCAGGGAGGCAGGTGGTGATGTGAGGTCAGGTTTTGTCAGGTTGGGTCAGGTCAGTCGGGGGTCGGGGGGTCAGGTTGGGTCAGGTCAGGTCTTGGGGAAGAAGTTGGAGAGTCGAAGAGCGATTCAGTTGGTGAGGTGGGGTCAGGTAACTTTGGAGGGAGTTGTGGATCGGGTGGGTAGTTGCGGGGGGTGGGTTTTGAGGAGGGAGTCAAGGGGGTTAGTGTGAGTGATGGGGGGTGGTCAGCTGTATAGTTACCCAAGAGTTAGACTAGGGCTTTTCTGCCTAACATTTCCTGGGTAACTTTGCAGGTTAGTAAGTCAGAACCTTCCAAAGTCACTGATGCTAATTCAGAGTTGCAGACTTTTTCGGCGGGTCCCAGGGAGCAGGGGAATTGCTCTTCGTAAGTTCAAACTTCCTGTGGAATTCCCACATAGCCAGTGAATTGGGACTTCTGAGAGGTCCCAAGGCATTTCTAGGCGGGGGCACATCTGGTCTCCGACATCTGATCCGTTATTGTGTTAAACCAGACTGTTAGAACAAAGCTGAAATTTAATGCCTTCCTGTTTCCACGTTTCATACAGAACTTGTGATTTCCTGTTGCTATTCTGCATTTGTCCTGATGTTAAGAACTCAAAAAAGACCCAAAGTATTTTCTCAGTTATCAGTTTATTTCCTTTTAAAGATTCATGCCAATTTGAAATCCATTATTTACTCATTTAACTGAACTAGACAAATCCGAAACACACCATTACTGGGTGTTATGGTTGAGTATCAGCGTGGGCTGGTAAGTGGCAAGTTACGTTCACACTAAACAAGTGCCAGAATTTGACCATCTCTAACAAGAGAGAATCCTACTGTTTCCCCTTTACATTCAATAGCATTACCATCACCGAATACCTAACTATCAACTCCCTGGGTATTGCCATTGACTAGAAGCTAAACTAGACCAGCCATAGAAGTACTGTAACTAGGAAGAGCAGATCAGAGGCTGGGAATTCTGTGGCAAGTAACTCACCTACTAACTCCCCAAAGCCTGTTCACCATCTACAAGGCATGAGTCAGGAGTGCAATGGAATACTCCCCACTTGCCTGGATGAGTGCAGCTCCAACAACACTCAAGAAGCTCGACACCGTCCAGGACAAAGCAGCTGACTTGTTTGGCACTCTATTCACCACCTTCAACATTTACTCCCTCCACAACCAACGCACCGCAGCAGCAGTGTGTACCACCTACAAGATGCACTGCAGCAACTCACCAAGGCTCCTTCAACAGCATCTTCCAAACCCACAACCTCTACCACCTAGAAGGCCAATGGCAGCAGATGTATGGGAACACCACCACCTGCAAGTTCCCCTCCAAGCCACACACCAACCTGACTTGGAAATATATGGCTGTTCCTTCACTAAATATATCACTGTTCCTTCACTGTTGCTGGGTCAAAATCCTGGAACTCCCCTTCTAACAGCACTGTGGGTGTTCGTATACCACAAGGACTGCAGCGGTTCAAGAAAGTGGCTCATCATCACCTTCTCAAGGGCAATTAGGGATTGGCAATAAATGCTGGCCTAACAAGTGACACCCACATCCTGTGAATGAATAAAATAAAAAGAAATAAGGCTTATCTCATAGCACCAGGGAAAGTCCTGAGTGATGGATCAATCTATTTCTGAGTAAAAATGGTTCAGTTGTATTTATATAGTTCTTCACTTTAAAAATGAACAATATACTTTGCAATCATGTTTTGATATTTTCTTGATAATATATTACTAGGAATTTGGTAACAATGTGAGGAAAAACTTTACTTTTTGACAATTATTTCAACTAGTAAGGAGTTGGATAGTGCAGTTGCTTCAACATTTTCTCCCCTGGGACATAGGGTGGATTTTCCTGCCCGATGTGGGCCTGAATCGCATTGGGTGGGCTTTAAAAATGACAGCAGGATGCAATTCCAGGATTCTATCACCATTTCCATCACCGGGACTTTGATCAGCATAGGAAAGGGGTCAGGTCATGAGCCCACATGAACGGTCCCAATGTTGTCGGCTCCATTGCAAAAGTGGACACTTCAGACCTTCTGGAATTTTCATGGAGTGGAGAAACCATGGTTCAGAGTCAGGAACCATTTGAAAGGTAAGTTCAAAAGGCATTGGCAACTTCACATGCCAAATTGAAATGCTGTATGGTGAATTATATATGTTTTTAATACAAGTGGAATAGTCTTCAGATGCATTAGAGTACATTATCAACTGGATAAACTGCAATTCTGCATTTCACAATAGGGAAATTTAGATTGACAATGTGAATTGTTCCCTTTGTTTTATGTTTTCCTTGAAGTTCAGCCCAGCCATCTGTTTGGCTATCTCAATGCTTTAAAAGATGGCTGAGCTTCTCTTCAACAGCATCTTCCAAACCCACAACCTCTACCACCTAGAAGGCCAATGGCAGCAGATGTATGGGAACACTACCACCTGCAAGTTCCCCTTCAAGCCACACACCAACCTGACTTGGAAATATATAGCTATTCCTTCACTAAATGTATCATTGTTCCTTCACTGTTGCTGGGTCAAAATCCTGGAATTCCCCTTCTAACAGCACTCTGATGACTTCAAAGTCTTTAATGTATTCAGATCTAGAGATTTTGCTGTTATAGTTGTTCAATGGAATCTCACTATGAATGTTTGGCTGAGTTGTGAAGCCACTAATGGATTCAGCTCAGCAGATGTTGTTTAAACAGTTGTGCAGTGGAATCACATTACGAATACTTGCCTAAGTTCCAAATCCACTAATAGGTTCTGCTTAGCAGCAGTTGTTGATACAGTTGCCAATGGGAAACCTGGCTCTTGGAGTCAATTCAACATGGATTGTTGGAATTAAAACTCCCTTTATTGTTGCTTACAGTTGTCATTTTCAAAACTAATTAACTTTCATCCAGTTAACACAGGCAGTTTGGGCCCAGAACACCAAACTGGCCCTAATTTTGGGCGCTAATTGTATAAACATGTGTGAAATCTTACATCGATGTTGTAAGGTTGGAGAGGTTGAAACTGAATGGGAAAAGTTGGTAAAATAACTACCACAGAAAGTTAATCATGGGACAACTTACACTATAGCCCTGATTTTTATTGGAGGTTGCCAGCAGGGAGGCCTCGCCCAAACAAAATTTATGAGTTAATTTCCTTCTCTTCAATTTCCATATTTATCCTGTGCATGGGAAACATATAACGGGAGGTCATCCTATGTACTGTTTGGTCAGAGGTTTCAAAATTGAGTGAGCCAGCAGCTTTTAAAGGGATGGGTTCTGCTTGTCCTCACCTTCCAACCCACCATCTCTGTATCCAATGGATAATCCTCTGCTATTTCCACCAGTTCTAGCGTGATGCCACCACTGAACACATCTTCCCCTGCCCTCCCCTTTCAACATTCTGAAGGGACAGCTCCCTCTGCAACACTCTAGCCCACTCCTAACAGCCCCTGCCTTCTCTATGGCATCTTTCTGTGCAAGCACAGGAGATGCAATACCTGTCCTTTCAACTCCTCCCTTCACACCGTCCAAGGCCCCAAACACTCTTTCCAACTGAAACAGTGATTTACTTGTGCATCTTTCAATTTAGTATACAGTATTCGCTGTTCACAATGTGGTCTCCTCTCCATTGGGGAGACCAAACGCATACTGAGTGACTGCTTTGAAGACCACTGTTCAGTCCGCAGGCATGACCCCGAGCTTCTTGTGGTTTGTCATTTGAATTCTCCACCTCGCTCCCATGCTGACCTTTCTGTCCTTGGTCTGCTACAGTGTTCCAGTGAAACTCAACACAAGCTCAAGGGACAGCACCTTATTTTTCAACTCTGTACTCTACAACCTTCTGGACTCAACATCGAGCTCAACAAGCTTAGATCATAATCTTAGCTTTCATCTTGCTCTATGTGTTTTTATCTTCTCTCTTTTTTGTTGGTTTTGTCTGGTTTCTTTCTTTATCTCTTCATGTTGCATTCAGATGGTTTGTATATAGCCATCCATGCCTCATTTGGACACAACCTTTGTTTCTTTACTATACTCATTAACACTCTCTGGCTGTTGCATCATGAAATCTTTTGTTATGTAATCTCCCCTGCCCTCGACCCTATCACAGAGCTTGCCTTTTGTTCTTCCTGCCCCCTCCCCACTTCCTCTGGCTCAAAATTCTTACATTTCTATCTTCAGTTCTGGTGCAAGGTCGCTTGACCTGAAATGTAAACTCTATTTCCCTCCATGGATGCTACCTGGGCTACTGAGTTTTTCCTGCATTTTTTTGTTTTCATTTCAGATTTCCAGCATCTGCAGAATTTTGCTTTTAAAGGGATGCTGCTCAACATGAAAAGGGGAGTTTTGACCTACTTCTCGGCATCGCTCTTAGTGTACTGGCTGAGATGAGGTATCATGCTTTGCATGCAACTCAAGGCCAGTGAGGAAGATATCCATATTTAGTTGAGACTTCTTGGAAAGCTTTATACTGAAAATGTGAAATCCCAAGGCTTCACTCCTGCAGAGAAAACACTTGTGCGGTACCTTATAAAGGAGATTTTCGGAAGTCTAAGTGGACCAATGTACATTCCTCATCCGCTATCTTTGTAACTTATTCAAAAAAATACAGATGGATTTGTAAGATATGATCTTCTTTTCAAGCCATGTTGGGTGTCCTTAATATTTCCCTCTCTATCCAAGCATTCATATATTACTTCCTGAATGATTTCCTCAAGCATCTTACCTATTACTGATGTCAAACTAATGGGCTTTTAGTTTTGAGGGGCTAACTTGTCATGCCTTTAAAGATTGGATGACATTAACCTCCTTCCAGTCTAAGGAAGCCATCTCAGAGTGCAGTGAGCTATTAAAGATGTTAACTACGAGCTTGGATAACACTTGTCCCATCTTCCTGAGGAAGCTGGGTGGATTATTTTCAAGTTGTTAATTCTATCTAAAGCAATATCTTCATCTAATATAATATTACTGGTTTTATTGTTAAAAAAAAATTCTAATAGTCAAGCATCACCTTAGAAAGTGAAGACCAATGCATTAATTAATATATCTGTCATACCCAGTGGGTCTTGTGTATCTTGTCCCTGAACATCCTTCAATAGCCCATCAAAGTCTTTGACAGTTCTCTGACCCCTCACATAACTGAAAAACCTTTTCCCATTACTTCAACAATTATCAACGTTCCTCTTTTATATTTATATTTTAACTGATCTAATAGTAGCCTTTGTTTTCTTTAACTGTTCCTAAAATTCAATTCTGCTTAGTTGAAGGTATTAGGTACCTTTAATTTCTAGAAACATTTCTGTTTCTACCTTATTTGTCTTTGTAAATAGCCAGTCAGCCGCCTTGTGGCCTTTTTCTTACCACCTTATTGAAGAAAAGACGAGGAGCTCTCTCCAGTATCTTGGCCAATATTTATCCTTCAAACAGCATCACTTAAACAGATTCTATGGTCATTATCACGTGGCCGTTTGTGGGGCTTCTCTGGGTGCAGATTGCCTGCAGCATTTTCAGCACTGCAACAATTACTATACTTCAAAGTACTTCATTGGCTGTAAAGTGCTTTAAGACATCCTGAGGTCATTAATCATGTCATATAAACCCAAGTTCTTTCTTTTTTTAGTCCATTTAAAACCCGAGGATAATTTCGCAAATCACTACCTTCTGACTTACCTCACTTTTATTTACTACTTCATATTTGACTCCAAGGTGAGCTTCTGAACACATATCTGCACCATCACTAAGACTGCCCATCTCCATCTCCGTCACATTATGCAACTTCACCCCTGTCTTTGCTGCTCATCTATTGCTGAAACCCTCATTCATGCCTTTTTGACCACTAGACTTTATTATTCCAACATGCTCCTGGCTGGTCTCCCACATTCTACCCTCTGTAAGCTTGAGGTCATCCAAAACTTTGCTGCTCATGTCCTAACTCGCATCAAGACCTGTTCATGTATCCCTCCTGATCTCGCTGACCCAGCCCTGCTCCTGGTCAAGCAACACCTTGATTATAAAATCCTCATCCCTGTTTTCAAATCGCTCCATGATCTCACCCTTCCTTATCTCTGTAATCTCCTCCAAACCCACAGCCATCTGAGATATCTGTGCTCATCCAATTCTGCCCTTAAGTATCCCTGATTTTTAATTTTAATTGGTGGCCATGTCTTCAGATGCATAGGCCCCAAACTCTGGGATTCCCTCCCTGAACCTCTCTGCCTCTCTACCTGACTTTCCTCCTTTAAGACACTAATTAAAATCTCCCTCTTTGACCAAGCTTTTGGTCAACTGACTCAGTAACTCCTTTAGTGGCTTGGTGTCACATTTTGTATTATAATGCTCCTGCAAAATGCCTTAAGACATTTTATTACATTAAAAGTGCTTTATAAATATAAGCAGTTGTTTTGTTACTCTTCAAGATGTTATGAAAATCTTGCACTACAGGCTTAGGCCCTAACATTTGTTATGAAAACTATACTTACCTCATTGAGGAGCAGAGGCTGACAAGCTGAGGCTCTAAGCTATGTCATGTTTAAGAGACCGCATAGTATTACCAAAAAAAGTGTATTATTGTAACAGGAAGTAAAATGGAAATGGAAATAGTAAAGCTTTATATATACATAGGTGAAGCACAACGAAAAACAAATAAGTAATCTAACTAAAACATATATCTTGCAATAAACCTTTTCGCATTATGAAATACTTACAGATTTCTTAACTAGCATGTATAAAATTTTTTGATCAACTGCAAGACAAGAGCAATCACATAGCACTTACTAAATGGAAGCAGTAATACATCCTGCACAAAATTTATATTTTTTTTGTGATTTTTTTGGCAGCAACGTCATTGATGATGGCTCAGATGATAAGCTATGAAGTTTATCATTTTCTATGCACATAATGCTTAGTACTGACAGCTTTTCTTGTTCCGCACTTCGTTCTTGTTGTTTTGCAGCCACGAAAATGACCTTTCTCCTGAGCAGTTTTTTTACCATTAGACTCAAAAAGAGACGCAATGCTGCTAGGGAAAACTGTTAGGGAAAGCCAACTGAATTTTACCTTGGATGATGACCTGCGGCAGGCCCTGTGGCATAAAGCTCCTTTATCTGAGTAATTTTCCTTGATATAAGCTTGGGAGTACTTTATTTCACCAACGAGATTAACATCAACATCGTCAGGATAATTTTTCATCAGAAGCTTTACGCCTTCACACTGTTTATCTGAGGTATCTAAATCAACCAAAAATGAAAATTATCTGTAACATTTTTTTGTATGATTGCTCTTTTCTTCAAGTTGGTTTCAAGTGCATCCATCTTGTCTTTTGGAGAAAGCATTTCATCAGGCTTTGGTGCATCAGCAGCCTTGACTTCTTTTTTACTCATTCTTTTCCTTTTATTCACACACTTGTGGTCTACATCAGCCAAGTTTTCCTTTGCTTTGAGTTCAATTTCATCTAAACATTCTTGGGTTTCTTTCAAGAAGTAAGAGAGTGACGTTTATAGCTTTGCACATGTAGGAAGGGCTATCTGTGGATCCTGGAGGGGCTGCCTGGTTTTGTGGAACTGATCTAGCTAATGATTCCAAAGTTCTAACATGAACATAAACTCTAATTCTTCCAAGTAACATTTGCATCATACAAGTGCCAGGCAGTGACCATCTCCAACAAAAGAGAATCTAACCATCTCCCCCTGACATTCAATGACATTATCACCACTAAATCCCCCACTATCAACATCCTGGAGGTTACCATTGCCAGGAACTGAACTGCACTAGCTATATAAATACTGTGGCTACAAGAGCAGGTCAGAGGCTAGGAATCCTGTGGCTTGTAACTCACCTCCTGACTCCCCAAGGCCTGTCCACCATCTACAAGGCACAAGTCAGCAGTGTGATGGATTACTCTCTGCTTGCCTGGATGAGTGCAGCTTCAATAACGCTCAAGAAGCTCAACAGCATCCAGGACAAAGCAGCCCGCTTGATCGGCACCACATCCCCAAACATTCATTCCCTCCACCACTGACGCACAGTGGCAGCAGTGTGTGCCATCTACAAGATGCACTGCAGGAACTTGCCAAGGCTCCTTAGACAGCACCTTCCAAACCCACAGCCACTACCATCTAGAAGGTCAAGGGCAGCCGATATATGCACACGATCTGCAAGATACCACCTGCAAGTTCCCCTCCAAGCCATCCACCATCCTGACTTGGAAATATATCGCTGTTCCTTTGCTGTTGCTGGATCAAAATCCTGGAACACCCTCCCTAACAGTACCTACAGCACATGGACTCCAGTGGTTCAATAGTTGGGTCCCAAGCACTGATCCCTGCGGTACCGCACTAGTCTCTGCCTGCCACTCCGATAAAGATTCATTTATTCCTACTCTCTGTTTCCTGTCTGCTAACCAATTCTCAACCCATGCCAATATATTACTCCCAATCCCATATGCTTTAATTTTACACACTAACCTCTTATGTGAAATTTTATCAAAAGTTTTTTGAAAATCCATATACACCACATCCATTGATTCTCCCTTATCTACTGTACTAGTTGCATCCTCAAAGAGCTCCAGGAGGTTTGTCCAACATGATTTCCCTTTCATAAATCCATGTTGACGTTGTCCAATCCTATTGATATTTTCTAAGTGTCCTGTTATCACATCCTTAATAATAGACTCTAGCATTTTCCCTACCACTGATGTTAGGCTAACTGGTTCGTAATTCCCTGTTTTCCCCTCCCTCCTTTTTTAAATAGTGGGGTTACATTTTCCACCCTCCAATCTGACAGGACTGTTCCAGAATCTACAGAATTTTGGAAGATGACAACCAATGCATCCACTATTTCCACGGCCACCTCCTCTAGTACCCTGGGGTGTCGATTATCAGGCACTGGGAATTTATCGGCTTTCAGTCCCATTAACTTCTCCGGCACTATTGTTTTAGTAATACTAATTTCCTTCAATTCCTCCTTCACACTAGACCCTTGGTTCCCTCGTATTCCTGGGAAGTTATTTTTGTCTTCCTCCCTGAAGACAGAGCTAAAGTAGTTGTTTAATTGCTCTGCCATTTCCTTGTTCTCTATTATAAATTCTCCTGTTTCAGACTTTAAGGGACCTACATTTGTTTTCAATAATCGTTTTCTTCTTACATACTTATAGAAGCTTTTACAGTCCACTTTTATGTTCCTTGCAAGTTTACTTTCATACTCTACTTTCCCCCTCTTGATCAATCTCTTGGTCATCCTTTGCTGAATTCTAAACTGCTCCCAATTCTTAGGCTTGTTATTTTTTCTAGGAACTTTATATGACTCCTCTTTGGACCTAATACTGTCCTTAATTTCTTTTGTTAGTCATGGTTGGGCCGCTTTTCCTGTTGTGTTTTTGCATCAGAAAGGAATGTATAACTGTTGCAATACATACATTCATTCCTTAAATATTAGCCATTATCTGTCCGCCTTTTAATGAAGTCCCCCAATCTATCTTAGCCAACTCACCCCTCATAACTTCATAGTTTCCTTTGCTAAGATTTAGGACCCTAGTTTCAGATCGGACTTCTACACTTTCTATCCTAATGAAGAATTCTATCATGTCATAGTCACTGTTCTCTAAAGGACCCCATATACCATGATTATTAATTAAACCCTTCTCATTGCACAATACCAAGTCTGGGATAGCCTGTTCCCAGTCAGTTCCTCGACATACTGACCTAAAAACCATCTTGTGCACACTCCAGGAATTAATTCACCACTATATTATTACTAATTTGGTTTGCCCAGTCTACATGTAGATTAAGGTCACCCATGATTACTGCAGTACTCTTGTTACATGAATTGCCAACCTCCCCTACCTTATCACTTCTGTTTGGAGGCCTATAGACAGCTCCCACTAATGTTTTCCGCCCCTTGTTGCTTCTTAGTTCAACCCAAGCTGATTCCACATCTAAATTTTCTGAGCCAATATCCTCTGTCACTATCGCACTGATTTCATCCTTAACTAACAACGCCATGCCACCTCCTTATTTCAGATTTCCAGCATCTGCAGTATTTTGCTTTAATCCTTTTCCTTTTTGCCTGTCTATCCTAAGTATCGAGTACCCTTGGATATTAATTTCCCAGCCTTGGTCACCCTACAGCCATGTCTCCCTAAAGCGATCATAACGTACCCGTTTACATCTATTTGCGCTGTTAATTCATCTACCTTATTGCAAATGCTCTTTGCATTTAGGTACAGTGCCTTCAGACTTGTCTTTTTAACATTTTTACACATTTTCTTTTGTACTATGGCCTTATTTGCTGATACCCCTTGTTTCCTCTGCCTTCCACTTTTGCTTTCTACTTTTCTGTCTTTCATTCCCATCTTTTTTTGCCTCTCTTGTGTCTTCCCGATCAGGTTCCCATCCCCCTGCCACTGTAGTTTAAACCCTCCCACACAGTACTAGCGAATACCCTTGCGAGGACATTGGGCCCAGTCCTGCTGGGGTGCAACCCGTCCAGCTTGTACAGGTCCCATCTTCCCTAGAATCGGCCCCAATGTCTCAGGAATCTAAATCCCTCCATTCTACACCATCTCTCCAGCCACATATTCACCTGGTCTATTCTCGTCTTCCTGATCTCATTAGCATGTGACACTGGGAGTAATCCTGAGATTACTACCTTTGGGGGTCCTTTTTTTAATTTATTTCCTACTTCCCTATATTCTGTTTTCAAGACCTCATCCTTCTTTTTACCTATGTCGTTGGTACCGATATGGACCACATGGACCACCCTTCCACTTCAGAATGTCCTGCAGCCACTCAGTGACATCCTTGACCCTGGCACCAGGGAGGCAACATACCATCCTGGTGTCACATCTGTGGCCGCAGAAATGTCTATCTGTTCCCCTTATGATAGAACCCCCTATCACCATTGCTCTCCTACTCTTTTTTCTTCCCCCCATGGGGCTGAGCCACTCATGGTGCCACGGACTTGGCTTTTGCTGCATTCCCATGAGAAACCATCTCCCCCTGCAGTGTCCAAAATGGAAAATCTGTTGGAGAGAGAGATGGACTCACGGAACTCCTACACTACCTGCGTCATGCTTTTACTCTGTCTGGCAGTCACCCATTCACTTTCTGCCTGTGCACTCTTTACCTGCAGCGTGACCACCTCACTGTATGTGCTATCCAGGAAGATCTCAACCTTGCGGATGCTTCACAGTGACTCCAGGCACAGCTCCAGCTCCGAAACACGGATTTTGAGTAGCTGCAGCTGGAGACACTTCCTGCACACTTGGCTGTCCTGAGCACTGAAAGTGTTCCTGACCTCCCACATTACACTGAGGAGCGTTCCACTTGCCCGAGCTGCCCTACCATGACTTACCCTTAAATTACTGACGTTACTTTTATTTCCTCTGGTTTAGAGAATATTAAGGACAGAAGAAATACTTACCAAGTCCTACTTAGCAAGGCCGCCGCTTTTCTTACTGAGGAAAGGTAGAAAATGAAAGGATCACCTCCTTCCCTCTTCAGTGAACTCCTTTGTCGCCAAACTCCAACTGAAGCACTCTAATGCAACCCATAGCAGCACTGCAGTCATCAGGTGACACATCTGTTACAATAACGGTTAGTTAATATCTAATATGGCTTTTTAATGACCGCTTCCATTTCTCAAGTGGGCCGTTCTAATGTTGACAATCTGAAAGACCTTTCTGTGTCCAGAATGAAATATAATCCTCAGTCAAGATACCCCAGATACCAAGATCATTGGGCTTTGTGCATCTATTTCCTTCAGCTGGGATTTCAGGCTCTGGAACATCCTCAGGTGTTGTAGTCACATTCACATCTGCATCATCTATCTTAGCAGAAGAGGTGGATGCTTGTGGTTGCTGTGGGCCTGGCTGACTCTCTTGAGTATGGGGTTCCTCTTTTTTTACAGTGAGATAACTGTTAACTCTCGGTAATTGTTTTATTTGCCCTTCAAGCTGCTGCTTCTTCTTTCTCTTCTGACATCCACTTTCAAAAATTCTTTCCATTTTTAACTGGCCTCCCTATGATAATGAGACAATTAAACCTTAGATAAATTCTTTGAACTCAATCCTTTATGTTTATAAGTAAAGTAGAAGTAAAAAATACAATACATATATTTCAATTAGATATATATTTTCCTGGTGTCAAGGAGAGAAAGGAGATTTGGATCAGGCACAACTGATGCCGCTGCACAAAACTTTATGAAGACAACTGTACGGCTGCATCATGTGGTGTTTTTCACACTTTATTAGTTTTCAGAATTTTTTTAAAGGAAGGCATTTTAAAATAAAAATACTTTCATATTTATTATTGTCTTGAAAAAGCCATATAAGGCACTTTTATTTAGTGATTGAAGCATCTAAATGAATTATGTGACTGTCGGAGGTCAGGGAAAGGGCAACATCGCGGATATGAATTATAATTATTTCTGCACAGATTTATAAACTCAATATGATAAATAATTGCAGCCATATAAGTATAATTTTGTCATATCAGAACCAAAATGTCTGTTTTTGAGTCTTTTTTCTCTGTCTCCTTTATTTTTCAACCGACTGTGTAAAACATGAAATTTTGTCTTTTCTTTTTTTATTTGTTTAGAGATGTGGGCATCTCTGGCTGGGACAGCATTTATTGCCCATCCCTAATTGCCTTTGAGAAGGTGGTGGTGATGTGCCTTCTTGAACTGCTGCAGTTCATGTGACGTAGATACAGTGCTGTTAGGGAGGGAGTTCCAGGATTTTGACCTAGCGACAGTGAAGGAATGATATATGGCGATATGTTTCCAAATCAGGATAGTGAGTGGCTTGGAGGGGAACTCCCAAATGGTGGTGTTCCCATGTATCTGCTGCCCTTGTCCTTCTAGATGGCAGCGATCATGGAAGGTGCTGTCTAAGAAGCCTTGATGAGTTCCAGCAGTGCATCTTGTAGATGGTACACTCTGCTGCCACTGTGCATCGGTGGTGAAAGGAATGAATGTTTGAGGCCCCTCACATTGTGAGGCTCTAAGCTGTAGCTTACTTAGCTTATGTATAAATCTGGCACTGAGCAGAGGTCAGGATCTTCAACTCCCAGTGGGCCTTGGACTATATGCATACACACAGGCCGGGAGCAGTTCTGCACCTTTGAGTTCTTTGGGCCCAGGACAGGCCCAGTGCACATGTGCATAGAAGAAAAGAGGGTGTGAAAACCCGGATCAGGGGACTAGGACTGGAGCGCCATGAAAGACTAGTGACCCAGATGGGGGACAAAGGAGGGGGGGCAGGGAGAAGTCCCAAACAGTGGGGAGGAAACAGGGAAAGGTCTCAAAAGGAAGTCCCAGATAAGGGAAAAAGAACAGGGGACAGAAACAGGTCCTGATTAAGTTAAGAAAAAGGAGAGGAGCAGAGAAATATGCTCCAAATTAGAGAAAGGGCCGCTGGGGAGCAGACTTAGGAGGGCTCAGGAAAAGCCCTGGAAATTCAAGAGGAATACTGGAGCATGGAATACTTTGGACCAGTAGGGCTCTGCTTAGCATGGTTGAAGATCTAAAGTTGTGGGTGTAGTTTGGGGTTTATGTGTATACCTGGGAATCGGGGAACGGAATCTCAAGAGATGAGGTCGAAACCCTGTGAGGTGGGCTGTTGTTGATGCTGTCCAAGTTTGGTGATTGAAGAGGGCTTAAGAGAAACCCTGAAGATCCAAGAGAGCAGCTGAAAGTTGGTGTCTCTATGCTGCGGACAGTGGGGCAAAGGTACCCCTTTGGAGCAGTAGTGTTCTGCTCAGCGCAGCTGAAGTTGTGCCTGTGAGCTGGTGCTTCAGTGAGTACTCGGGAATCCAGGGGAATGGAATCTTAGGAGGAGAGATTGAAACCTTATGTGTTGAGCAGCTTTTGGTGAGAATTTCAAAGTGAGATCTTCGAAGGTGAAGATTGGAAACCCTCCTGAGAAAGACAAAGTTTCAGTGAGATTAGCTGGCTCACAGTGTTACTGACATCTGAGTGGATTGCTGAGAAATCCATGCACTCTGTCTTGGCTGCATCTTCCATTTATTGTGCAATGTGGTGTGTTCAACCACAGTTTACTTGTTAATTCACAAGTACCTCATATTAACCCTGAATGTTTGAATATAAGATAGATATTGTAAATAGTTTTAACTTCCTGACCTTGTTTATTTTTGTTTGTCCAAAACCAGTGGAATCTTGTGGCTCTATTCATTGAGCAAGTGTCTTGAATCTCAGACACTGACTAATTTAAACTGAATCGGATCATACCAACCATTAGGGAGTCTGGCCTAGGATCAAACAAATTTGATTCTCAATGAAAAAATAACTTGATAATTCACCTGCAGCATTGTGATACTCAGTTAATAAACTCCCTGTAAATCCAGTTACTTACTTCACCCGATTGAAACTGCGAGAGAAGTTTCCGCTGAAAGTTCGAAGAACCAGAAAACCCCTTTCAGTTCTTTTTTAGCTGAATGAATAATCTTGAAAAGGTCCTGGGCATAATAATGGCACAACTGCAGGATTTGTTTTCTCTGGAGGCCTATAATACTCAAGTGCTCTTTAGAAAATTACCCAAAAACTTTTTCTTCATAGCTTAAAATAAACACACACAATTCTCACTTCTGCTTTGACGAATTCCCTGAGGGTATCACAGAATTACAGAATCGCAGTGCAGGAGAGGCCCTTTGGCCAACCGAGTCTGCACCGGCACGTGAGAAACACCTGACCTACCTACCTAATCCCATTTACCAGCACTTGGCCCATAGCCTTGAATGTTATGACATGCCAAGTGCTCATCCAGGTACTTTTTAAAGGATGTGATGCAACTCGCCTCCACCACCCTCCCAGGCAGCGCATTCCAGACTGTCACCACCCTCTGGGTAAAAAAGTTTTTCCTCACATCCCCCCTAAACCTCCTGCCCTCACCTTGAACTTGTGTCCCCTCATGACTGACCCTTCAACTAAGGGGAACAGCTGCTCCCTATCCACCCTGTCCATGCGCCTCATAATCTTGTGCACCTTGATCAGGCCACCCCTCAGTCTTCTCTGCTCCAACGAAAACAACACAAGTCAATCTAACCTCTCTTCATAACTTAAATGTTTCATCCCAGGCAACATCCTGGTGAATCTCCTCTGTACCCCCTCCAGTGCAATCACATCCTTCCTTTAATGTGGCGACCAGAACTGCACACAGTGCTCCAGCTGTGGCCTCACCAAGGTTCTATACAACTCCAGCATGATCTCCCTACTTTTATAATCTATGCCTCGATTGATAAAGGCAAGTGTACCCATATGCCTTTTTCACCACCCCACTAACATGCCTCTCCGCCTTCAGAGATCTATGGACACACACGCCAAAGTCCCTTTGTTCCTCAGGACTTCCTAGTGTCATGCCGTTCATTGAACACTTCCTTGTCAAATTACTCCTTCCAAAGTGTATCAGCTCACGCTTTTCAGGGTTAAATTCCAGCTGCCACTTATCTGCCCATTTGACCATCCCGTCTATATCTTCCTTTAGCCCAAGACACTCAACCTCACTGTTAACCACCCGGCCAATCTTTGTGTCATCCGCAAACTTACTAATCCTACCCCCCCCACATAGTCATCTAACTTATGTAACTTTAATCTAATTCACCCAGAGAGAGAGAGACTGATGAAATCGAATTGACTGCCTTTTTGAAACCTCCACCTGATTATGTTTTCATTTGGCCTTTAAGGTGTCAGGTTTGGTCCAGTGGTAGCACTGTCACCTCTACCTCAGAATAGTTATGGGTTCAAATCCCATTCATGAGACTTTAATGTATAATCAAAGTTAACTACTGTGATGCAGTACTTATTAAGTGCTTTACTATTAGTTGAATTAGAACAAAGCCCTGTTTTCCCTCTGAGGTAGATCTAAAAGATCCCATGGTGCCACTTTGAGTAGGAGAAGGAAAGTTCTTTAGCTTTCCTGGCCAATATTATTTCCTTCACTATCACCATCAACATAATCATGATTAGGACACAATCTTGTTGCTGCTCATGGAACCTGGCTGTGTGCAAACAACTGTGACTTTATTTCAAAAGTACTTTGATGCCTGTAAAGGACTTTCGAACGGCCAGTTAGATGAATTGAAGGCATTCTGATTTCAAAGGTTCAATCCATTCTGTTTTTGGATAATCACACCTCTCTTTAGTGTTTATTTCCTGCTAGTTTATTTAATGCAACTTGGAACCTGAAATGCAGTTAACTTAATTGTTACTGGTTTGAACATGCGCAGGTGACAAAATCTGGTTGCATAGCGCCCGTATTTCTGATGCTACAGGTGCCATTTTGAATCCAAAATGCCACCTGTGTCATGTAGACAACCTTCTGGGGCAGGCAGCACTGAACGCCCTTTTGGATAGGTTGCTCCTGTGGTGGCTGCAAGTGTGCACTGGAAGCATGCAGAGTAGGCAGATCACGAGGACAGTCAGCATGTAACGCTGATTTGACTGTAGCAGTGCCACTTAAGGCCTCAATGCTCCAGCTAACACCCTCCCTTCACCTGACACAGCTGTGTAGCAGGAAGGACTCCTTCACCTGTATGATTCAAAGGGGCCATCAACTACATTCAGGTTAGTTATTGATTGATAATGTTTGGCTCTTGCTGAACTAGTGGAAGTGTCTGTAGGTTTGTGCTGTTACTTAAAGTTTGTGAAGTCTACAGGGAGTGGTATGGCAAATGATGAAGGGCTTGCTTCTCACTTAAGGGTTCTGCTCAGGTCACTTAAGTCAGTTATGTAGAGATCATCCCCCGTGTCCTTCAGCACAACAGATTGAGTAGAGGTGACACTGAGGGGAGCGAGCTGCTCAAAGAGGAAGGAGGAGGGGGTGGGGGTGGTGGGGGGGGGAGGCAGGGTTGGCGCAGGGGGAAGGGCTATCAGCAGGAGACCATAAGTAATCAGGTTCTACTTGGAGCAACCTTCCCTCAACCTAAGCCAGGAACAGTGTGTGTGATCCCTCCATTTCACTATGGAGGACCTCTCTGAAATCTGCCACCTGTTGCAGCCTCCGAGCAGGAGGAGGATGGCACTGCTAGTGGTTGTAGAGATGACTGTGACCATGAACTTGTTCACGATGGGCTCCTTCCAGCTTGGACCAGGTGACATCTTGCATTTCATCATCCACCATTGTATAAGGAATTTGACCGACCCTCCGTATATACAAATGATACATTGCATTCTCTCTTAGCAGAGAGAAGCAGCTTCTGCATGACAGTGAGCTTCCACATGGTGCACAATGCCATTGACTGTGCACATGTTACTTTGTGGATGCTGTAAGTTCAAAAATACACCTCAACTGCAAAGTGTTCCACTCCTTCAGTGTCCAGCGGGTGTGTGATCGTAGTCACTGCATCATATAGGTCAATGCACGCCATCCTGGCAGCAATCATGATGCCACTAATCTGTGTGAGTCTGTTGCACCATCTGTATTTGGGACACCACAAGAAACAAGCAGAGGTGACACAGAAGAGGGCAAGCTGCTCAAAGAAGAAGGAAGATACCCATGGCGCTGCCTGATTAAGGGACTAGACCTCGGGAAGGGGGGAGCTGGTGATAGCCAGCCCCTTCCCTTGCTGCTGACTCATTCACCCCGCGCCCCCCCCGCCCCCCCCTCACCGAGAACGCCCGCTCTAAGACCCTCTTCCCACCATTACTTAACTGTGGGCCTGTGTCCATCCTCAGCCCAAGGCTTCGGGTGGGTGTAGTATCGGCACCACCCCCACAGTGGCACAGCTGACTACAGAAGAGACGCTGGCCTCTAATTTGCCAGCAGCTCTTGCTGGGCAGGACTTCTGCCCCCAGTGGTCTTCGATCAGGGGGAGACCCGCCATTGACCTGTCAAGTGCCTTAGTGACACAAGGTGCAGTGGGCCTTCTTGAAAAGAGGCGACACGGGGAATTCGTCAGCTCTCCAGCCAGAGGCCGGGACCCCTGTCACCTCCACAGGTTTGTGTCTTTGGGCAGCATTTATATAATGAAAGTCATGCTGCCACACGGAATGTTATTAAACAAACCATCGAGATTAAGCAACACTTCTGCTGCCTGGATCACTCTGGAGAAGGTGTGCAGTTTTCTCCAGAGTGTGTGACATGATTCTTCATGGCCTGCTGCATCCTGCACCACCTCATCTTCATGAGGACACAGCCTTTACCACCAGGAATACCGTGAGTGGCTAAAGAAAAGGAAGACCAGGAAGAAAGAGAAAGGGGAGGAGTAGGAGGAAGAAGGCAGCTCCCCTTTCTGCAATCTCTGATCAGTTCATTTGACCGTGTTTCAGTGAATGCAATCCCAGTTTTCCATTCACCATCAGTCCTGCACCTTACCATACCTCTGTAACTGACCATCACAATGTCCTCTTGGCCATAATAGTGACATAAAAACCACCACAAAACATACATTCCAAACTTTATCTATCAAACTATCCAATATTTTATACACAAGTCAATGACCTTGTGCATTCCGTTAGTGCCTGCCTTCCAGGTGCATTTGCCTGTCCTAATGCTCCTGGGAAGGGTTACCCCAGTGGCTGCAGATTGGCTGGTGAAACGCTGCTGGCTTTCACATTGGGGTAGGCTGCAGATAGCCTTGCAGAATGACTGCGAGCAGCTCTGGGCCCAGATGGCCCGCCTTTGGACTGTACCACTTCAACATGGACAGCAGCAGTCAGGGCAGGCTGGCTGACACAACAGGTAATTGGTAGAGCAACATTTATTCTGACAGGGGGCAGCAGGTTCATGCTCCACACAGCCACAGACATACCTCTAGAGTGGTGCCTCAGTAACCCTAGCAATTCATTGCAACACCGATTGCTGGACTGATGTGGGACCCCTCAAATCTCTTTGAGCACTGCTATCCACAGCCATGATGGCAGCAGTATGAGCCTCCATGGTTGGAAGGGGGATTTCGATGGCAGCAAGCTGGCCTGCCATGGATTCGGTCTGAGCTTTCACTGTAGCACTCTGATAATGTGTGCCTCTTGCTTGTACTGCATTGTAAGACATTGATCATCGGAACAATTGATCTGAAAGTGCTCTCAGGGAGTTGGCCACCACTTCCAGACTGGAATGGATGGGCTCCAAACTGTGAGCAAAGCCCTATACACGATTGGTGTTGGACTCCTTCATGCTCCTTGACAAAGACAGCAGGCTTTCTGACAGGCCTGTTAATGTGCCAGGCATTTCTGTTTCTGTAACGATCAACCTTATTCTGTAGATAAAAACAAAAAGCTAAAAGCTACTGCGGATGCTGGAAATCCAAAACAAAAACAGAATTACCTGGAAAAACTCAGCAGGTCTGGCAGCATCGGCGGAGAAGAAATCAGTTAACGTTTCGAGCCTTCATGGCCCTTCGGCAGAACTGAAGCATAGTTAGGAGAAGGGAGAAATATAAACTGGTTTAAGGTGGAGGGGGGCTACCTTCAAAAACAGCTCCTCTGACATATCCTCCTTCTTCCTTAACCGAGGTTTTCCATCCACGGTCGTTGACAGGGCCCTCAACCGTGTCCGGCCCATATCCCACGCATCCTCCCTCACGCCTTCTCCTCCCTCCCAGAAACATGATAGGGTCCCCCTTGTCCTCACTTATCACCCCACCAGCCTCCGCATTCAAAGGATCATCCTCCGCCATTTCCGCCAACTCCAGCATGATGCCACCACCAAACACATCTTCCCTTCACCCCCCCTGACGGCATTCCGTAGGGATCGTTCCCTCCGGGACACCCTGGTCCACTCCTCCAGCACCCCCTACTCCTCAACCCCCACTTATGGCACCTCCCCATGCCCACGCCGAAGATGCAACACCTGCCCCTTCACTTCCTCTCTCCTCACCGTCCAAGGGCCCAAACACTCCTTTCAAGTGAAGCAGCATTTCACTTGCATTTCCCCTAACTTAGTCTACTGCATTCGTTGCTCCCAATGCGGTCTCCTCTACATTGGAGAGACCAAACGCAAACTGGGCGATCGTTTTGCGGAACACCTGCAGTCTGTCCGCAAGAAAGACCCAAACCTCCCTGTTGCTTGCCATTTTAACACTCCACCCTGTTCTCTTGCCCACATGTCTGTCCTTGGCTTGCTGCATTGTTCCAGTGAAGCCCAACGCAAACTGGAGGAACAGCACCTCATCTTCCGACTAGGCACTTTACAGCCTTCCGGGCTGAATATTGATTTCAACAACTTTAGATCTTAAACTCCCCCTCCCCCCATCCCCACCCCGTTTCTCCGCCCACCCGCCTTTTTTTCAATAATTTATATAGATTCTTCTTTCCCCACCTATTTCCATTATTTTTAAATCTAAAACTAAAACCTTGTTAGTCTGTCCACCCCACCCCTACTAGAGCTGTACTTTGAATATCCTGTCTTCCATTCTTAATTAGCACTTTTCTTAGACAAATATTACCACCTTCAACACCTCTTTGACCCTTTTGTCTGTGACATCTTTTGATTATCTGCTCCTATCACTGCTTATCTCCACAATTACCACACCCTCAACGTCTCCCTTCCCCCCCGCCGCACCCCCCCCCCCCCCCCCCCCACCGCCACCCCCCCCCCGCCCCACCTTAAACCAGTTTATATTTCTCCCTTCTCCTAACTATGCTTCAGTTCTGCCGAAGGGCCATGAAGGCTCGAAACGTTAACTGATTTCTTCTCCGCCGATGCTGCCAGACCTGCTGAGTTTTTCCAACCTTATTCTGTAGGCTGCCCCATTGCAGTCCTCATCTGAATCCTCTGCAGCAAGTATGTGCAACCTCACCCTCTGGCAAGCTGACACATATTCCTTCCGTGGCTGCAGGCCACTCATGTCTGGCTGACTCACCAGGTGTAGATTCTGTCTCTACACTCCTTTCTGACTTTCGGAGAAATTGGCTAAGTGACAGAAAACAGAATAGTTTCTTTTTGGGCTGGATGGTGGTATACAGTGGTGTCTCCCAGGGATTGGGATTAGGAGCTCTGCTCTTTTGACATATTAATGGCCTGGTCTTGAGTATACTGGGCATAATTTCAAATTATGAAGGTAATATGAAAATAGGAGAAGAAGTAAATGGTGAAAAAGATAGGATCAGACTTCAGGAGGACATAGATAGACTGGCAAAATGGGCGAACACATGATAGATATCGCACGGTCAGTATCTCAGCCGGTGGCCACTCATGTCAGATTGAGTGAGTGATGGTCTTCCTGCACCATCAGGCTCTCCTTCCCCTTCTACTCCTAGCTCCTGCACCACTGCCTCGCCAAGTTGAAGTTCTTGGATGTTTGAAAGGAGAAAGAAACAAAAATGTAAGGTTGTGGTGAGAGGAGTAGAAAGCAAGAGGTGCCTGTTTACACCATCTACCACTTGCAAATCAGGGGAGGTTGGGAGGTGAGGGGGAAGTTGAATGTGAGAAGGAGGATGAGGATATGATATTCTTCGATGGTTTTAGCCCTGCCGCTGACCTTGGCCTCAATTGGGGCCACTCCGATGATGGTTAGTACTGACATCTCCATGAGGGTGAGAGCATACAGCAGTGCCTGTCCCTCACTGGTTAGGTGCTGCTGCCTGTGGTTGTGGGCTGCCTTGTCCTGGGCTCGAGCCCCTGTTATGTCTGCATAGTTGACAATGTGTTCAAGCTATGAGGTGAGAGTGTGAGGTTTGCAGCAGCGCTAATTTTGTAAAGGTGAGGTGAAGTTAGAAATGTGAGGTATAAGTCATGCTTGGTAAAGATTATTGGTAGCTGAGTGAAGGGATGTGCTGAATTGAGCACCATGTGAGGCTGGTGGTGCATTTGTAATGATAAGTTATTTGATAATGCATCCACTGACCTTGACCACTCATTCAAGGTCATTGAAATCCAGATCGTCATGGCTACACTGTTGTCATTGACCATGATAGCTTCCGTTGCTTTCACATTGTCTCTGTCTCAGTGGCATCCTGGCCTCTTTGAGGATAGGGAACCTCTCTCCACCTGTCCACCTCCTGCACCAAGGCTTCCAGTGCTGCATCAGAGAACTTTGGAGCTGCACTTTGCCAAGTTGTGGCATTTTTGTGACTTTCCCATGTCAAACTCTTAGAATAACTACCAGCATCAACTTTGATGAAAATGCATCTCCCCTTTAAGAATAGCTGGCTGGTATTAAGTAGTGCCGGCTCACTTGAACTTGTGTAAGAAAGTGACAATTTTTTGCCCTCTACACTGCAATTAGCACTGGCTGTATGCTGAAATCATATAATGAGCTACCTGTTTTGGAAGGAAGAAGTGTGGGTTGACCATGCATCACAATCCCTGTGCCCAATTTTGGTGCTAACCAACCTTGCCTTGTAGTCTTTCTTTGAAGCTGTTAGTGCCGGGTGGAAGAATCAACCAGTGCCTGTGGAAATGAGCCTCATCACAAGTTGCTATATTCAGGTCAGTGAAATTGAAGCATAGAAGTGTCATGATCAGGCCAGGATCTTCGGGTCGGCAAGCCGGGGGTGGGACCCGCTCGCCGGTGTGTAAAATGACACGTGGTGATGTCGGGCGTGCGTCTCGATGTCACTGCGCGTCATTCAGATCTTGAATTTGGTGGGCGCGCACCGGAGTCGGCTGCACACCCGCCAAACTGTTAAAGGCCTATTAAGGCCATTTAAATATCAATTAAAAGAATTAACTGAGCTGCCCATCCAAACATAAGGTTGGCGGGCAGGCGAAGAGCCCAGGCGGCCTTAGCATTTATCATGAAACCTCATCCACAGGCGAGATGAGGTTTCATAAAGGTTTTTGAACTTTAATAAAAATTTTCAAAAAAATTCATAAATATGTCCCACCTCATGTGACACTGTCACATGAGGGGACATGTTTAAATTTTTTTTTTCTGTATTAAATTTTTTAAATATCAAACTAATCTCCCTGAGGCAGCTCTGTGCCTCAGGGAGATTTCTCTGCTCTTTCACATGCATGCGCAAAAGGGCGCAGGCCTCAACTCAGCCTACTCCCCCACCCACACAGGGAGTGCACAGCTTCCGGGTGCGCGTCACACTGGGCAGGCTTTAATTGGCCCACCCATGTAAAATGGCGGCGTACAGTTGATCGCGGGTGGCAATCGGCTGTGCGCCCTCCCATGCCCGCTCCTGCCCAACCCCCATGATGGGGAGAAAATTCTCCCCTGAATTGCGTCAGGAAATATTGGACTTTAAAAATAAGACCTGAGTTTTGAAAGATGCTAAAATGCTGCAGGGTGACACCCTAAGAGGTAATGGAACCCCACTCTGTTGCCAGACAAGGTACTTCTAAAGACATCCAGAAACTAATTGCACCCCCCAGTAGAGACAATAGGAAATAATGAGAAATGAGTATCACCTCACCAAGAAACCCTGTGGGCAATGCCCAGACAGATTTGTGATTTTGCTTCCCACTTGAAATATATAAAGAAGGGGTTAAAAATGAGCTGAAAAGCTGCACTGGTATGTATCTGTTGGTGGGTGTTCTGAGAGAGAGCAAGTACTGGAAGTTTGACTCAGCAGTAACAGCCACTCACAGTGCCCTTGCAAATCGCCATTTTGCAGGTATGCCAATCTCTCTCCCTCTTTACCAAATTCAACTCTACTGGGACCTCGAATCCGACTATTCGTCTGCCGGAGTCAATTATACTGGAACCTCGAATCGCAATGGTTGCGATGCTCAATCACCTACTCCCGATGAGTCAAGGAATGTTCCGTATATCTTTTTTTAATATATAAAAAAAAAATCACTTACTTCAAGCTAAATTCTTACTTTTAACCTGTATGACCGTATATGCATGTGTTTTATCTCTTCTTGCCTTTAGTAGTTAATAAACTTACTTTTACCTTGAACTCAAGAAAGTCAGATCAAATTGGCTCCTTCAAAACCAGAACAATTGGACCTGGGAAAAAGGTATCTGCGAAAGGGATACCTTTTAGATTAAATCTTGTTGTGACCAACAGGAGGGCTGGTGGGGTTTGCTGAATAAAGACAGGGAGCCGGTTCATTCCTCCTCACCTGGGGCATAACAATTTGGGGGTACCCAGGTAGATGGTGACAAATGGAGGGGTCGTGCCTGGATCAACAACTTTGGGGGACCTCACCAGGGGGTGGGTCGTAACAAATGCCAGATTTTAACATTTGCAGAATGGGAATGATTTAATAGCCCTTATGTTTCTTTTTATTGTTCAAACGGTATTATCATGACAGGTTTAACAGGTTTATTCTCTTTGCAGCACTGCCACTCTTATTATGAAGAAAATAAATAGCTGCGATATTCCAGTGCTCCATGGGGGTTTGAAAGCAAGTATCTTTATTTTTAGCAACGTCGAGGAGGTTATGTGGCTGCTTCAAGTAAGAGGTGTCTAGACATGATGCTCCGGGCATCATGAGTGTTTCATAGGCTCTTTGGGCCAAATGGCATCTTCCAGTCTGTCATTTTTCCTGATTATGTGTAAACTGTGGGAAGGTTGGTTGCTTTTTTCTGTTATCTGACTTTGTGATCTGATTTTACCAGCCCAGTTTGTCAGCAATTCGTAAGTGTCATGCAGTCCAATATTCTCATAAATAATTTAAAGCAGCAGTCAAACGTTCTCATTTGATTCCAGGTGTAAACACATTTTGTTTTTGTTTGTTCTTTATTTGAGATGATATCTTAGTTTCTCTAAAGCTAAATTACACTGGACTTTTTTGTATTTCAAAACTGTTGTAAATTCAAATAACAGTGTTGTTGGGCTGACAGGCTTTCTTTAATATTTAATTTATTTCTTTCCAAAAGAAACTTTTTTTTTAATGTGCATATATAGACATTATACACGTACATATAATATATATACATAAACATATATATCCATAAAAAGCACCTATATTATATGCGTGTGTCTTCTTTCATTAGTTTTTTAAAAATTATAAGTGCTTGCATATGTTTATCCCTTGTTCTTCACATTGCGCTAGGATCCATTGTTTCTGGTTTTAAAAGAAAAATAACACAGAAAACCATTGTGGCTCTGGTTAAGAGCCCAGTGAGTTAACATGTTCAATCATATCTGTCAAGATGTTTCGTTACGTATAATATATATAAAGTTACATTCCGCAATACCAAAGCTGTGTGGAGAATTAAGACAAAACAGCTTTCAGCAGAAAAGGGTTCACTTTCTGCTTGCTTGTGGGAAGTGGAGTAAAACATTCCTAGATGCATGCAGTTTCGTCACTTTGTAACGCAATTGGAAAAGAACCAAACCACATTTGAAATTACTTGCTGACACTTTTTCTCCAATGTAACACAAATTTTATCTTAGGAATTGAAAATAACAAAATCACTGGTAATATTAAATAATTCTGCATCTGGAATTAAAGTGCAATTGCTCCCCAAACCTTTTAGCCGTCTGTAAGAGCTTTTTTTCTCAAAATTTACTTCTGGTACAACCAGGGCAATTAATTAACCAGAGTGAATTCCCAATTCACATGATTGAACATTTAAAATTTAAAACCAACAGAAATACAGCAAGACATTTAAACCTGCTGCCCAGCCAGCAAAGTATATACATACTGCCTCCATCTTAACCTTAGCTATTTTAAAATTATATGGAATACAGACAAAAATTCCTGCATTCATTACAGTTAGTGTCTATCCCCATTCATAGGTCAAACAAGGAAAAAAAAAATGTACACATTGAAGTGAGCAGAGTTAAAAGCTAATGTTTTAGTGTGATGGACATTAACTGATGGAAAATCTTCACAACCTAATGGAGCCTCACCTAGATTTGGCAACCCTTTAGGATTGTATTGATGTCAAAATTAGAGTTTATTTCCTGGACACAGCTGTGAGCAAGCCAGAAGAAAAACCATAGTGACATTAAAATAAATGGTGTTTGTTTCCATTTTCATTTAACAATTTCATTTAGTTCTAAAATATTGCAGACGAGGGAAAAAAAGTGTTCGGCTCAGTGAGGTAGTTGGTGGCTGAAGATCATGTCATCAAACTTCCTAGAATACGTCCAATCAGAGTTTGCAAGTGAAACCTGAATGATCTTGTAATGCCAGGCAGACACCAGTCCAGATACTAGCACCTCGGTGGGAATTAGATCGACGGCTAGTGTCCCGTAGCACAGCAGTGAGGGCACTTCACAGTACTGAAGGAGCTGGCAGAGACAGAGAGTGCCCAGGGTGCCAGCAGCCGGAGGACTTCAGGGGACCAGGCATATGCTCATGATGAGCCTCTGGAGTCGTCCCTGAGGCAGCAGCTGCTGGAAGTCCAGCAGAGTGTGTGGGAGGATCTGGCGGAGATACATGAGGGAATCTGTGCCATGGTCTCCGTTGTGGAGGAGTGCTTGCAGAGCATGAGCAATGCGTTGACCCTCATGGCTGAGCGCACAGCCTCCTCCATGGAGAGAATGGCGACTCTCATGGAGAGGCAGCTCCAGGAGAATAATCAGGGTTTCCTGGGGATGCACTTGGACCTGCAAGCCCTCACACTGGCATTGACCTCAGCTGGTCAGTGTCAGTGTGGGAGATGGACTCGACACCCAGTATCCCAGCTAGGTGCCCATCCATCAATGGTGAGCAGGGAGGTCCGAAGCGACTTCACGTCGGTGCATGAGCTGCCTGTCATCTCTGCGGGCTCCTCTCAGGGCACACCAGATGAGGGCAGCAGCTCCTCCGCCCCTCTGCCAGTGACCGTGGGATCCAATTAGGCTGCAGTGACTGGGGAGATGCCAGCTGTGGAACTCATCGAAGCCAACAGGACAGCACAGTGGGCAGGCTGTCTCAGATGCCAGTGCCAGTGAGAGGGGAGCACTTAGACGTAGCACCCGGAAACATAAACTTAAGGCACCTTAGGCACACCACGGATTTCTCACTGGTGATTTTATGTTGATCCGCTATTAGATGATGACAAGTTGGTGTGATGTGTAACACTTTTGCATTCATTTTATGTTCTGCTTCATTTTGTTAAACCATTATATTTTGATATGTGAGCATGGCTCAGGGTGATTCCTTACTTTTGCAGGTGGACGGGGACCCATGATTTTATGAGTGACTTGTTTGTCATTAGGCTTTATTGACAAGGCACAGAGTTAATGTTCCTAACCAGGCAGATTTTTCTCTCAGGTATCGAGCCTGCAGCCCAGGCTTTTCCTGGAGGTCCATCTGTGGTGGACTAGCTGAAGGTTCATTGGATTAAAGCCTCCCGGGTTCCCTGCCCCCCTGGAGTTTGTCCGGGCCAGCGTCTAATCCCTCAGCATTTCCCTGTGCGTGCTCATCCTCGGACTCACTGCTGGACTCATCGTGTGCAGCCGGAGCAACTGCGTCTACATCGTCTTCCTCCACTGCGTCCCCCCTTTCTAGTGCCAGATTGTGGAGAGCAGCATGCAACCACTATCACCGACACACGATCTGGGGAATACTGGAGCGCACCCCCTGAATGGTCCAGGCATCGGAAGCGCATCTTGAGAAGACTAATGGCTCTCTCCACCACAGCCCTTGTGGAGGAGTGGTTCCTATTGTATCTCTGCTCGGTCTCTGTTCTTAGGTCGCGGAGAGACATCATGAGCCACCTTCTGAGGGTATAGCCCTTGTCACCCAGCAGCCATCCATCTAGCCGGGCTGGAGCACTGAAGAGACCCGGCACCTGGGAGTGTCTGGGATGTAGGCATCGTGGGAGCTGCCTGGGTACCTTGCACAGACTTGTAGAATCAGCATCCTGTGATCACACACTATCTGCACGTTCATGGAGTGGAAGCCCTTCCTGTTGACGAAGGCACTGGGCTCACCTGCTGGTGCCTTGATGGCCACATGTGTACAGTCTATAGCACCCTGGATGCGGGGGAAGCCAGCAATGGCCGCGAAGCCTCTGGCTCGCTGTGTCTGGCTGGCATCGTCCCAACGGTAGTGGATGAAAGTCAATGCACTCCTAAACAGAGCGTCTGTCACCTGCTTGACCCAAGGTGTGAATAGCTGATTGGGAGACTCTGCAAAGATCACCCACCGGCCCCTGGAAAGAGATGGAGGCATAGAATTTGAGGGCAGCCATGACCTTTAACACAACTGGCATGGGGTGCCCACCCACACAGTTGGCGCAGATCTCAGGGCCTATCATCTGACAAATGGTGGTCACTGTCTCCCTTGAGAGATGGAGCCTCCTTCGGCATTGCACCTCAGACATATTGAAGTAGCTGCTTTGCCGCAGTAGCAGCAGGATAGTGGCATCTTCTGTGGCCCCTTCCGCCTTGGACTTGCTGTTGGCCCTGCGTCCGTTGTGCCTGCGCCTCTCATCCCAAAGGTGGCTCCCCTGGAGCCTGAATGTGGACTGGCATCCTCCCCCTCTGGCCCTCTTTTCCTCAGAGGAGGAGGTGCCTCCAGTGGGGAGCACAACTCCCATTCCCAGGCTAAGGGAAGGCTTCCTGAAACCAGCAAGGCCCCAGAAATGATGTTGACTCAGAGTCCTGACCTGAAGGCTGTTACTCCTGTCCAGGCAGCTGTGAAGAGTTTTAAAATATTCCTGCTCACACAGGCAAGTATCAGTAATTTTAAGCATTTAATGTCTGACAAATAACACTCGCGACCCCACTCACCCCTCTTGTCCCGTCTGTGGATGAGATTTATAAAAATGTGTCCTACCCGCCTGCCTGTAGCGCCTGTGCGATGACCTGAAGATCACATGGGCCCTGAAAAATCAGTGTCAATTGCTGCCTCAAAGGCCTTAAGTGGCTCGTTAATCAATGGTGGGCGCGCATCGGAGATCATCGCGCCCACGAGAAAATCCTGGCTTAAGGATACCGATCCGAGCTGCTTTTTCCTTCTAATTAGTTAATTATGACGAATCCAACTGGTGCAAGTGTGTTCCTTTTGAGCATGACTATGTCTGCACTGTTTATCATCCCCTTACTATTTCCTTCCCATTACTATTTGACACTTCATTTTGTTTCAACGAAGTTAAAGTAACTGTTATCCAATCATGTTGTGAATTTGTTGTCAATTTGTCCTATTGTAATTTTGAACATAAGTATACGTGAATCTTTACTTGGCTCGGTTTACCATATGATTTTAAAGTTACATTAGATTTTTAAACGTTTTTCATTTCTATTATTGTGAATCAGTGCTCTGGGATTGGATCAGACTGTTACTAATTTGCAGACTGGTGCAAAAGCCAGCTCCATGGTGTAAAAGCTAGTTACATTTCCATTCCTTTCCATGAGTGCTCTGTCTGAAGGCAGATCTGTGGCTCATTGTGCTTCGTCCTTAACCATTTTTCTTGCCAGTTTTTTTAAGTGGTGGTTTGTTATTACCTTCCACTCTCACATGCAGGGCAAGGAAGCAAGTCCTACATTCATTGGAAACATAGTCAGAGAACAGTGTGTACACGCCCTTTCCTGATGATTTTGGCTCAATGTGTTATTAAACAGTCTGTGTCTTTTGAAATAAAATCAGAAAATGCTGGAAATACTCAACAGGTCAGACACCAATTGTGGAGAGAGAAACAGAGTTCATGTTTTAAATCACTGACTATATTTTCACACTTAAAAAGCCTTGCACTGCACATCATTCATTAAAGAAGATATTTAGATATTCTTTGCTATTAATGTGCGAAACTTAGAGATGAACTTTTGGGGAGTGTGGAGCTGCAAGTAAGAATGGTCTTTAATCATTGTCATCAAATAACTTTCTGGCACATTATGCTGGTTTACATTTGTATAATTATCACTTAGTCGCAATATCAGTGAGGAAATGAGATGAGAAAGTTTGAGAGTAGAGAATAAATATATCAAAAGGCATTTAAAAGAAAATAAAGTTGTAATGTGTTTGCACACAGTCAAATACCATACATTTAAAAGTTCTCTCATAACACAATGGCTGAATTTCTGCAGTTTGAATATTTCTGTACAGTTGAGTGAGATAATTTGATCCCTTCAAATCTTTAAAACCGCATGTAGGGCATGTTTTCCTCCTCAGTGTTAGAGCGTGGCAAGGCCGAAGCATTTTATTGCTGATTTGGGTACAAGCTCCTCATAATTTCTGCTTTTGTCTAGCACCAAGCTCTGCTTCTCCACCAAAGCCTTGCACAATGTTGCTGAAGAATGAGGCAAGGTCCGCTATTTTTTTCACCTCTCAGAGGTCTAACCAACAACCATCACCTTTTCCTTTTAATGGTTTCATTCTTTGGCGATAGATCTTGACTTTGAGTGACAGTCCTTTTTACATCACTCCTGGCTTTTATTTATAATGGTTTCAACTGTTTTACAGTATTTCACAAAGTACAAAAGCTCAAATCTGTTCACGTTTCAAGTACTGTTCCAGACCTCCTGTCACTGCCTTCATAATTTTGGACAGGAGCCTAGAGAAAAGCTAATTATTTTGTGATAGGAGATCCTTCTCCTGCCTTTAATTTCAATCCTCTATGACTCAGTATACCTTCCTGTTTTTCCTGTTCCTCTCTAATTCATCAATCATTGATGTTTAATGCTGCTCTCAAATTTTGCTTTTGCAAATATGACATCTTACATGTTGTTTCTTCACCTTATGTGCCAAATATGCTGAAATCACAGGGCACTATAGAGTCAACACATTCCTTCCTAGTCTCAAAATGGAAATTTTTCATGGCTCACCCTCAGAATCTACCAGCACCGCCCGAAAAATGCCTTCGGTGAAATCCTGCCGGCGGGTGGGACCAGATGATCATGGCTTTGAAGAACCGAGTTTGCATTACCTAATTTCGCCACACTGATTTAATCTGTCATCTCTGTAACTCTTTTCAACCTTGGTGGCTGTGACCCAATGAGATCAATCACAACATCAACACACATACACACAAACTCACACACGTATTTTCAGACAATAATGTGAAAATGTTTACAACTGATCTGGTAAATTTGAATAATATCCCATCACACTTTATAACAGGAAAATGGACAGGGAAACAGGCAGAGAGAAATTTGGAGGAAGGACAGATTTTGAGGGTTAAGTGGGGAGGTGATGTTGCAGGAGACAGTTTCGGATGCTGCTTATAATAGATGGGTGTCTATTCTGATACTGCCCATTTTGTGCCATTAGCACCAGGGTTTATTAAAAATTGACCTGTTGGGCACAGTGAACCATTGTAGGTCCCCAAGGGTAGCAGTGATTAGCAAGCAGAACTTTGTGTGCGATAGGCTATGGGTGTCAACCACTTGGATGAGTTGAAGTTTCTGGAAGGCACCAAATGATAAATTTGTACCGTTTAGCCTCCAGTTGGTGTATTGTTTGCAAT
Source organism: Cetorhinus maximus (assembly GCF_964194155.1). NCBI lineage: Eukaryota > Metazoa > Chordata > Chondrichthyes > Lamniformes > Cetorhinidae > Cetorhinus > Cetorhinus maximus. The sequence continues at coordinate 43,878,150 of NC_135898.1, forward strand.
TTTGGGCACCCTATTATAGGAAAATTGTTAATACCATAAATTACATATAAGTGGAGCTTCACCAGGATGATCCCAAAGATGAAAATCCACAACTGTGAAAAAACACTTCATCTACCAGGAACATTTCCACTGGAGCTAAGAAGACATTTAATAGAGCCTTTTAAAAGTATGAAGGGGCCTGTTGAAGTGAATAGGCAAAGATGATCTCCTGTTAGTGGAGGGTCAGCAATGGTGGGTGGGAAGACATCAATTTTACATTATCCCTGATAGAGAGGAGAGAAATTCGGGGAACCTTCTTTGCGTAGAGATTTATTGGAGCAGTGAATTCTTTGCCACAGGAAATGGTTGAAGCAAAGACATAATTGGATTAATATTTTAAACAGAAGAATTAAATGGAATGTATTGACAGCATTCAGCCCAATTGGTCTAGCGGCATTTTTGCTCCACATGAAACTCCTCCTACCCTACTTCATCTAACCCTTTCAGCATAACCTTCTATTCTTTTTTCTCATCTTGTTATTTGGCTTTTTTTTATGTGCAAAATGCTATTCACCTCAACTACTCCTTGTGGCAGTGAGTTCCACATTCAAACCACGGGTTCTATCTTTGTCATACAACAAAAACAAATGATGTAAACTGTGCTGAAATATCCTGAATGTGGTTCCTTAAACTGTCATAATTAATGTTTTACAACCAACTTTATTAAGAATGTTGGGGTAAAAAAAAATGTTTACATCAGAAGTTACGTAGAATCCAACTTCTTACAGCCAAAGCAAAATAAAACATTTTAATGTCTGCATAGCGTGATTTCTTCACTGGCCATTGAATAGTAATCAATATGAGCCAAAAAAATCCCCAAAACAGATGGTTTTATAATAATAGTCAGGCAAACATAAAGTCATTTAAAACATTATGGCCAGGATTTTATAGCCCTCCCATGCTGTGTCTCCCCACGGTGGATGCGGCGAGCCAGTTAAATCTCTATTCAGTTCAGCAGAACCATAATATCCTGCTGGGCAGGAGGGGGCCATAAAATCCTGGCCTATGTAACGATTTTAAACTTGCACTATTTCATGTATCTAAAAAAGAGCTGTTGATGGCTGGTATGACCTTGAAATGCCATGGCGTCCTGATCATTCTCCCCTTATATATTCAGCAGGATACATGTGGAATCCCCAGGAAAACGAGGGAAACCCCATTATATTTATAGAGATTTACAGAAGGAGGGCATTTGGCCCATCGAATCCATGCCGGCTCTTCATATAGCAATTCATGCAATCCTATTCCCCCACTCTATCCCAGTAGCCTGCAAGTTTATTTCCCTAAAGTGCTCATTCAATTTCTTTGTGAAATCATTGATCGCTTCGCTTCCGCTACCCTCATAGGATAGTGAATTCCAGGCCATTATCACTTGCTGCATAAAAAAGTTCATCACATTCCCCCTGAATCTCTTGCCCAAAACCTTAAATCTGTGTCCCCTACTCCTTCTACAATCAGCTACTGGAACAGCTTTTCTTTGTCTGCTTATCCAAACCTGTCATAATCTTGTACGCTTCTATCAAATTTCCCCCAAACCTTTTCTTTTTTTTAATTCAGGGGATGTGGGTGTTGCTGGCTAGGTCAGCATTTATTGCCCCTTCCTAATTGCTCTTGAGAAGGTGGTAGTGAGTTGCCTTCTTGAACTGCTGGAGTCCATGTGGCGTAGGAGGGAGTTCCAGTGTTTTGACCCAGTGACAATGAAAGAATGGCAATATAGTTCCAAGTCAGGATGGTGTGTGGCTTGGAGGGGTACTTACAGGTGGTGGCGTTCCCATGCATCTACTGCCTTTGTCCTTCTAGGTGGTAGAAGTCACGGGTTTTGAAGATGCTGTTGAAGAATCCATGGCAAGTTGCATAAATGCATCTTGTCGATGGTACACACTGCTGCCATTGTGCATCGATGGTACAGGGAGTGGATATTGGAGGTGGTGGATGGGGTGCCACTCAAGTGGACTGCTTCTTGAGTGTTGTTGGAGCTGCACTCATCCAGGCAAGTGGAGAGTATTCCATCGCACTCCTGATTTGTGCCTTGGATTCTGTCCTTGCTCCCTCAAGAATATCCTCTTTCCAACATTACAATGTCTTCTCTAATCAGTACTGCCACCCCACCTTCCTATTTTCTTTCCCTATCTTTTCTGAACACTTGGTATCCTTGAACATTAAATGCTTAGCCCTCACCATTTTCAAGGCATGTTTCTATTATTGTCACATTATGTACCCACACGGCTATCTGTGCTTCTGGCTCACCAACCTTATTAACCACTTTTACATGCTTTTACATACATGCATTCTGTCTTTGTATTCCTCGTATTCCAGATCTTCATCTGCTGGCCTATAAAATGATACTACTTCCTTCTCTCATACTATTCAACCTCATGCACCTTATTTTTCTTTTTTATTTCTATATGCTGGCATGTCCCCTGACAATTCTGTTTGTTCAACTCTTGAGGTCGCGGATGAGTCGATTTTGTCCTTTGGGTGACACACCAGCGGAGTGCAATCATTACTGGAATATAATTCTTTTCCTTGTTGCATCAATGATGTCTTTCTTTGATGGTAAATTTTATGCAATGCAATTATTTCTTTTAGCTTTGTGTCTCAGCTCAGAAATTTGATCCGAGTTATATGGATGGTCGAAAGCCAACTGTTCTCATACTAAAGTACAAGGTTCATATTCTGAAGAGTGGAGTGGTTTAGCCTCAAGGGTAATCCCTTGTAATCTGCTTGCTTGCTCTCTGCCTATATGGGGAGAATTTCTCCCCATCGGGGGGGTTGGGCGGGAGCGGGTGCGGGTGGGCGTGATCGTCATCTGCGATCGGCCGCGTGCCACCATTTTGTGTGGGTAGGCCAATTAAGGTAAGGCCCGCCCAGTGTGATGCACACCCGGAAGCGCTGTGCGCCCCCTGTGCGGGCAGGGGCAGTAGGCTGAGCCGGGGCCTTTCGCGCATCGGCGAAAGAGCGCAGAAATCTCGCTGAGGCACAGAGCTGCCTCAGGAAGATTAGTTTGATGTTTGAAAATTTTAATAAAGAAAAAAAAAAATTGAAGACATGTCCCCTCATGTGACAGTGTCACATGAGCTGGGACATGTCAATGAATTTTATTAAACTTTATTAAGCTTTTTTTATTAAACTTTAAAAACTTCCATGAAACCTCATCCTGCCCATGGATGAGGTTTCATGATAAATGCGAAGGCCGCCTGGGCTCTTCGCCTGCCTGCCAACTTTAAGTTTGGACAGGCATCTCAGTTTATTAGTTTAATTGATATTTAAATAGCCTTAATAGGCCTTTGAGAGTTCGGCGGACGTGCAGCTGACCACGGTGCCGTGCCCACCCAACTCAATTTCTGAATGACACGTGGTGACGCCGGGACGCATTCCCGACGTCACTGCACGTCATTTTATGCATCGGCGAGCGGGCCCCGCCCCCACTCTCCAACCCGAAGATTCTGGCCTATATCTTCTTAACAGTAACAGCACTTCTGACCTACGAACATAAGGACACAAAAATTTGGATCAGGATTAGACCACATAGCGCATCGAGCCTGCTGCATCATTCAACATGATCATGGCTGATCTTGGGCTTCAACTCCATTTTCCTACCTGCTCCACATATCCCTTAATTTCCCGAGGGACCAAAAATCTGTCAATTCTGGCCTTAAATGCATTCAATGATGGAGCATCCACAACTTGTTGGGGTAGAGAATTCCAAAGATTTACAACCTTTGAGTGAAGAAATTTCTTCACATTTCAGTCCTAAATGATTGGCCCCTTATCCTGAGACTGTGCCTCCATGTTTTCGATTCCCCGACCAATGAAAGCAATCTCTCAGCATCCAGCCTCTCAAGCTCCTTCAGCAACTTGTAGGTTTCAATGAGATCGCCTCTCATTCTTCTAAACTCCAGAGAATATAAATTCAATTTACTCAGGCTCTCATCATAGAACCACCCCCTTATCCCAGGGACCAATTTAGTGAACATTTGCTGTACCGACTCCAATGTATGTATATCCTTTCTTAAATGTGGAGACTAAAACTGCACACAGTGCTCCAGGTGCGGTCTTATCAAAACCCTGTACAACTGTAGCAAGATTTCTTTATTCTTGTACTCCAATCCCCTTGTAACAAGCCGTTTGCCTTCCTAATTGCATGCTGCACCTGCATGTTATCTTTTAGAGACCCAAGTCTCTTTGAGCATCAACACTTACAAATTTCTAACCTTTCAATAAATATTCTGCTTCTTTTATTCTTACGTCCAAAGTGAATAACTTCACACTTCCATGAAATATACTCCATCTGCTATCTTGTTGTCCACTCACCTAACCAATCTTTATCTCTTTGCAGCCTCTCTGTGTCCTCCCCACAGCTTACCTTTCCACCTAATTTGGCACCATCAGCAAACTTAGATACATTACGCTCTGTCCCTTTATCTAAGTCATTAATATAAATTGTAAATAGCTGAGGCCCCAGCACTGATCCTTGCGGCACTCTACTATTCACTGCTTGTCAAATTGAAAAAGGCTCTGTTTATGCCCAGTCTCTGTTTTCTATCCATGGACCAATCCTCCCTCCATGTTAATATATTATCCCCAACTCCATGAGCCCTTATTTTGCCTACTAACCTCTTCTATGGCATCATATCGAATGCCTTTTGGAAATCCAGGTATACTATATCTACTAGTTACCCTTTATCTACCCGACTAGTTTCATCCTCAAAAACTCTAATAAATTTGTCAAACAGGATTGCCCTTTAATAAAACCAGTTGAATTATTCTAATTATACTATACTTTCCTAAGTGCATTGCTAAGACTTCCTTAATAACAGATTACAGCATTTTCCAAGCAACTGATGTTAGGGTAACTGGCCTGTAGTTCACTGTTTTCTCTCTCCCTCCTTTCTTGAAAAGAGTAACATTTGTCAACTTCCAACCTAGTGGGGCCATTCCTGAATCTAAGGAACTTTGCAAAATCATATCTAGCACATCCACTATCTATGCAGGTATCTCTTTTAGATCTCCAGGGTGTAGGTCATCAGGTCACTGGGATTTGTTGGGTGGTGGGGGGGGGCGGGGGGGGCGCCCGCCCCCGCCCTGTGGATGAAGTGACCTGGGTGCAAGGGCAAGGGTTGCCCTGCGGTGGAAGGTAGTGCACAACCACGTGGGGGGGAAGGGAAGCGGCCACGCATTAGGGAAACCTTGTCTAAAGTGACCACTCTTCTGCAGCTGAGACAGTTCAGACACAGCCACATTGACATGCTTGGAGTCGGGCCTCTAGTTTATCTGCCCACTCAAGGCATGAAAGTGCCACGAAGTGCTCCAGAGCTTTTCACCCCTTGGGCACAGACTGCAAACTAATGAGCGTTTTAGTGGACCACAGAGCAGCTATAGGGAGGCAATAGTTGTAGCGGTATGGTCGTTGAACTAGTAATCCAGAAACCCAGGGTAATGCTCTCGGACCAGTGTTCGAATCCCACCATGGCAGATAGTGGAATTTGAATTCAATAAAAATCTGGAATTAAAAGTCTAACGATGACCATGGAACCATTGTTGATTGTTGTAAAAACCCATCAGGTTCATTAATGCCCTTTAGGGAAGGAAATTTGTCGTCCTTACCTGGTCTGGCCTACATGTGACTCCAGACCCACAGCAATGTGGTTGACTCTGAAATGACCCAGCAAGCCACTCAGTTGTATCAAACCGCTACAAAGCCTCAAAAAAGGGTTGAAATCAGATAGATTCACCATCAACCTATGCACCAGAAACAACAATGGCAAACTCAGCCCTGTCAACCCTGCAAAGTCCTCCTTACTGACATCTGGGGGCGAGTGCCAAAATTGGGAGAGCTGTCTCACAGGCTAGTCAAGCAACAGCCTGACATAGTAATCCTCATGGAATTATATCTTAAAGATAATGTCCCAGACACCACCAACACCATCCCTTGGTATGTCCTGTCCCACTGGCAGGACAGCCCAGCTGAGGTGGTGGCACAGTGGTATTCAGTCAGATGCCCTGGGAGTCCTCAACATTGACTTCAGACCCCATGAAGGCTCATGGCATCAGGTCAAACATGGGCAAGAGAACCTCCTGCTGATTACCACGTACTGCCTTCCCTCAGCTGATGAATCAGTGCTCCTCCATGTTGAACACAATTTGGAGGAAGCACTAAGGATGGAAAGGGCACAGAATGTGCTCTGGGTGGGGCACCGCAATATCCATCACCGAGAGTGGCTCGGTAGCACCACTACTGACTGAGTTAGCTGAGTCCTAAATGACATAGCTGCTAGACTGGGTCTGCAGCAGGTGGTGAGGGAACCAACAAGAGGGAAAAACATACTTGACCTCATCCTCACCAACCTGCCTGCTGCAGATGCATCTGCTCATGTCAGTATTGGTAGCAGTGACCATCGCACAGTCATTGTGGAGACAAAATCCTGCTTTTGCATTGATGATACCCTCCATCGTGTTGTGTGGCACTACCACCGTGCTAAATAGGAGAGATTTTGAACAGATCTAGCAACTCAATACTTGGCACCTGTGAGGCGCTGTGGGCCATCAGCAGCAGCAGAGTTGTACTCGAACACAATCTGTAACCTCATGGCCCGGCATATCCCCCACTCTACCATTACCATCAAGCCAGGGGATCAACCCTGGATCAATGAAGAGTGCAGGAGGGCATGCCAGGAGCAGCACCAGGCATACCTAAAAATGAAGTGTCAACCTGATGAAGCTGTCACACAGGATTACTTGCATGCTAAGCAGCAATGCGGAGCGGTCCAATGGGCAAGGCTGCCATCAATCTGTCAGGTGGAGTTGGGCAGAGGTGGTTGAGGTTTCGGGCAGCCGTGCGGCACTCAATTTTTACACCAGTGGCTTCTTTCAGGGTTCTACAGGGACCTCTGTGGGATATCACAGATGCCATCTTCACGAGGGCACACAACTTTGTATATTTCACCCAGCACCAGGACAGCCAGGATGCAAGAGTGATTGGATTTGTCCAGATCTTGGGTTTCCCACAGGTGTAGGGTGCCATAGACTGCACTCACATGGTGCTCAGATCTCCATTGTGACAAGGTTTCAACTATGACAACCGCAAGGGTTTCTATTCGCTGAATGAGCAGCTGGTGTGTGACCACCACAAACACATCCTGCAGGTCTGTGCACCGTTTCCAGGGAGTGTCCATGACTCCTACATTCTCAGTGGGTCACAGATCCATGCAGTCTTCCAGGGTCCACAGAGGCTGCAGTGTTGGCTCCTCGGGGACAAGGTCTACCTGCAGAGATTGTGGCTGATGACACCCGTGGATGGCCTCAGACTGCAGGAGGGCAAAGGTATACGAGGCTCATGCTGCAGCTCACACCTTGGTGGAACAAACCATCAGGATGCTGAAAATGAAGTTCCGGTGCCTGGACCAGTCTTGTAGAGCCCTGCAATATAGTCCACAGAAGGAGTCATTCATTGGCATCGCCTGCTGCACCCTTGTGCTCCACCTGGTGCTCCAAAGGGGAGAAGCGATGGCTGAGCAGGAGATGCAGGAGCTGGAGGCCTCCTCCGATGAGGAGGACGCTGACGGGGATGAGGATGAGGCACTGGGTGGCTGTCCTGTTTTGCAGGGTGATGGCACTAACCATCGCTGCCACTGCCTCCCAAGCCAGATTGGTGATGTTGCTGCCCGTGTTGCGACCAGAGCGGGGGTAGAGGACATCGCAGCAGGCCTCCACTGTGCCCAAAAGGCACTTGAGTGACGCATCATTGAACCTGAGGCCTGCAGTCGTGCCTTTTGGGGTCATGTCTTCCATATAGCAGTTGTGGGCTGGAAGAACTGAGAGATGTGCGCACTGCTGGTCTTTAAATATGGGGCCCGGCATGATGAAGCGGCGAGGTGATGGCGTGATGGGCGAATGAGAACCTGCTCACCATGGAAACAGCGTGTTTCCTGGGAATGCATAATTAATATGGCGGTTTTGCGATGATATGGCGTGAGATGCCGCCATTATGGCTGATGGGTAAAACGTTGTTTTACCCACTCGCTACCACACTTGGTGCAAATATGGGACGATTCTGCCCATTATCTTATTTCAATTTGGAATTTGCCTCTGTTGAACAATCTTGCTCTTTAAGTGGTATTTTATTAAATCTTCCCCATCATATTTACCCTAACAGGGTCGGAATGTTGATAATATAGGTTTAGCAAAAAGGCTTCTGCATAAATCCTAGGTATTAGAATCCTATTTATCAATTAACATTTTTCCTCGTAATAAGAAAACTAATTTATCCAGTGAACTTGACCTGTTCTCATAAGTTAAGTGGGATAGGCAAGACTATTGTCTCCCTAAACTTGATTTGATATATGAGTCAATTTTTGCATCGCCATCCACTCACACAGTGCATAGAAGTTACAACATTGAAATAAGCCTACAGGCCCAATTATTCTGTTTTGATGATTATCTTCCAAGTGAGTAAAACATCCTGGTTCTGATTTCTATAGAACTTATGCCTTAAATAGCAAACAACACTGTTAATAGTTGTAGGTTATGACATCATCTGGGTGAATAAGCAAATTATAGGAACAGAACTGGCAACATTCAAGAATCTTGTGCAACCATCAGAATTTGCATCATCATATATAATCATTTAGATTTGTATGGTATGATTTTTCAATCAGATCCCCTTTTATCAAATAGCATCTGCTCATATGTGTTTAGTGAGTTCTGACATCATTTTATCATTTCCTGTTTACATGGTATATACCTGATCCCAGTACCTTTGTCTTGTGTTCACTGGATAGCATATCACAGAATCTTAGAATGGCTACAGCACAGAAGGAGGCCATCCTTCTATCTAGCCCATGCTGGCTCTCTGCAAAACCAATTGAAGTAATGCCATTTCTCCGTAGCCCTACATTTTTTTTCCCTTCATGTTCTTATCCAATTCACTTTTGAAAGTACAATTGAATCAGCCTCCATCATCCTTTCAGGCAGGGCATTCAAGATCCTAAGCACTCGCTGCATGAAAATGGTTTTCTCTTATTGCCATTTGCTCTTTTGCCAAACACCTTGAACATGTGTCTTCTGGCTCATGATCCTTCTGCCAATGGGAACAGTTTCCCTAGACCACTCTAGTTTTTTTGATTGAATAACCTTTACCATAGAATCATATCGAAGAAAGAGCCCATTCATACCATTGTGGCTGTTCTTTAAAAGAGCTATCCCACTCCCCAACTCTTTCACCATAGCCCTGCACATTACTTCTTTTCATCCAATCACCTTTTGAATATTATTATTGAATTTGCTTTCATCCCTCTTTCAGGCAATGCATTCCCAATCATAACTCCTCAATAATTAAAAAAAAATTCTTCTCTGCAGTTTGCCAGTTATCTTAAATCTGTGTCCTCTGGTTACTGACTCTCCCACCAGTGGCAGTAGTCTCTTTCTATTGAGTATCAAAATCTATTTGTGCCACTCTATCAACGTACATTTTGATATTCAGGCATCCCATGGACATAGTTTTCTCCCCGATTTCCTCCCCTCCATTCCCGTGGGCATTCATTTCTTGCTGGCATGCAATAACTCTCCAGTGGCATTATCCACGTTAGCCTTGACAGGGAGTGTTGGGCAAGCTATTTGACCACAGAGATTGTCAATTCCAATCTTCAGCCCAGCTGGCATCCACACATGCACACTTTTAGCAGTGGAGAGGGAAATCTGATCGATTTTCCACTCGGCAACCCTGTGGACTTGAAACCAATTGTGCTGCCCTATCACATCCATGGTTGAGGTAAGCACAGTCCAGGCACTGAACACAGGACATTCTTACTCCACTTGGCTCAGCTTCTCATTGTGTAAACCCGCCAACATATCATGGCAGCACCTCCCCTATATCAAACACTGCCCTGTTGTCATTATAATAGATTGCTCAGTCCTTTTTCTGCCCATTCCTATAGGAAGAGGAATTCTGATGAGCTATATTTAATGTACCAGCAATCCAGATAGAGGCTATATATTTTCTATTCACCTCAGATACATTGTAAACATGCCCATTTTGCCTCATCTCTCTTCAGAGACATAGTATTGCACAGCCCAACAGTCTTTAAGGACCAGTGAGTGATTGCAGCCATGGTGCAACGGCCCCAGCTAAATTGGTACAATTTAGATGAACAATTCACCTGACTACACAAGGTTATCTATAGCGTTCTATGAGGTAAATCCACAACCATATAACATGATGAAGGGGTTGTGTGATTTGGAGTTGTTTCCTGTCACCTAAATAAAACAAATGGCAGCAACATTGGAGGATGACAGGATATACTTCACCTTAATTTTTATTTTGCACAAAGTGCAATGTCACAGTGGAATTCAGGGAACACAGGGAGCAAAATCTGTTGCTGCCTACAGCAGCCTGAAGTTATAGTAAGCAGCTGTCAGATGATGCAATTTGACATTAAAACTGCCCCTGAGCAACTTTTCTTCAATGAATCTGAACTGTGATACGAAATGCAGCCCATGTACTAGAACATTCTGTAAAATGCTTTGGCATTGTGAGCAACTAAGACTGTCTGGACACACACGTGTGAGTGAGCTGAGACTACAAAGCTAACATTTTTCCACCTGCCATGTTAAGTTTATGCAATTGGCAACATCCTCTCAGCCCTTAATGATGAGAACTAAATGCCATCATTGAAGCTCTTTAACACTGATGAAAAAAAAGATTCATGCAATCAGGCATACAGCATACCAAATCCCTCCACACGTGCTCACTCGAATACCCAGTTGTGGCTGCATTAATCAAGTGTCATTAATTTGGCAGAAAAACAGGACACAAGGAACACAGCATGGGTAGGTAAGATGAAAATCCTTCACAACTAAATGCAAGGGCCTCCGGAGTAATTAAGCAGAGGAGTCATGGCTGAACTCTGAGTCACTCTGAAGAACAAGGGGGCTCAACTTGGTGATTTAACCCTTTCTAGCTGAGAGATGCGTATGATCAAATGCCACCAAAATCATTGACAGAGGGTTTGAATACAGACTGGGATTAAAGATCCAGCTGCTAGCTGACTAGTTCAAGCTTCCAAGTGGAATTTAATAATGCAGTAATCAGTTTCTGCTGTGCCAAGGGTCAGCACAAGAGGTTTCTACATTCCTACATCATGTTTGGTCTGGAAACTTGAAGGGCTCTCAAAATTCCCACGTTTTTCATATCATCAACAAGGATATGACTTTTGGACTTTTAAACTGCTGGGTTAAGTGTAAAACCCTGCAGACAGGAGGCTGGGCCGATGAAGGCCTGGGCCTGCACATGCCCGGGCTTATTGAGTACAGTGTGCATTGTTTTGCCTAAAACCAGACAACGAGAGGAGACAGAATATGCATTCTTCCCTTTAATACAATCAACCCAGAGAAAAACTTCACCTCACACGAAACTGAAGCCCATCAAAATCTTGCATAAATAATCTCTACTAACTACTAAGGCAGGAAGGGACAATCAATTCAATTATGTGAACCCATCAATACTCCACATTTCAGTTTCAGTTCAAAAACTAGTTACTAGGCAGGAAGATGATGATAAACATCATGCGAGCCCATTAAAAACAACGAGACATCAATCACCGGGGGAAGCCCACCAAAATCAAACAAAGAACTAACCTTGATTTGGATTGAGATAAAAAATTCGAAAGACAGTATAACTGGGCAGTCAGTTAAGAGAGAAACCAGCTAGCAGCAGGGTTGCAGTTTGAAAGCTGACACAGGGCAGTGAGCAGTTAGGAGCGGGTGAAACAGAGTTTAAGTAAGAGGATCTGGAGGTTTGCAGGCCCGCAGGCAACATCACAGCGAGCGGCACGGGGTGGCAGGATCAACCGAAGACAAGGCTGCAACCGCAGCCCTCCACAAAGATCGACCACCCACAACCGTGTCCTCCACTCAACTGAAGAACCTTCGCAGATTCCACAGACCAGGACCACGTGGGGATGGCAGGCCCCAGAGGACACAAAGAGCGTACCCCAAAACTGCAACCAGCTTACCTGGCTGGATTTCGAACTGTCAAGGAACCCTGGTTGGTGAGCATGATCCCTGACCTCTCCTAGTTCAATTTAGTTAGGTTTTGGGGGTGGGACAAGGGTAATGGGGTTAGTGGCGTGATTTTCCCCCGTTATGCCGTGTGTTCCCCATTCTTAACTAAGTGTACTTTGTAGGTCTGTATAATCTCAGTGTAATCTTAATGTTATAAATTCATTTGTGACTTCAATAAACTCAGTTTTTCTTGCACCAAAACCAGTTGTCTGCTGCACTTTGTCACAACCCCCAAATAAGTCCAAGGTCTAGAACCCAGGGAGTGGGAGTGATTCAAACCGCTCAGAAGTCAGTTTTGAAAGCTGGCACACCACCACCACCCCCTACAAACTGTTATTCCATAATTAATTTGGCAAAATCTGAGAAAGCCACTGCTTTATTTCAAGGAATTTAAAACCCACAGCTCTGGGCACGAATACAGCCAGTGATATAATGATATCAGTAACAGGATATTGTTCCAAAGAAATTACACATTGGAATCAATGCACGAAAGTATGAAATTCAGCCATGTGTCATGTGCTCCAGTCCAATTTGTCTGTTTCTATTTATATTCTTTCTTTCTTTTTCAATACTTAGGTTTGAATAAATTTGCTATCGAAATAGCCACTCCTGGTAGAGCCATCCATGTTCCGCTGACTTCCTGTGCAAAAAGCTTTGTCCAGCTCTCCCTTCATTCTTCAAATCATAATTGACTTCACAACATCAGCTCAGTTACCTTGTTAATGGTGCTGCATAAGGAACACCATGGCTTTGTTATTAAACAGCAGCAGCCACAAAATAGTTGTCTAAACTTGTTGCTTATTTTAAAGGTGGCCCCCAGCCATTCAGATGCTGTGTAGCTGGAACATTCCTGGGGTTGGCATCTAATTTGCATATAAGTTAAGGGCACAGGCCTCTTTGTGCTTGCTGATTGCAATGGGATGTGATGAAAGCTCTGGGTATATTGTAGCCCTCAGCAGCCAATTTCCAATGGCTGACGCCATCGTACTATTGGGCCCTAAAAGTTTACCCACAACTAACAGCCCTGTGATTTTCTGACTGCTTCCTTTCTTCTTTCCAGGACAGTCATATAGCTTTTTCTATGCTTGTCTTATTACCATTTCCAAAGTTTTTTGGGCAACCTCCTTCAAAACTGTTATGATCAATACATTTAGTCCCGTTGCATGTCTCCAGCCTACCTTAGACAGTCTCTCAGGTTCAGCAGTGCTGGTCACTCCTGTAAGTTGTCCAAGCATCTTCGGTTCAGGACTGTGCTTATACTGACTTGTTTTCTAACCACATGGTAATATCACCCAATGATGGAATATTTGAGCCTCTTTGTGATCTGAACTAGACATTATGTCCTTCGCATGTACCCTCACATGCACTTCTACAATCTTTCTGAAGGCAGACCAAACCAGTTTAGTGAGACAAGAAAAGATTTGAATTATTAAGCAGCTTTGTGATGGTATAGAGTGACAAACGCAATCGAATCTTGCCAACTTGAGAAAGCTCCTTGAGATCAAAAGTAGTAATAAAAATGCTCAACACTATACTTATTAGTGGGCTCTCAACTTAGCTGGTCAGTCTTATGTAGACCTGTATCCATCTCAATATATCATCAGTGTACAGCGACAGTGCACCATTGGGATCACACACCCATTCTTACCAGCACACTCACTCTTTGGAAGATGTCAGACATATTTTAAGGGGGAAAAAACACACACATGTGACAGAATTTTCTGCCTTCTGGGCAGGCGGGAGACGATCCCTGCTGGAGAAGCGGGTCCCGCTGCCATTTTACGTAGGCAGGCCAATTAAGACCTGCCCAGCGTGACGTCCGCCGGGAAGCGATTTGTGCTTCCTATGCGGGCGGAGGGGGGGGGATTCCCCAAAAGCGAGAGTGCGCTCTTTCGCGCATGCGCATGAAAGAGCACACATCTCCCTGAGGCTAAGGACACTAAAACTTTATTAAGCTTTTTAAATCCCTACATTAAACCTCATCCCGCCGGTGGATGAGGTTTCATGTTTTTTCTATTCCCCGCCGGGGCTCCTGGCCTGCCCACCAGCCTTAAGATTGGACGGGCAAGTCCTTTAATTGTTTTAATGATCCTGTCAATGGCCTCAGTTGGCCATTGACAGGTCGGCGGGCCCGCAGCTGATTTTGCTGCGCCCCTGCCTTCCTGAAAATTTAGATGGGGCGGTTCCCCCTGATATCATCCCTTGTAATTTTACGCATCGGCGAGCGAGCCCCGCCCCCTGCTCGCCGATGACAAAATTCAGCCCATGATGGCACAAGACAAAGTTACATGGGTCAATTTCCTCACTGAGCTTCATCTTGTATATCTGTACCTATACCTGAAAACAGTGCTTTATTTCCTTTAGAAGTTTATTTCCTTCTCATCTTCCTGTAACCTTGCTCCTATGTGATGAGATAAAATACTAGGGCCCTTTTTGTTACACATACAGCTGAATGTTCCAGAATCACATCAAAATAAAAAAAATCAGGAGTGTTAAATGGCAATAACTAGTCACAAACAAAAGGAGAAAAGTTGCTGTCATTACCGGAAGGCATGCACAAAACTCAAACAGGATGAGCATGGGCAGAAAAATTACAGAATGTGAACAAGAATCTGTGTCCAAGACAGCGCCGCTTTCAAGAGCCAAGCAACTCTGCAGAGAGGATCAAGCCTGAAAAATGTCCCATCACAGACTAAACTTAGATAAACAAAATTAGAATTCTTATATAAGTTGAACACCTCTATCAAAACTTCTCTCAACCTTACCTTCAACAGTCCCAGCTTCTCTAATCTGTCCATGTAACTGAAGTCCCTCATCCCTGGAAGCATTCTTGTAAATCTTTTCTGCACCCTCTCTAAAGCCTTCACATAATTCCTAAAGTGCAATGCCCAGAATTGGATACTCCAATACTGCAGTTGAGGCTGAACCAGTGTTTTATAAAGGTTAAGCATAACTTTCTTGCTTTTGTATGCAATGCCTCTATTTATAAGGTCCAGGACCGTATCTGGCTTTTTAACAGCTTTTTCAACCTGCCGGCCACCTTCAATGATTTGTCCACGTGTACCCCTAGGTCTCTGTTTCTGCAGCCCTTTAGAATTATACCATTTAGTTTATATTGCCTCTCCTTTTAATTCGTACTAAAATGTATCACTTTGCACCACTCTATATTAAATTTCATCTGTAACATGTCCACCCAATCTACCACCATATGACCTCTTGAAGTCTATCACTTTTTTCCTCACAGTTCACAATACCTGCGTCATACACAAATTTTGAAATTGTGTCTATACAACCAAGTCTAGATCATTAATATAGATCAAGAAAAGAGTGTGCATAACATTGACTCCTGGGGAACGCCACTAAATACCTTCCTCTAGTCTGAAAGACAACCATTCATCCCTACTTCCTGTTTCCTGTCACACAGCTAACTTGTGTCCATGCTGCTACCATCTGTTTTATTTCATAGCTTCAACTTGCCTGAGTCTTACACTCTGCATTTGCCTTTCTTATTTAATTCATAACTTCCCCTTTGGACATTTTACACTCAGCCTGGTTCTTACTTGCATCTGATGATTTCACCCTTTTTCTGCTTCTTCTTACTCTCTATCCCTTTTACATTTCAAGAAGCTCTGGCTTTGGATGTCCTACATATCCACCCCCAGCACCACCCTGCAACCCCCTCCCCTTACCCCGCCGCCCCATGGAATTCATCTCAACTGTACTCAAACCATCTCCTCTTTAAAGGTGGTCAATTGTTCAAATACAGTTTTATCGACTAAACTTTGATTCCAATTTATCAGGGACAGATAGTTCTTCAACCCACTGAAATTAACCCTCCTCCAATTCAGTATATTTACTTTAGATTGCTCCTTGCCTTTTTCCATAGCCAATTCAAACCTTATGAAACTATGATCACTATTCCCTTAAAATTATCCAACTGACACTTGATCCTATGGGACACCTTATCAAGCACCTTTTAGAAGTCCTTATTCACCATATCAACAGAGTTCCCTTCATCAACTCACTCTTTTATCTCATCAAACAACTCTATCAAATTGGTTAAACATGATTTGCCTTTAACAAAACTGTGCTAGCTTTGCTTAATTAATCCATACTTGTCTGAGTGACTGTTAATTTTGTCCCGAATTATCATTTTGAAAAGCTTTCCCACCACTACAATTAAACTGACTGGTCCATAGCTATTGGGTTTATCCTCACACCCTTTTTTTCGACAAGGGTGTAACATTTGCAACTGTCAACCTCTGTAGCACCACCTTCATATCTATGCAGGAATGCAAGATTATGGCCAGCGCCTCTGCACTTTCCTCCCATAGCATCCTAAGAAGCGTCACATCCCATCCTGGGTGACTTATCAGGCCTAAGTACAAACAACTTTTCAATACTTCCTTTTTTAAAAATCAGTCTTTAGCCCATTCAGTATCTCAACTACCTCCTCTTTCACTATGACTTGGGAAGCCTCTCCTTCCTTGGTGAAGACAGATGCAAGTATCAAATTCGCACCACAGTCATGCACTCTGCTTCCATGAGTCAATCTCCTTTATGGTCTTCAATCAGCTCCACTCCATCCTCTTGCTACCCTTTTACCTTTTTTAAGCTCATATAAGACTTTTGGATTCCCTTTTATGTTAGCTGCCAGTCTCTTCTTACACTCTGCATTTGCCTCTCTTATTTAATTCATAATTTCCCCTCTGGACATTTTACACTCAGCCTGGTTCTTACTTGCATCTGATGATTTCACCCTTTTTTTGCTTCTTCTTACTCTCTATCCCTTTTACATTTCAAGAAGCTCTGGCCTTGGATGTCCTACATATCCACCCCCACCCCCACCCCCACCCACCACCCCCACCCCCCATACCCCGCTACCCCATGGAATTCACCTCAGCTGTACTCAAACCATCTCCTATTTAAAGGTGGTCAATTGTTCAAATACAGCATTACCGACTAAACTTTGATTCCAATTTACCAGGGACAGATAGTTCTCAACCCACTGAAATTAACCCTCCTCCAATTCAGTATATTTACTTTAGATTGCTCCTTGCCTTTTTCTGTAGCTAATTCAAACCTTATGATACTATGATCACTATTCCCTTAAAATTACCCAAATGACACTTGAACCAATTGATCCACCTCACTCCCCAGAACCCAATCCTTGTTGGGCCAGAAATTTGGGGGAGATGGTGGCGTTGTACAGGCTATTGCTGTGGGGACTTGGGTTCAAATCCCACCATGGCAGCTGGTGAAATTTAAATCCAATTAAAAATCTGGAATATAAAGTGAGTCTCAGTGATGGTGACCATGAAGCTGCCATAGATTGATGTAAAAACCCATCTGGTTCACTAATGTCCTTTAGAGAATGAAACCTGCCATCCTTACCTGATTTGGTCTACATGTGACTCCAGATCCACAGTAATGTGGCTGATTCTCAAGTGACCCTCTGAAATGGCCTATAGCAGGCCACTCAGTTCAAGGGAAATACTGGCATTGCCAGCTATGCCCACATCCCATGAAAGAATAAATAAAATACTAGTCAAGAAAATTCTCCTGAGCTTACTTCTGAAACATTTTTCCCACTTTCAGTTTTACACTACCAGCATTCCAGACTATATTGGCATAAAGTTCCCCATTATAACTATTCTATAGTTTTTGCAAATCTCTGTAATTTCCTTGCTGCTCTATATCTTTCCCACTAGTTGCTAGCCTATACGGTACACCCAGTAATGTAATGTATCTCTGTTGTTCCTTAACTCTAACTAAATAGATTCTGTCCTTGATCTTTCCAGGACATTTACTCTCTCCAGCGCTGTAACATTCTCATTAATCAATACTGCCACCCCTCCTCTTTCCTTTCCTTCTTTCTTTTCCTTGTATCCAGGGCTATTTAGTACCCGATCCTGCTCCTTTTTGAGTCAAACCACTAATATTACTGTGACATTATATTCTTATGTGGCTAGTTGTGCCTGCAGTTCACCAACCTTGTTTACCATGCTCCATGCATTTACATACCTGTACTGTACAACTAATTTAGACCTGCCTGTATTCTCTTTTAGTCTCACCGTACCTAATACCTTATTATCTCTGTGCTAGTGCTATATGTTTCTCCAAATCCTTTATGCTCCTTGCTGTTCCTTCCTAATGCCAAATCCCGGCTCCCATCCCATTTCCAAATTAGTTTAAACATTCTCAAATAGCATCAGCAAACCTTCCTGCGAGGCAAGTATGGGTACCCAATGCAGTTTGGCTGCAGGGGCCTTACCTCTGCACGTGAGGGTCACCAGGGCAAGTGTTAGGTGGGGAAATTGATGGATGGTAGTGCAGAAGTACAGCATACAGTTTTGGTCTCCTTAGTTAAGAAGGGATATAATTGCATTAGAAACATTGCAGAGAAGGTTCACTCGATGGATTCCATGGATGAAGGGGTTATCTTTTCAGGAAAGTTTCAATGGGCTGGGCCTGCAGTTTAGAAGATTGAGAGGTGACCTTACTGAAGTATATAAGATTCTGAGGGGACTTGTTAGGGTGGATGCTGAGAGGATGTTTCCCCTTGTGGGAGAGACTAGGCCTAGGGGACACAGTTTAAAAATAAGGTGTCTCCAATTTAAGATGGAGATGAGGAGAATTTTTTTCTCTCAGAGGGTTGTTCGTCTGTGGAATTCTCTTCCCCATAGAGCAGTGGAAACTGGGTCTTTGAATATTTTTAAGGCTAAGGCATATAGATTCTTGATTGACAAGGGAGTCAAAGGTTATAGAGGGTAGATTTGAGGTCACAATCAGATCAACCATCTTATCAAATGGCAGAGCAGGCTTGAAAGGTAGGGTTGCCAACTCTGAGTGAAGCAATTCCTGGAGATTTTTTTTTCTCTGAACATGATGATTGAGCTGTAGCCATCATTTTGTATTGTGTGTGGGTGAGGGGTGTAAGGAGTGTCCTTATTCTGTTTTCATTCACCAATGTCTATGTTTTAATGTAAAATAGAAGGATCAATATTAAAAAGGGGAAGTGAAAGCAAACCTGATTTCATTCCAGTCACAAGTTACGGTATTCTGCGAGTTATCCATACAGAGCTTTACATAGCTGTGTCACCCTGGCTGCGCTGCTCTTGCTATTAGTCCGCTTAGTGCTAGTTAACAACCCTATCATAGGTAAATACTATTAGGCTAGCTTTTTTCTGGC
Source organism: Cetorhinus maximus (assembly GCF_964194155.1). Taxonomy (NCBI): domain Eukaryota; kingdom Metazoa; phylum Chordata; class Chondrichthyes; order Lamniformes; family Cetorhinidae; genus Cetorhinus; species Cetorhinus maximus. The sequence goes on from NC_135898.1 coordinate 43,897,441, forward strand.
AGCAGCTCTCCTTTTACCAAATTACCTCGGCTCGAGTGAGCCTGGGTCGAGCCATGGCAGGTAAAAAACTCATTTCTAGACTTTTAGAGCTTAACGTAACTTTTCTAGCTCAGCAGCAGCTACAGGCAGCAACGCTCCCTTACCTCAAGTCTTGGGACTCTCAGCGTATTATAGGCTTTTTGGGCTGGTTCAGGTGGTAAGGTATGAATTTTTCTGGCTGTGAGCATCCATTGCCCTTGCAACAGCTCTTGCTCCTTCATTTTGCCAATCTCAGTTCTCTTTGGCTCTCCTCGAGGCCAAAACCCAAAGCCAGTAGGAAAACAGGCAGCACAGTGACATTCGTGAGCGCAGGGCCTGGGTGCATCAGCTTATGTTTTATGTTATCACGCTGCTCAGCTGCAAACGCAATCATATCACCATTTTCAATGAATAGACTGGCCTCCCAGGGAGCTCCTGCATGAATGAGCATTATTTGCTTGAAATATCATTTTAAAATCTCCCGGATTGTTTTTAATAGCTGCCAGGAGATTGATGGCAAATCAGGTAGACTCCCAGCCTTTCCGGGAGGGTTGGCAACCCTATCGAGGGGCTGAATGGCCTAATCCTACACCTAATTCATATGTTTGTATTGCAGTGGCACATGATTGCTTTGTGAAGCCATCGGAAAACCAATGCTCTTTCTGGTTCTGTAAAGATGTTGCAAAGTTTTGGGACCTTTTTTCAGGTGTCTTCTAACAGTCCCTTTATGATCTGCTGGTTAGGCTGCTTAAGGAAACAGCCAGAACTGGTGCATCAAAATGTGGAAGAGATTTAGCAATCCAGGTTAGAAATGAACACAGGAGTCTCACTTCAGTGTAGAAAATGGCCAATGCCAATTTAGCAACTGCCCAAATGCCTTGATGTTTAAGGCCCATAAAATGGCAATAATGATGTTAAATTTATTAAGTCAAGGCAAATAACTAAAGATCGAATGCCAAAAACAACAAAGACAGACCCATTCTATAAGGAGTTAAGTATTATTTTAAAAATGATTTCCCATACAGCTTGATAAGCAACTGCACTTTTGAATGAAAAAGTAATTTAAGATCTTCACAATGAGGATATTTATGTGGATCACATGAATTTCCTGTTAATTTTCATTTTAAATATTTACGCACAATTAAAGATTACACATGGCCCTTACAAAATGTGAAGAGGTTCAGCATTCCAGGCTGTCTCCACATGCAAGGTCACAGATATTAAGTCGAGAAATGACTCATGGGATGAACTACTTGCCAGGAATCTAGCAACTCCCACGCTTGCTGAGGTCGTAAATTTTATCGGGTTTCTTTTGGTGAAAGGGTGAAAACAGGCACTAAATGGGTGCAGTGCTAATGGAAGACCTATATGGAAGCCTGGTTTTTAGCACGCAATTTTGATCTGAATTGCTGGCTGCCTGAATTTGAACTTGTGCTGAACACACGCCTGCTACTTTAACTGATCAGAAAAAATTTTCATGGAGCAGCACATGTGGGTCCCATGCAACCTCTTTCAGTGACCGGGCGGAATCTTGTGCCCTTCCACATGGTGAGTTTGGTGGCAGGTGAGATTTAATCGGATGGGAGGGTGGGGAGGGTGGGGTCCTGCCTCCACCCTGATTAAGTTCATGGTGGGAAGGCCAGTGGACAGCCTGCCAATTGAGGCTCTTATATGGGCAACTAATGTCCATTTCTGGGCCTCATTCCACCGCTGGAGGTATTAACCCATCTGCGGGCAGGGGACTCGCCATACAGGGAGCATGATAAGCACACCCTGGCGTGTTTGCTTGTGGGCTCCCAGGGGTGGTCTCTCATTCAAAAGCACTCAGTGCTAGATCAAAGGGCCTGGCATTGGGAAGTGGGGAGCATTGAAGGCCACCCTCTACCCTTGCTGCCAACTCCCTTCCCCCCTCCCCTGTGACTCTCATACCGTGACCCCCCCTTCTCGATATCACTCACCTGTGCGTGTGTCCCTCCTCAACCTGAGACCTTGTGTGGGTGTAGTAGCGGCAGCAGCCACCACCCCCCTGATGATGCTGCTGAGTACAGAAGAGCTGCTGGTCTCTGATTGGTTGGCCACTCTTGGTGATTGGGGCTTCCGCCCCCAAGGTCCTTGATCCTCGGGGAAGAGCTGCCGCTGGCTTGTTAAGTGCCTGAGTGGCACATGATACAATGAGCCTTCTTGAAATGAGGCAACATGTTCTGTCGTCCTCCAGCCAGCAGCAAGATCCATGTCACCTCCACAAGATTCAGTCTGAGGTGTGGAGAGCTGACTGGCACATGTTGCTAGGTAAATCAGGGGCTGAGGGAGAGGGGGCATAGGCTCTAGGTATGGCATTGGAAGCTCGGAGGAGGAGGAAGAATGCATTGTAACTTCAGGGGGGGAAATAAAGTCCACCTACCCATCCTGTCTCTCTCTCCTTCAGCACCTAGTGCTAAACTGCCTGGCCTCATGCCCTCCCATTCCTTGTGCGGACCAATGGGGAACCCTACCAAGATGCCCTTGACTAAGTACTGTAATTCTCCTGGTGACTCCTATAGGGTGTCCAATAAGATGAAGTCACACTGCACTTAATCCTTTTAGATGACGACTTCCTTCTCTTTCTCTTCCTCATTCTCCTGAGGACCCCCCTCCCAAATGCCTTATGGCAGAGGCACAGTGACAGTGAGTTTCTGGAGGATGCAGCAGTCCACCATTAATCAGGCAACTTGCTCCAGTGAGTACAGGAGGACAATCCAAGTAGCAGAGCTGTTGTTTCAGAACACTGATGGTTTGCTCCACAACATTCCTGGTGACAGTGCAGTTCTTGTTGTAAATGCTCTGTACATGCATAGTCGGATACTGGAGAGGACCACCATGAGCCAGGTTCTGTCACACACCAGCTGCATGTTCAAGGAGTTGTAGTCCTTGTGGTTGCAGTACATCTCCCCGTTAATGTGTGGGGCTTGTAGAGTCAATGATTCTGCAAATGCAGTCAATGTCTTCCTGCACCGCTGGGAATCCCACCAGACTGGTAAAGTCACGTATGCACTCCTCCAGCTTCCCTCTCCTCCTGTAAAGGGCCTCTGGCACCTCTTTACTGCAGCAGATGGCAAACTGTGAAATGTTGTAAATGCAGCCTGCCTGCTGGAAAAATCCACCAGTGTAGAAATTGAGGGCCATGTTGATCTTCCCGGCCTTTGGAGGGTCTGTCCTCACCCTGCTGTGAGGCCTCAGGTCAGCTCCTTGGTGAATCCTAGCTGGCTCAGGTATTGCTCATGGCTGAGGTGGAGGTACGAGATGTGTTTCCTGAAGGCCCTTTGAAGGTATGGCCTTCTGTTGAAAACCCTCCTCGTCCTCCCTCTTTGCACAGCTTTCTCCCTCTGTCGCCTGTGCTCATATCTCCCTGCTACACTGCAGCCCAAAGGACTGCAACTTATAGCACCATTCGTGAAAGCTGCCTTTCGGCTGAGAGGCCTTCAAACTCTTTGGATCCTCTTGTCAAAGTCCAGCACCACTCCCCTGTGAATCCAAAACCTATTCCAAACGTCTCCAATAACAATCAACACAATATTTGCACTCACTCTGCAACAGCAAAAAGAAAAGCCAAAAGCACCTCTTATGGAATTCACATGATCGTCCCTTTAAACTGTGCTAGTGGTGGTGGTGGCTGCGGGGGTGGCGTGGAAGAGGGTGGGAGTGGGGAGGCCTTTATGTAGCTGAACACCAGTTCCACGGGGATTATTAAAAGAGGACATTAAAAGGACCCGCAAAGTCGAAAATAGCCATTTGTGAACCAAATCAACATTAGACTATCAGCCCACTCTGCATTGCTTCCACAGCATGCACAACACTCCTGGGCCAGTGCCCTTAAAACCATGTTGCACTGCTTAGGTCAAGCTGTAAATGGTTGGAAGTGGTTCAGTTGACATTTTTGAAGTTTCAGCTTTCATCAGTGTTGGCACCAGGGGCACGACAGAGAAGAACTTTGCATCTTAGGTATATATTTGTTTTAGAAATATGTAGTGATTTCATAAAGGTATACAAAAGTCTTTATGGAATTTAGACATATGAGAATAATGTAGTAAGGTGGAGTTGAAGTAGAAGATCAGCCATAATCTTACTGAATAGCAGATTAGGACCCAGAGGGACCATACAGCCTCCTCCTGCTCCTATATCTTATATTCCTATGTTCTTAAAGAGCATTGATTAAGTTGTCTTTGAGAGGTTATTCAACAAAATAGGTTGGGTAACTTTGGGCCACAGATGGTTGCTGAATTTCACTCCACAGCCACCTGCATGTTCCCCTCCAAGCCACACGCCATCCTGACTTGAAATTATACTGCCTTTCCTTCACTGTTGCTGAGTCAAAATCCTGGAATTCCCTTCCTAACAGCAGTGTGTGTGTGCCTACAAGGAGGCAGCTCACCATCACTTTTTCAAGGGAAATTAGGGATGGAAGATAACTGCTGGCTTTGCCGACAATACCCGCTTCTCATGATTGAGAAGAGCTTTAAAAAATTCCAGGATGAATGTTGCTCAAATGTTGGTGACCACTTGGGAATAAAGTTTCTCAGAAAGTCCTCTGTTGAGTTCCAGATGTTATCTTCACATACCTAGGAACAATGATTGTGAAATGACGAGCTTGCTTGAAATCATGTCAACCCTATGTTTTCTCTCAAACAGCTGGCCACTTTCAGGAGAGACTTTACTTAGAATACTGGCCAGCAAAATGCTGTGCAGCCTCTGAACACTAGTAGAATTTTAAGTGACAAGCAACTGTTTATTGTGCTGAAACTGGACTTAAACATGAGTATCAGCTTAAGGTTGCCTTTTTAAAAATCTCTTTAGCAGCTCAAGTCTTCATTGAAAAATGTCTCCTATCTGTTCTTTATCTTCTTAACATAACTCCTAGATAAGGGAGCACTGAAAATAATCTACATTTTGCAATGGAATGGCTGGAAATACATGTAACAGTGTATCTTTGACAGATCGTTTTCCTTTAATATCCATTATATAGCTTATAATTTTCCCATTTCTCACTTATTCTCTTGCAGCACAGAGTGAGAAAACGGTAATCATTGAATGCTTCACGAAGCCCTGATTTGTAGAAAGTATGGCTGCCCGATGAAATTCCAATCCCACAAGGGCTAATTTTGTCTTTGGGAGATAGTGTAAGGAGGGCATATTGATTTCACCACTGACTATACACCTCTTCTGATTACCTTAGTTTCCATTGAATTCTTCGCAACTGAAAATCAAGGGAGATGTATAATGGAAGATACGAATTGATATTGTCTATTTTACATGATCACTCAAAGTCTAAATTACCCCCATAGTGTGCAAGACAAAGCACTGCTGTTAGACAATTGGAATTAAGGCCAGGGATTTTCAGTTCCATCATTCCTGAGATACCAACTCCCACCAGCCATTTTCAGCAGCAGCAATTCCTAACTGTGAGGCAACATTTTAGCTGCAATGTAAATCTTTAGCTAAGGAATCAGATGCGCATCTGTTACAGTGGCATTCGCTTTTGGGGGATATTCTCTCTGGGGAAACATGCAATGTTGTCTCTGTGAAACATTTTGGGCATTCATTCCCAGCAAGGAAAATTCCATGGAAAGATTCGACCAGAAAGTGTTCTGTGGGGGAGTAAGTTTGCTCATGACCTGCGATCGTAACTTGTCTGGTGCTTAGCATAATTTTTGCTTCAGTCATAATTAGACTAAATAGGTTTTTCCAATAATTTATCACTTTTTAGGAAATCAGTTAAATTAAAAAGCACTAAGAAGTTTATTAAATCACAGGATTACAAAGTAACCACAGATAAGAAATGCCATTCAGCCCAACTTGACTCATCCATCCCAAAATACCCAAAGGTAGCATCTAATTGTTTGGTGGATGATTCCAGAGTTGTCACCTCCACTATATTCTCTCTGGGAGTTCATTCCATGTGTTGAACCCTCATTGTGAAGAGTTTCCTGCTATCAGCCTCAACTCTGTCTTTCTGGAAGTTTGAACTTGTGTCTTCTTATTTTACCCGCAATGTAATTTAGAGTAATATTGTGTAACACTTTTTCCTTCCTTTTAATTATCTTCCATAGTGCTATAAAGATCAACTAAAATTTCCCCAGTCTTGCCACAAACATTAGAACTTTTCCACCCAGGTACAGTCTCATGGTTTTACTGCCCCTAGAGCTTGAATCTCTCTTGAATATTGAATTTCTCTTTTGGCATAGGGCAAATAAGATTAGAGAACTGAATGCCTAGCTCAAAGGCTGGTGTGGGAGAAGTGGGCTCTGGCTTGTGGGGCACTGGCACCAGTATTGGGGAAAGTGGAGGCTGTAGCATTGGGACGGTCTACACCTGAACCATGCTGGAGCTGGTGTTCTAGCAGCCCACATAACTAGGGAAATAGAGAGAGTTTTAAACTGAATAGTGGGGGCAAGGGATCAAATTTGGGAAGATGTGGCAAACCAAAGAGTAGAGACAAGGCAAGGGAGAAATGTACTAATATGGGAAATGATAAACAGAACATGACAGGAAGGGACAGGGAATACAAATCCAAGAGTAAATCAGCAGATAAGGCTGGATATTACAAAAATAATAGAAGGACAAAACTGAAAGCTCTGTATCAGAATGCACGTAGCATTCGAAACAAAACAGATGATCTGATAGTGCAAATAGAAATAAATAAGTATGATCTGGTAGCTATTACAGACACATGACTACAAGGTGACATAGATTGGGAGCTGAATACTGAAGGGTACATAGCATATAGAAAGGACAAGATGTGAGGAAAAGATGGAGGGGTGGCTCTGTTAATTAATTATGTTATTAGCATATTGGAGAGGGATGACCGAAGTTCGGGAAACCAGGATGTAGAAGCAGTTTGGGTTGAGATGAGGAAAGATAAAGTCACTTGTGGGAGTGGTGTACGGACCCCTAATTATGACTACACTTTGGAAAGAGTATGAAGGGAGAGATAATGGAAGCTTGTCAGAAGGAAAGGTGATAATCATGGGGGATTTTAATCTCCATGTAGACTGGGAAAATCAGATGGGCAAAGGTAGACTAGATGAGGAGTTCATAGAATGTTTTTGGAGTAGTTTCTTAGAACAGCATATTCTGGAGCTAACCAGAGAACAGTGAATACTAGGCCTGGTATTGTACGACAATAGGATAGGATTAATTGATAAGCTCATAGTGAAGGCACCACTAGGTAGCAGCAATCATAATATCATTGAATTTTACATTCAGTTTGAGGGCGAAAAAAGTGGGTCCAAGGCTAATAAGGGCAATTATGAGGGCATGAAAGCACAGCTTGCTAAAGTGACCAGGCAAATTAGGTTAAGGGATAGGTCAATAGCGATACAGTGGTGGACATTTAAGGGGATATTTCAGAATGCACAGAATAGATACATAGAACAAGAAAGAAAAATTCCAAGGAGAGGACCCACCATTTGTGGTTAACTAAAAAAGTTAAAGATAGTGTCAAACTTAAAGGAAAAGCATATAATTGTGCAAAGATGGATACAATTCAGAAGACTGGACAGAATATAGAGAACAGCAAAGAATGACAAAAAAAAGGATAAGGATGGTAAAATGAGAGTACGAGAGAAAGCTAGCTAGAAATATAAAGATAGATATTGAGAGTTTCATTTTAACTTCACACTCCCTCCCCAAACTTGCCTGTTCATTGGAGTTACATTTTCCCTCCTAAGTTGCTAGAATTGGCCTTGAACTGAAAACCTCTAACTTAGAGGCAAAAGCGCTACCACTGATGCAAGACTGATGCAGGATGTTTGTGATCAAAAGGACAAAATTAGAAATGCTGGAAAGTTGGAATAAATGCAGAAAATGCTGTAAGTCTAAAAGCATTGACAGAAAGCTGATTGCTCTGGCCATTGGCGTCTGGGAAATGTATTGTTTTCAGCACGTCTGTGTTGAGATGCTTAAAGAGGTTTTGGCTGTTCTACAACTCAATTTAATCTATTGAATTGGTGCTTCCTCTGAAACAGCCTATTATGCATCACTGGCTTTGCCAACACCCACATTGCTTATCCTGATCCTTTTTCTCATGTGGGTAACTCCATCGACCTATATTCGGAGGTTTCGTCAGATTCCAACGAGATTCCCGAATCACATCTTTATCTTCAGCTTATTATAATATATTCACCGTACCAAAGGAGTGAAACTGCGCTGACACGGGGCATCACAAGTAAGCATTTTGACCTTCAGACTGCCAAGATTGCCAGATATTTCTAAAATTACATATAATGGTGGGAAGCTCTGTTTAGTTGACAAATGGAAGCGTCTAAAATGGGTTAAAAGGAATTTTTCTTGCTTATTTAAACTGGTCTGTGGGGAAGCCCGAAATTATTTATCGTTTTTATAGCAAAAACAAGTTACATCACCTTACTTTTTTTGGTGCTGATTTTGCTTCCCTCCTCCCTCCACTAATAGTAATTGCGCTCAAGTATTTTGCCAAAATGAGAACTTTTTATATGTGAACTTTAAGGGGGAGTGGTTTAGACATTAGCGACTAAGGAAAACAGTGGAGCCTGACTATCTCCACTTAACAAACGCATGTGTATACTTTTACAGCAATAGATATCCATCTATTGATTCAGTGTGGCTCAGTGAGTAACAGTCCCGCCTCTGAGGCCGAAAGTTCTGGTGTCAAGTCGCAGTGATATGAACGAAAATACCTAGGCTACCATTACTATGCAATACTGAAGGAATGCTGTATTAAAAAAAATTCATGGGATATAGGCATCGCTGGCTAGGCTAGCATTTATTTCTCAACACTAATTTCTCTTGAGAAGGTGGTGATGAGCCGCCTTCTTGAACCGCTGTAGTCCACTTGGTGTATGTACACCCACAGTGCTGTTAGGAAGGGAGTTTCAGGATTTTGACCCAGTGATAGTGAAGGAATGTAAATTATAGTTCCAAGTAAATTTGGACTGTGACTTGGAGGGGAATTTGGAGGTGGTGGTGTTCCAATACACTTGCTGCCCTGCAGCTTGTCCTTCTAGTTGATAGAGATCATGGATTTGGAAGGTACTGTCAAACAGATTTTGGTGAATGGCTACTGCGCATCTTGTATACAGTACACACACTGCTCCCATGGTATGCTGGTGGCAGAGGGAGTAAATGTTTAAGCTGGATGCATGTAGCATACTTATGAACTTAGATGGTGAAGATAACGAGAAGATAAAGAGTGAGAAGAGCGATTTCATCTATTGAAGTGGTGCTTCTGCTGAAATTGCCTATCATGCAACATTGGTTTTTCCAACACACGCATTGCTTATCTTCATCCTCTTCCTCCTAATGAGGGTAACTCTATTGACCGGTATTTAAAGATTTTGTCAGATCCCAATGAGATTCCCGAATCAAATCTCTATCTTCAGCTTACAAGGCAAAATGCAAAAGCCTTGGTTAGCAACTCAAAAGGTTAACAATATCAGGTGGGCTGCTTTGTCCTTGATTATGTCAGGTTTCTTGAGTGTTGCTGGAGCTGCTGCCATCCAGGTGAGTGGAGCTTGTGCCTTGTAAATGGTGGAAAAGCTTTGGGGAGTCAGGAGGCAAGAAACTGTTGGCAGAATTTCCATCCTCTGATCTGCTGTAGTTTATGTGGTCGGTCCAGTTAAGTTTCTTGACAATGGTAAGACACAGGACATAGATGGTAGAGGATTCAGTGATGGGAATGCCATTGAATGTCAAGGAGGTGGGAGGTGTTCATGTCTGGCACTACTGTGATATGAATTGCCATTTATCAGCCCAAGCCTTAATACTGCCATTTCTTGCTGCATGTGGGCATGTGCTTCTTCATTATCTGAGGAGTTGAGAATGGTACTGAACATTGTGCAATCATCAATGATAGCTGGAAGGTCATAGATGAAGCAGCTGAAGATGGTTGTGCCTATAGGGCACTACCCTGAGGAGGTCCTGCAGCTATATTCTGGGATTAAGATGATTAGGCTTCAATAGCCTCAACCATCTTTCATTGTGCTAGGTATAACTCCAACCAGTGGAGAGTTCCCCCCCACCCCCAATTCCCATTGATTTAAGTTTGACTAGGGCTCCTTGATGCCACCCTTGGTCAAAAACTATCTTGATGTCAAATCAGTCACTCTCACCTCACCATTGAAATTCAGCACTTTTGCCCATATTTGGACCACCAAGACTACAATGAGCATTGGAACTGATGGTCCCGGTGGAGCCTAAACTAAGTATTGGTGAGCAGGTTATTGGTGAGTAAGTAGTGCTTGATAGCACTATTGATGACATCTTCCATCACTTTGCTGATTCTCAAGAGTAGACTGATGAAACGGTAATTGGTTGGATTGGATTTGCCCTGCATTTTGTGAACAGGTCATATCATACTTAGATTAATTTCCACATTGTTGGGTGGTTTTCAGCAACTGTACTGGGACTGTATGGCTAAGGGTGCAGCTAGTTCTGAAACACAAGTGCTTAACACTACAGTTGCAATGTTGTCAGGGCCCAAAGCCTTTGTTGTATCCAGTGCGCTTAGCCATTTCTTGATATCACATTGAGCGAATTGAATTGGATAAATACTGGCATCTGTGGTGGAGGAGTCCAGAGACGCAATGTTCCGTCTCAGCTGTGCGACCCTGAAGTTATCACGCAAGTCATTGACAAGCTTTACTTTTTAAGATGCTGCTTATGCACAGCCACAGAAAAGTATTAAAGGTAATGTGCACTTAAAAAGCAGCACATAACAAAAAATAATTGGAAGGGATGGGGAGGAGGTTGAGATAGGTCATCCACTTGGCACTTCTGACTGAAGGTGGTTGCAATACGCTAGATATGTTAGACTCCATCATCATTGAGGATGGGGATGCTCATGTTGCATTCCACTCTTGTTAGTTGTTTAATTGTCCACCACCATTTACAAGGAGGTGTGGCAGGACTCCAGAAATTTGATCTGATCGTTGGTTGTGGGACCGCTTAGCTTTGTCTATCGCATGCTGCTTCCGCTGCTTAGTGTGCATGTAGCTCTGTGCTGTAGTTTCACCAGTTGGCACCTCATTTTTAGGTATGTCTTGTGCTGCTCTTGGAATGTTCTACATTCTTCATAAATCTCTTGACTTGATAGTAATGGCAGAGTGGGTCATATGCTGGGCCATGAGGTTACAGATTGTGCTGGAATACAATTCTACTGTTGTTGATGGCCCACAGCTTTATGTGGATGCTCAGTTTCGAATTGGCTTTGGACGTCCCATCTTTCAAAGAAACGTTGAACCAAAGCCCTGTCTGCCCTTTCAGGTACATGTAAAAGATTACAGGCATGATTTCAAAGAAGGAAATAAAAAATTCTCCCTGGTGTCCTTTCCATTATTCACCTTTAACAAGCACCACTAGTGTAAAGACTAACTAGTCATTATCACATTGCTGTATATGGGATTTTATTATGTGCAGAATTGGCTGCTGCATTTTCTACAATACAGCAGTGGATACATTTTGTGTTATTTCATTTAATCAGAAGTGAGAGTCCTGTCTTTTTTTTCTCCCTTTAGTCTAGCATTTCTGAGACCAACTCTACTGCTCCAGTCTAGTCTCTGTGCACGGGGAGTGCTTATTCCCTGGTTACAGAGCTCAGGACAAATCAGTGGGCAGCCATGAAAACAAGTCACTACACCACTTGCCCAACTGTTTGGGGGCTTAGGTTTGGGGGATAAGGGGGAAGAGCTGACTCAAAATAGGCTAAGGCCATCACTGTCAATGGCTCTCCCACTTTGACTCCCTCTTCATTTGCCAGCACGACTTTCACCTTGAGGTCTTGCGATCAACCCCACTTTGATCAGAGAATTGGAGAGGACAGGCAGTACACTTGTGGAGTCATCATCGGGATAGAGGTTTTCTATTAGGCTCAGCTATTCATTGACTTAATCAGCAGCATTTGAAGCCTCTGTCCAGTACTTGCTATTGCAGTGGCTTTTCCTATTGTTTCAGAGCTTCTTCTGCCACCATCCTCCAGAAGCTTGGATCTGCCAAATGATGAGTCTACACTGGAGAAGTATCTGAGTCATTTAATGGAGCTGAAGCAGGACTTGAAGTTGGATTCAGGTCAATGCAGGTTGAACACACTTTACGTAACCTCTCCCTGCCTTGTGCCCAATCCCATGTGCACAGGAAGATCGATCAGGTGTAATTATTATCCTAATATCATCTCTCAGGCTTAAAGAGTACAGTTGACGTTCTGTGAAAGCTCATACATAGAATACCACACTTGATGTGATTTGAAAAGTTTGGATAGATTTAAATAAAAGTAAATCCTGTTTAATTGGCAGGAACTGAACGGGCTTGGATTTGAATTGGTTGGAATTATGGATTTAGTTTGGCCCTCATAATTTCATGCAGTTTATCACTGCCAACAACATAAGTATGAAATCTGATAATGGCAGATGGTTTACTCTTACCGTACAAGCCAGATAATTAGTCAACTGCAGTGGTATCCCTTTATTCCACTCCCATTCACTATATCCCATCGTAGGTTTCCTTCACAAGCATGATAAATATGGTATCCCTGATCACCCAATCACTACTCTGTTTATACTGAACTTATTATTTACAATTTTTTTCGAACCAAGATTTACTGCAAGGGATTGATTCTAGTCAAATGAAATGGGACTTAGATCCTTGACATTAGCCATTACCCCATTCAAAAATCACTAACCAGATATTTAGGCAAAAGAGAAAATCAGGGTTTCTAGCCTTCAACATGTAACACAGTCCATTGTTGGTCACAAGCTGATTTACATCAGTGGCCTGTAATATTTCCAGATACTTTGAAGCAGAATGCAGGTCTGAACGAGCAGCCTGCATGAGAGATTTCTACTGAGTGATGCAGCTAATATCTAATTAACTGGGTACCAGCTTCTTGGGCCTATAGTATCTCACCTATTTAAGCAAAGTCCTTAATTTGGGCTTTCACATTTAATAGCCTCCAACGGATTAGGGACAAACTAAACAACACCACTTTGTAAATTGCCTAACTGTAAAACTACAATTGGGAAACATAAGCTGCATAATGAATACTTCTAACATAACCTGAAGGGGGAGGGTGATGAGGCAGAGGTCATGGTACATGTTGGTACCAGTGACATAGGTAGAAAGAGGGATGAGGTCTTGCATCAAGAATTCAGGGAGTTAGGCAGTAGATTGAAAAGCAGGACCTCTCGGGTTGTAATCTCTGGATTACTCCCAGTGCCACGTGCTAGTGAGTACAGAAATAGGAGAGTAGTGCAGATGAATACGTGGCTTAAGAGTTGGTGCAGGAGGGAGGGTTTTAGATTCCTGGATCACTGGGACCGTTTCTAGGGAAGGTGGGAAGTGTACAAGTGGCACGGTCTATATCTGAACCAAAGCGGGACCAACATCCTTGCGGGCAGGTTTGCTAGTGCTGTTGGGAGGAGTTTAAATTAATTCGGCAGAGGGAGGGGACACAGAATGTTAGCAGAATAGGGACACATCATAATACAGTAAAACAATCAAGTCAGAGGGAGTACAGCTGTATTAAGTTTCAAGGGAGTAAGGCAAGGCTGGGTGGCCTCTACTTTAATGCCAGGAGTATTACGGGTAAAACGGATGAGTTAACGGTGAGGATTGACACGTGGAATTGTGATATAGTAGCCATCACTGAGACATGGTTGAGGGAAGGGCAGGATTGGCAGCTCAACATTTCAGGATATAGAATCTTCAGGCGAGACAGGGGAGAGGGTAAAAGAGGAGGAGGCATTTCATTATTAGTTAAGGAGTCAGTTACTGTAATAAGGAGAGATGGTATCTTGGAGGGGGCATCGAATGAAGCTTTGTGGGTAGGGCTTAGGAATAAAAAAGAGGCAGCCAAATTGTTCGGTGTTTATTATAGACCCCCAGATAGTCAGTGGGAAATTGAGGAGCAAATATGTGCACAATTTGCGGAAGTGTGTAAAAACAATAACAATAGGGTAATTATATTTGTGATTTCAACTTTCTCACCATTAATTGGGGTAGACATAGTGTTAAGGGTTTGGATGGAGTGGATTTCTTGAAATGTGTACAGAGGAACTTTTTAGGTCAATATGTAGAGGGTCCAACAAGGGACGGCGCAGTGCTGGACCTAATTCTGGGGAATGAAACCAGACAGGCGGCTGAGGTGGTGATGGGGGAGCATTTTAGCGATAGCGACCACAACATGGTACAATTTAAGCTTGTTATGGACAAGGAAATAGACAAGTTGCAAAAAAATGTTTTGGATTTGGGGAGAGTGGATTTTAGTAAAATAAGGCAGGATCTGGCCAAGGTAGACTGGGAACAGCTACTTGTGGGGAAATCTGCAGAAGAGCAGTGGGGGTTGTTCAAAAAGGAAATGGGGAGGGTACAGGTTCAACATGTTCCCTCTAGGGTGATAGGAAGGAATAACAAGCCCACAGAACAATGGATGACCAGAGATATTCAGGATATGATGAGAAGGAGAAGAGAGGCTTTTAGCATGTACAAGGGGAGCAAATCAATGGAGGCATTAGTGGAGTACAGGAAGTGCAGGGTGGAGCTTAGGAAAGTAATTAGGAGAGCAAAGAGGGGATATGAGAAAGCTCTGGCTGGTAAAAGTAGGGAAAATCCCAAGATATTCTATAAGTATATCAATGGGAAGAGGATAACCAAAGAAAGAGTAGGGCCCATTAGGGACCAAGGAAGCAATCTATGGGTGGAGCCAGAGGACATCGGTAGAGTGTTGAACGAATACTTCACATCCGTCTTCACCCAAGAGAATGAAGATGAAGGTATGGAACTCGGGGAGAGAGACTGTGAGGTTCTTGAGCAAATTGATATCGGGAGTGACAGGGTATTAGAGGTGTTGGCAGGCTTAAAATTGGACAAATCTCCAGATCCAGATGATTTGTGTCCCAGACAGCTGAGGGAAGCAAGGGAGGAGATCGCAGGGGCTCTGACCCAAATTTTTAATTCCTCTCTCGCCATGGGGGAGGTGCCAGAGGACTGGAGAACAGCTAATGTGGTTCTGCTATTTAAGAAGGGTTGTAGAGATAAGCCAGGGAACTACAGACCAGTGAGTCTCACGTCAGTGGTAGGGAAACTATTGGAGAAAATTCTGAAGGAGAGAATCTATCTCCAATTGGAGGGGCAAGGTTTGATCTGGGATAGTCAGCATGGCTTTGTCAGAGGGAGGTCATGCCTAACAAATTTGATTGAATTTTTTGAGGAGGTGACCAGGTGTATAGATGAGGGTAGTGCAGTTGATGTAGTTTATATGGATTTCAGCAAAGCCTTTGACAAGGTCCCACATGGGAGACTTATAAAGAAGGCAAATGCACATGGGATACAGGGTAATTTGATAAGGTGGATTCAAAATTGGCTTAGTTGTAGGAGACAGAGGGTGATGACAGAAGGCTGCTTTAGTGATTGGAAGCCAGTGTCCAGTGGCGTACCACAGGGATCTGTGCTGGGTCCCCTATTATTCATAATTTATATAAACGACATAGATGACTATGTGGGGGGTAGGATTAGTAAGTTTGTGGATGACACAAAGATTGGCAGGATGGTTAACAGTGAGGTTGAGTATCTTGGGCTACAGGGAGATATAGACAGGATGGTCAAATGGGCAGGTAAGTGGCAGATGGAATTTAACCCTGAAAAGTGTGAGGTGATACACTTTGGAAGGAGTAATTTGACAAGGAAGTATTCAATGAACGGCATGCCACTAGGAAGTTCTGAGGAACAAAGGGACCTTGGTGTGTGTGTCCATAGATCTCTGAAGGCGGAGGGGCATGTTAGTGGGGTGGTGATAAAGGCTTAAGAGACATTTGCCTTTATCAATCGAGGCATAGATTACAAAAGTAGCGTAGTCATGTTGGAGTTGCATAGAACCTTGGTGAGGCCACAGCTGGAGTACTGTGTGCAGTTCTGGTCGCCACATTATAGGAAGGATATGATTGCACTGGAGTGAGTGCAGAGGAGATTCACCAGGATGTTGCTTGGGATGAAACATTTAAGTTATGAAGAAAGGTTGGATAGACTTGGGTTGCTTTCATTGGAGCAGAGAAGACTGAGGGCCGACCTGATCGAGGTGTACAAGATTATGAGGGGCATGGACAGGATGGATAGGGAGCAGCTGTTCCCCTTAGTTGAAGGGTCAGTCATGAGGGGACACAAGTTCAAGGTGAGGGACAGGAGGTTTAGGGGGGATGTGAGGAAAAACATTTTTACCCAGAGGGTGGTGACAGTCTGGAATGCACTGCCTGGGAGGGTGGTTGCCTCACATCCTTTAAAAAGTACCTGGATGAGCACTTGGCACATCATAACATTCAAGGCTATGGGCCAAGTGCTGGTAAATGGGATCAGGTAGGTAGGTCAGGTGTTTCTCACGTGTCGGTGCAGACACGATGAGCCGAAGGGCCTCTTCTGCACTGTGTGATTCTACGGTTTAATAATTGTTTCATTTTGCCTATCTATTGTGTGTTTTTACAGCCCCCTTTTTATGGAGCCTTTCCCATCTTCCCCCTGCCCAGAAGGAGTTGAATCATTACTGGGAAACTACCGTCCTCTAGCACCTCACCCTTACCCAAGTGCCCATTTTTTGTGTGTGGTCTCAGACTGTGAATATGGTGGGAAATTATGCTGCTCTTCTTTGAGTTTATTTGAGGGTCATTAAAATCCAATATTACATATTTTTAATAAAATATTAAGATTTAAAACAAATTAGTATGCAGAAGCTCCTGTCTGCTTACAAATTCCATTTTACAGATTACAGCTGAATACGATGCATTGTCTAAATTGCAATATTTATATAGCACTAACTGGGGAAGTTCGCTCAAGTACTTAATCAGGCTAATTATTACAGGAGGCATCACAACTAAGCTCAATCCTAAAACCTTTCACCCTAGAGACCATGAGGATCATAGGGGCCCTGGCTAATTTTGGCATCCTACCCTAGAGTAGCACAGCTATTTGTAGGATTCCTGCTGCTGCTTCAGCTGTGATTAACTGTTACAGCACAAACTGGAAACAAATCTGTGGCCTTTCTTGTCAGTATATCCCAACTATTCATTGCCTTAACCAGCTAAACCACCAGCAGGGCTCCAAACATGGTTTCAATGATTGAATCAATTTGTTAAAGATCACCAAACAGGTGAAAATGTTACTCATTTTGGCATGTGCGAGCTTGGAATACCCTTTGGGCTGTTCCTGCTTTGCAACTGTAAATGTGTTAAAAGTGTGATGGAAAGGTGGTATCGCTACCATAGGAAGTGGCTGGGGCAAAACATTTAGCTGTTTTCAAAAGGAGGCAAAGTGATTACTGAGAGAAAAAGGAATAGAAAGATACGTTGAACGACTGAGATGAGGGAGATGGAATGGAGGCAGCACAAACTAGATGTGCAGAGTGGCCTGTTTGTGTGGTGTGTATACCATGTAATTCAAAGTAATGTGAGTTAACATGGATTCTACTGCACTTGCAACACAGCAGAGCTGGATTCACACTGAGAGAATTCTTCAGAATTTAAGAAATAGGAGCAGCAGTAGATCATTCGGTTCCTCAAGCCTGCTACACCATTGAATTGGATCATGGCTAGTCCTTGATCTCAAATCCACTTTCCTGCCCAAACCCCATGCCACTCGATTTCCTCAGAAGCCAAACATCTATCAAACTTAGCCTTGAATATACTCAAAGACTGAAAACTCACAACCCTCTGAGCTAGAAAATTCCAAAGGTTCACAATGCTCTGAGCTTTTTTTCATTCTTTCCCAGGATGTGGGCTTCACTGGCTAGGCCACCATTTTTATTGCCCATCTCTAATTGCCCTGAGAGGGTGGTGGTGAGCCATCTTCTTGAACCACTGCAGTCCATATGGTGTAGGTGCGCCCACAGTGCTGTCTGGGAGGGGGCTCCAGGATTTTGACCCAGTGACAGTGAAGGGACGCTGATATATTTCCAAGTCAGGATGGTGAGTGACTTGGAGGGGAACTTTCAGGTGCTGGTGTTCCCATGTGTCTGCTGCCCTTGTCCTTCTGGTTGGAAGAGGTCATGGGTTTGGAAAATGCTGTAGAAGGAGCCTTGGTGAGTTCCTGCAGTGTGAAGAAATTTCTCCTTCTCTCAGTAAGAAATGGCCACCCCTTATTCTGAGATTATGGCACCTAGTTCTGGACTCTCAAACCAGGGGAATAACCTCTCAGAATCTACCCTGTCAAATGCTTTCATATATTTCAATTAGATCACCCTCATTCATCTAAATTCCAAAGACGACTTGCACTTTCTACTCAATCTCTCCTCTTGGGGCATCCCACTCATTCCAGGAACCAATCCAGTGAATCTTTGTTGCAGCTGCTCTAAGGCATATCCTTCTTTAAGTATGCAGACCAAAGCTGCACACAGTATTCCAGGTATGGTCTCACCAAAGCCTGTACAATAGCAGTAAGACTTCCTTCCTTGCTCTTGCACTCCAAGCACCATGCAATAAAGGCCGATCTGCCATTTTCCTTCCTAATTGCTTGCTATGCCTGCATGCTAACTCTCTTTCGTGTGCACGGAGATACAAATCCGCCTGAATAGCAACATTTAACAGCTTCTCACCTTTCAAAAAACATTCTATTTTTCTATTCTTACTATTGAAGTGAATAACCTCAAATTATACTCCAACTGCCGCCTTGTTTCCCCCTCTTTTAACCTGTCAATATCCCTTTGTGTCATTCACACAGCTTGGCCAGGATTTTGCCCTCATCGGGCGGGCTTGGCGGGGCCGAGCGAGAGGGGTCGAGAAGCCGCCCACCGCCCACAATCGGGCCGCGGCTGTGACTACACGCTGGGTGGGTCAGCGTGAAACAGGCACTGCAGCGCCTGGAGGAGGGCGAGTGTGCAAGTTCACGCGTGCACGCGGCTGGGCGCAGGAAAAATTGCCTCAGGGAGGTGAAGGTTTTGAAAAATAAAAAAGAATTTAAAAGTGTTAAAAACATGTCCAGGCAGGGACATGTTAGAAATTAGTTTCAATTTTTTTTTTATGACGGATCGAAACCTCATCCCACCCATGGATGAGGTCTCGCAAAAAATCCAAAGGCCGCTTGGCCTTTTCGCCTCGGGCAGCAAAAAATTGAATTCAATTACATCTTTAATGGCCCTACTAGGCCTGTTAATTTGTTAGCGGGTGCGCTGCCAACTACCGCATGAGCCTGCCGGCCGAAATATCGCACGAGTGCGCGAAGATGTCGAGACGCTCGTCCAGCGTTATCGCGCGTCATTTTACGCTTGTTCGGGTCGGGGGTGGGCCTGCCCAATGAGCTGAAAATTCTGCCCTTTATGTCCCTACCTAGCTTTTTAGCTTTTTATTGTCAACAAACTTGTATGCTTACACTCGACCCCATTTAGACATTAATATAGATTGGAAATAGCTGAGGCCCAGCACTGGTCTTTGCAATACCCCAGTAGCAACAGCCTGCCCACCCAAAAACAAGATGTTTATCCCACTCTTGTTTTCTGTCCTTTAACCAATCCTCTAATACCCTTATCAGGGCCATGACATGTAGCTGGTTGCAATTTCTCTGTTTTCTGCATCCCCATTTTTAGTTTGTTCATTTTGTGCTGAACAGCATGCAGTTAATTCTGTTGTGTGGAAAGGGGCCAAGCAGGAAATGGGCTGAGATCAAATATTTTCTGTAAAGTTTCCTTACGGTCAGCACTGAAAGGAGAAACTTCTGTCATCGGTCTACCTGAATTGGAACCAAAGCCCAGTGAGATAAACAGCAACATGCTTGGTTATTTCCTGCAATTATTCTAAACTCACAATGGTGTGGTAAATCAGATTTCCTGGAATATATATTTTTTAATCCCGGGTAAATATTGGAGAGTCTGACTATCTGAAGTACGGGTCTCATTCTGCTGCTGAGGGCCTGCAAATCTGAACTGGAAGAAAGTTCCGTGCCTGGCTTGCCAGGTTTGCGCAGTTTGGCAAGTCCAGAAACCTAATGGCCAGCAGACTGCTAGGTCCGGGACTGGGAGACTTCCATCCCCCAGGTCCACCAAAATGGATTCTCAACTGGAGCTTCTTCAGCTTCGTCACCAAAGAAAAAACTGCCCCTCCTACTTTCTGCTGGAGGTCCCAGAGATTTCAGAACATGCAAAGCAGTTGTTTTTTGATTGATCATGGCATTTACCTGCAGTTATTTTCTTGTTGCTTGACACAAGCACATGCCAAAGCTCCTTATGACTGTGTGCATTTTTTTGCATAATATTAATATCACTAGAAGTCATAAATATTGATCATAAATCATTGGTTGCTCAATCTGCATCCTACCCTGGATAGGCAGAGAGGAACTCGGAATGTGCCAGGGTGGATATATGGGCAGAGCTCAAGTCTCCAGGGGTGGAGCCACTTAAAATTTGGTGCTAATATTATCCCTTTAGCTGTTTGCTAATGCTTAAACATTTAAAAAGTTCTTAACTCGTGAACTTTTTTTTGGGAAAAATATACTTTATTAATAAAATATCTGAAAGAACATTACAAAACATTTCAAATAGGAAATCACAAAAAGTGCAAATTCAACTTTTGCACATAGATCATGGGATGCTTCAATACAATCAATGAACATTCAAGACATTTCAACATGGTCATTACTGTCAGTGTAATGGTATTCAATTTACCAACATAAGTCATGTTACACTCTGAGGTGCTTCCCTACAATTATGATACATTTAGTATTCACTGCATTCATTCATTGTGAGTCATACGGCCCAAGGGGTCTACACAATTGCCAGCCCCTGCTCTATGGCAGAAAGATCTTAGACAACCACCTTATCTCGGGAACCCTTTGAAGTTCACTTCACTCCTGTTGCGGTTCTGCTGCAACAAGTGACAGAACCAAAAGCGCTATACCTTCATAATAATTCACATCTCAGCCACTCTACACATTTATGTATTCAGTGCCATACATGTGATAAATCAAAGCTGTGAGCGGATATTCAGAATGCTCGCTATACACCAGCCCCGGGGTCGCCAAACCTTTCTCCGCCCGCCCACTGTCTGGAGCCTCACTCGTCTGCATTACAGGCCAGAGAATGTGCACTGAGCTAAGTGTGTGCCATTTGCCGATTTCCAGATCAGAAGTCCCCGGAAACTGGGCGGTCTTGACCTCTGTGTCATATGCCCTCTCATCGAGTGAGAATTTGCACTGGAAGACACAATTGCAGGGCTGTACAGTAAGCCGTTGTCCGATGTGTTCCGCAATTGTGCTTGAGGCACCAGTTCCCTGCTTTTGCATCAGTGCATCCGACACATCACTGGAGGCGTCTTAGTGGGTGGCGCTAAAGCAACAGCATAACTCTGAGGCAATTCAGGTCATCTCACATCACCTCGGACAATTCACAGTGTGGGGTATAACTTCAGAACGGTATCAGAGCTGCTGTACACATCCTCGGCACTTGAGAAACTTTACTGCCTGTCTTTTTTAACTTCATGAGAAAGTGGAGTCGCCCTCAAAAAATAAAGTGAACAAATTCCGGGCTAGCTTGTTGGATTCTGGACATGTGCAAGAAGCAGTGATTGAACCTCTCTCCTCGTGGGTTGGGTCTTTCTGTTTGCTTGGCTGTGTCTATGTGCAGCCTCGGGCGCAGATTTTTCGCCTCATGTACCTGCAGCTACTGGAGCAGTGACTGCAGGATAATGGGATAGAGTGCAGGCCTGAGAGAACCCTCCCTACTGCCCCCCAGTTTAAAGGGCTGGCTGGACCACCAAGCAGGCCTTGTTAGAGATGTGCCCTCCTCCTCCACTTGATCAGTATGAATTATGCTCAGGCAATCCATTACCGGCACTGGCATTTAACAAAGTTTCCGCTCTCCGGATGGAGACCTGACAGGTGACTTGAGATGCGCGTTGGGACATGTGGAGATACGGACATCACTGGGAATTTCCCGGGAAGTTTAAACTTCCGACGAGCAATTCCCCTGCTCCCCGGGACCCTCCGTCAATGTCTCCGAATCGGAGCTAGAATGGGAGATTTCAGACAGTTCTGCAGTACTTACCTGGATAGTTACCCAGAAAATGATTAAAACCTAGTCTAACATCTGGTTAAGTGCACAAGTGCAACTTCACTACCCTCCTGATCACCCAACTACCCGCAACCACCTGACTACCCCCCGACCCGGCCTGTCTACCCCCCCCCCCCCCCCACACCCCCGCCCGATCCAATTATCCACCTAACCCCTACCTACTTACCTCACTCATTTACCCACTCATCCACTTACCCACCTCACCCGCTTACCAACCTACCCACCTCACTCAGTTACCCACCTCACCCACTTACCTACCTCACTCACCCATTCTTTCATTCACCCATTCACTAACATTAAGACTGGGCCATTAAACCTATCATGCCACAGATAGTGCCGGAAAAAGGGGGCATGTCTTCTGCTCTGATCCAACAGTGATCAGAAGATTTGGGCCACAGTACCTTTTACAATCTCAGAATGTCCCAAAGTATTTTACAGTCAATGAAGCACTTTTCACTGTTGTATTGTAGGAAATGCAGCAGCAAGTTCACACACAGCAAGCTCACACAAACGGAAATGCAGTAATGATGGGATAATCTGTTTTAATGATGTTGGTTGAGGAAAAAATATTGGCCAGGACTCCAGGGAGAACGCTGCTGCTCTTCTTCAAAATAATACCAAGGATTCTTTTATATTAATGTGAGAGAAAAGATGAGGCATTGTTTCAATATCTCACTGATCGAAAAACAGCACCCTTGACAGTGCAGCACTTGCCTCAGCAC
This sequence comes from Cetorhinus maximus, assembly GCF_964194155.1. Classification (NCBI taxonomy): domain Eukaryota; kingdom Metazoa; phylum Chordata; class Chondrichthyes; order Lamniformes; family Cetorhinidae; genus Cetorhinus; species Cetorhinus maximus. The sequence goes on from NC_135898.1 coordinate 43,920,223, forward strand.
TGCGCTGGAACATTAGCCCGGATCTTCTGCTTGAGTCTTTGGAGCAGGACTTGAACCCACAAACTTTAAGATAGCTTGCCCCTAGGTTTTCAACTCTTCACATTCAATAACACATGGCCAAGCAGATTCAGATCTGAGAAGTGCTCCTTCCAAACAGCAATGAGACTCACCACACCCAGACTAAATTTTGAGCCTTGCAGCATAAATTGTTTTTCCACTTCATGTTAAAGTTTCCCACTTTGAAACATCGGCTGGCTTTGTAGAACATTATCAAAGCATGTGTAAAGTTGAATGAGTTGGTTATCAATAACTTTGATGTACATTTGTTTCATTCCAAAGCAGAAACAATAGCAGAAACCACCCACACCTTGGTATTCACCACAATGAAAGTGTTGGCCTCTCTGCAATAAAAGTATTGCTTTCATGTGAATGGAATAAAGTGGTAGGAGGCAGTGACTCAGCAGCTTAATTTACTGCCACAGGTAACCATCTGAAAACACAATGGATTGTTCCAACCCCTAAATTGGATCACATCTTTTGATTACATCCAATAAATGGCACTGAGTGCCAGCTATTGTCATGACATTTACTGCAGAAAAGACCTTTATCTCAAGAAGGGAGAACCCATATTAAACCCAGGTTTGACCCAGTTTAAAATTATTGATCAATTCTAAAGCAAGGATCCAGTATTGAAGGGTGAATTATCAGAAATGACTGTGAGTAGGAGTGGGAGAATGAGATTTCTTGTGAAATAATGTTATCAGTTTTGTGTACTAAGGTTATAGGAATTGTGTTAGCCTTGAGTCAATTGGTAGCTTTCTCAATCCTGAGACACGAATTCAATTCCCATTAAATCAGGCCCGTCCAACCTTTTCACTTGAGGGGCCACATTTCCATTTTCTTCTCACTCAAGGGACCAATGAGCAAATTTCAGAAAGTTAAGGTCTGGCACAATGTTAAACATGGCCAGGATACTAAGGTCGGCGAGCGGGGGGCGGGGCCCACTCACCAACATGTAGTATGACGCGGGATGATGTCAGGCGGAAATCCCAATGTCATCCTGCGTCATTTCAATTTTTGGGTCGGCGGGGGCGCAGCCGAATCAGCTGTGCGCCCACCGACCTGTCAAAAGTCAATTGAGCCCATTTAAAAAGTAATTGAAATCATTAATGGACCTGCCCGTCCAACCTTAAGGTTGACGGGCAGGCTGGGAGCCCCAGCGGGTTCAGAAAAAGCCTGAAACCTCATCCACGGGCGGGATGAGGTTTCATGTAGGTTTTTAAACATTTAATAAATGTTTCATTAAAAGTGATGCACGTGTCCCAACTCATGTGACAGTGTCACATGAGGGGATATGTCAGGGAAATTTTATTTTTGCCCTTTTACCATTTTTGAATTTGGCGCCGATCTCCCTGAGGCAGCACTTAGCCTCAGGGAGATGAATGCACTCTTGCATGCGCATGTGCAAAAGAGCGCACTCTCAGCTGAGGGATTCCCCCCGCCTGTACAGGGAGCGCATAGTGCTTCCGGGCGGACGTGACGCTGGGCGGACCTTAATTGGCCCGCCCACGTAAAATGACAGCGCACCCCCAATCGTGGGCGCCGACCGGAGGCACGCCTGGCCACGCCCACTCCTGCAGTTCCCTCCCCCCACCGGGGGGAAAATTCTTCCTCATGAATTTCAAAATGAAGTTGAGGTGTAAAGAAAAGAAGCCACCTGCTGAGCAAAATAAAGCAATGTCAGATCAATAAAGAGAAGTTAATAAAGATGCTAGAGGGACAGAGTCTGCTTGTCTGGCTCACTCCCAACCTCTCGATGCTCACTCACCCTCGGCCACCATCTGAGTGGGCGTGATTGTGTGTTGGTGTGAGGGGGTGAGTGGGAATCCTGAGACTGCAAGTGAGCTACAAACACACACACACATACCATCCTCACTCATTGTATCTCTCCACCCCATCGCCCCCCCACCACCCCCCCCCACACACACACACAAACACTCTCACTCATTCTCTCTCTCCCACACACACACACTCACTCACTCACACTCTCACTCACTCACTCACTCCTTCATTCCCACACACACACACATTCACTCACTCTTTCTCCCAAACACACACACTCACTTACTCACTCACTCTCTCGCACACACAGGCTCACTCACTCACTCACCCTCTCCTCCACACACACTCTCTTTCTCTCTCACACACACACATGCGCACTCACTCACTCATTCGCTCACACATTCACTCACTCATTCACTCTCTCCCACACACACTCATTCACTCACTCATTCACTCTCTCCTACAGACACACACTCCCTCACTCTCCCACACACACACTCACTCACTCACTTTCTCCCCCACACACATACTCACTCACTCACTCTACCCCCCGCACACACACACAGACACACTCACTCTCTCCCACACACACTCACTCATTCTCTCACACACACACATACTCACCCACTCACTCGCTCTCTCACACACACACTCACTCACTCTCACTCACTCTCTCTCCCACATACACACACTCACTCACTCACTCTCTCTCACACACACATACATACTCACTCGCTCTCTCACACACGTGCTCACTCACACTCACTCACACTCTCACTCACTCGCTCACTCACTCATTCTCTCTCACTCACTCACTCTCTCCACCACACACACACACTAACTCACTCTCTCCCCTCCACACACACACTCACTCACTCACTCACACACGCTCACGCTCTCTCACACACACGCACACTCACTCACTCACTCTCTCTCTCACTCACTCACTCACTCACTTTCTCTCCCACATACACACACACTCACTCATTCTCTCTCACACACACATACTCACTCACTCACACTCTCTCACTCACACACACTCACTCACTCATTCACTCTCTCTCAATCACTCACTCACTCTCCCACACACACACACTCACTCACTCTCTCCCCCCAACACACACACACACACACGCCCACTAACTCACTCTCTCTCACACACACACACTCACTCACTCTCTCACACACACACTCACTCACTCTTCCTCTCACATCAATGATGAGACTACACAAGAATGTTTGAACAATCTGACACTCTCACCACTGTGCACTGTACCCTTACCTTTGTCAGAGACCCCTGCCTCTCCTCGACCGGCTGAATGAGCTGGGTGGTGGCTCTCCAGCTCCAAGGCATCCAGTTAAAATCTCGTCAATATTAGGAGGTTTGTGGGAGACTCTGCCTGTCCGTGACCTCTCTACGTTGTTATGGCTCATCTTCTCCTGAAAGGGCAGAGGAGAATTGATTAGTCCTAATTAGTCCTGAATAGTCTCTACCTGCAGCATCATTGCAGCCTGGCCAACACCACCCGAGGAACACCCCGCAGGGCATATCCGAGTCGTAGCCCTCGAGCCCCGCGGCATTTAGTCCAAGCAGCCAGGGCTCACCCCCTTGGCCAGCTCCAGCATCGTTGACAGTTGGCACACAGACTCTAACACCCCTTAGGTCAACAGTGGGGGACAGCCAGCCCTTAAAACTTCTCCACACTGATCCAAGACAACGCGATACTCACCCATCCTGAGCACAGCAAGCCGTTGAACCTTTTGTGGCACTGCACCCATATGCGCCGCACAACGTTGTGACTACTGACCTCAGCTGCCACCTCCCCCCAGGCTTCTTTAAAATCTGGTGCGGTGGCCTCCTCCTCCCATATCTGGGAATGAGGGTGTCCCACATGACATCCACCTCCTCCAGGAGGACCGTGAGGCACTCGTCCAAAATATAGAGGGGCGGGGGGAGAGGCGAGTGCCCAGCCGACCTGCCCTCCCACCTGGCGTCTTCAGCCGCTGTTGAGGTCATACCTTCAGTCTCCAAGCTGCGGAATATAATTCTCCCCTGGCAGCCTTCAGGGAGCTGTCTCTGCCGATTGTAAACTGCCTGCCGGGTAGCCGTTGGACCCGGCCCATGGCAGGACCCCGTCCCCCTCCGGCCCCTCCCGACCATTGGGAAGACGCATTTCACGCTGGGCTGACCTTAATTGGCCAGCCAGCCTGATGGACTGAGTGCGGTCAGAGGCCTGTTTCCCGACCATTCCCGGGTCTGCCAATCGCGCCCGGCTGCCAAGGGCAAAATTCAGGCCATAGACATGAGAAGGAAGTTGCCAATATTTATAGGAACTGAAAGGCAGAATTAAATTATTAAAAAGAAAAGATTTTTCCACTTGTTATTGTGCTTTGATAAAGATAACAATGAGGACAGGGGAGAAGATGGAGGCCCCGCGAACCTAACATCATGTACACGGGCACCACCCGAAACCTAGATACCCATTCAGGGGGTCTACCGTTTGGTGTGACCACATCATCATTATAATCAGAGACAATGACAATTGAAATCACCCCTTGCAGTGCCTTTGTAAGGTGGAATGATGATCTGTATGACAACAGATGGAATAGTCCTAATTAAGTCCTGAAAACCCTGAGATGAAGTGCTCTTGAGGGAATCTATGGAAACAGCCATAGCTGCCTCTCCAGAAGCAACAATCCCTTTTAAATCCCTCATTACTGCATCATTATCAAAGGTGTTCTTCATGTCCTGGCACACCTCTGTTGTGTGCTGCTGATACAGCCATGGACTTATACATCACTGTGATCTACAACACAATGAGATGAGACTCTCCACTGTCTGCACATGAGAGCTATGCTCCTGGATCAATCTTCTTTTGGAGACTGGCCCCTTTGCTTGGAACCTTGGGCTCCTCAGTTGAATCCAGTCATTTATGGCCCCTTCCCCAGGAAAAGGTGGTTGGTTCCTCCTCTTTCCCTCCCAGATGCTCGCTGCTGTGCGCTTGATCGCAAGCTATATCCTCATTCTCACTGGATACCTTTTACCGAGTGGCTGTGCAGAGCTTGAATAAGTAATGTACATTGGTGGAGTCAGGAGTGGACCCTGATCTGCCAGGCTACTCAGCAAGGTTTTCTCTGTGCAAAGGCCCAATACCTGAGAGAGAGAAAGTGTTCACTTTAAACTTGTGATTCAGAAGAAATTACTGGGCAATGATAAAAATATTCAGGCTGTGACTCAGTCATCTCATTGCCAACTTGAGCCTGGCAGCATTCTAATAATTTCTCCACCTCCTGTCACCTGCCCATTGTGTCTTCCATGATTGGAGAACTTCCTTAACTTTCCTACCGCAGGATCCAATGGTTGCTGGCTTTTAACCTGTGGCACTTTGATGTGGCACTATGGTCTGGGTAGTATTCCCCCCAAAGTCCTGTGCTCCCAGCTGTATTAAAATTCCCTCATGGGACCCCCCAGTAAATCAATTTCTAAAATCCTTATCCTTGTTTTCAAATCACTCCTCCTTTACCTTTACCTCACTCTTTGTTGTAAACCTCTTCCATCTGTCTTCCAGTCAACCTTGGCTGTCTACACAGAATGAACCTAGAGTGCAACATCTCCCAAATAATGCATACCTATGCCCATACAGTAACTGTTATTGGAGCATTCGACTGTGCAGGACATCACAGTAGAATCAAATCCTATCCTCACATGACACCTAAGTAAACATGACATGGAAAACTAATGGAACTAAACGCTGACAAGGCACATGGACCTGCTGGCTCGCATCCTATGGTCTTAAAGGAAGTGGTTGCAGAGATGGTGTTTGCATTGGCTGTAATCTTCCAAAATTCCCTAGATTCTGGAAAGGTTCCAGTGGATTGGAAAACTACTATTCAAGAAAGGAAGGAGACAGAAAGCATAAAACATTAGGCCAGTTAGTTTAAAATCTGTTATTGGGTAAATGTTAGGATCCATTATTATTACGGAGGTAATAGCAAGACATTTAGAAAACTGTAATACAATCTGGCTAAATCAACATGGTTTCGTGAAAGAGAAATCATGTTTGATAAATATATTTGAGTTCTTTGAGGATGTAAAAAGGAGGGTGGATAAAGGGGAGCCAGTAGATGTAATATATTTGGATTTTCAAAAGGTATTTGATAAGGTACCACATAAAAGGTTACTGCAGAAGATAAGAGCTTATGCTGTTGGGTTTGCTATATTATCATGGATGGAGGATTGGCTAACTAACAGGAAACAGAGAGTGGGGGTAAATGAATTATGTTCAGGTTAGTAAACTGTAACTAGTGGAATGCCGCAGGGATCAGTGCTAGGGCCTCAACTATTTATGATCTATATTAATGAATGTGTTGTCAAATTTGCTGATAATAAAAAGATAGTTGGGAAAGCAAGTTGTGAGGAGGTCACAACGAATCTGCATAGGAATATAGACAAGTTAAGTGAGTGGGCAAAAATTTGTCAGATGGAGTACAATGTGGGAAAATGTGAGGCTATCCACTGTGACAGGAAGAATAGAAAAGTGGAATATTATCTGAATGGAGAGGGACTGCAGAATACTGCGGTACAGAGGGATCTGGGTGTCCTTGTACATGAAGGGTTAGCATGCAGGTACAGCAAGTAATTAGAAAAGTAAATGGAATCTTGGCCTTTACTACAAGGGCAAAGTAGGGAAGTCTCAACTGTGCAGGGCATTGGTGAGACTGCAACTGGAGCATTGTGTGCAGTTTTGGTCTCCTTACTTAAGGAGGAACGTATGTGTATTGGAAGCAGTTTAGAGAAAGTTCACTAGGCTGATTTCTGGGATGAATGTGTCTTATGAGGAAAGGTTGAGCAAGTTATACCTATACTAATTGGAGTATAGAAGAATGAGGTGATCTTATTGAAAAATATAAGATTCTTAAGGAGTTTGTCAGAGTAGATACTGAGAGGATGTTTCCCTTTGTGAGGGAATCCAGGTCCAGGGGCACAATTAAAATAAGGAGTCTCCCATTTAAGACAGAGATAAGGAGGAATTTCTTCTCTCAGAGGGTCATTAGTCTTTGGAATTCTCTTTCCAGAGAGCAATGGAGACTGGGTCAATGAATACAATCAAGGCTGAGTTAGACAAATTTTTGGTCTACAATGGAGCTAAGGGTTTTGGGAGACAAAATGGAGTTAAGGCCACAGCAAATCAGCCACAATCTTCTTGAATGTCAGAGCAGGCTCAATGGGCCAATGGCCCACTCCTGATCCTATTTCTTATAATCTTATGTTGTTTTTGTGTACTACCAACAACATTGGTGGGAAAGCAGTTAGGTGTAGCTGATTTACCTTTCCTTAACCCAGGCACTAAGACCAGTTGCAAAGCCTTTACTCTTTGCCTCAGGTGAAATTAGTTAACTCTGCATGCACTTGGGATGCAATATGCAGGTTTCTTGGTCTGGATGACTTCACTACTCACTGGATGCAATATTTGATGAGATGCTAACTGAGACTCTGTGCACCAGGATGGATGGATATAATAAAGGTCCTGTGACACTCAAGGATCTTTTCCAGTGTCCTTGTTAACTTTCCTATCACAATCAATAACATCAAAAATGCGAGTCATTCACCTCATGGCTATCTATGCAACACTAAGCTCTGAATACTATGCAGTACTAAGACTGCTGCATTTGCTAACATAATAGCGGTGACTGTGTTTCAAGAGTAAACATTGCATTTTGTTAAACTGCAAGCTTTAAATTAAACTTGCTGAGACATCTATTTTTTAATTAAATATACTATGCTGTATGTTATTTTCTGCTGTAGAGGATGTTGGTGGGCAGAATGATATGTGTAGCTCATGATAATATCTAAGTTGATTATCTTCCGTATGAATTTACCAAGTTAATTTCACAGAAATAGTCTATTTAGCACATTATTACGGAGGAAAATACAGATAAATAGAGCTGATAACCTCATGAAGTGGATCAGGTGAAATTTTGATTGAAGCAATTATGCTCAAACAGTTTAGGACTTTATCTGTATCAAATTCTGAGTTTTTGGTATTCTGGCAAATGGATTGCCAATCTATTAAACTGATGTATGATGACATCCTTAAGGAAGGGTTCAGCAGTTGATGTAACCACTGTGAATATATGAACTGACAGTAGGCAGATTATCACATGAAGATAATCTTTGTTAGAGAAGAAATAAATCATGTTGAGCCACACTAATTTAATGGACATGTCTTTCATCACTAGTTATCAAAACAGCTTTAATTTCTACAGCTCACTCTGACAGGGGGAATGAGGAATTACGATTGATATACGTCACATATACATCTTCAACATGTGTGTCAAAACATCAAAGTACCAACAGATTACACAAGTGTTGCTCACTCTTGGAGGAAAAAAAGAGTCAAAAGGAAATCTTTGTAACTTATGCCCAGAATCTATTTCACAATCATCCAAAGAGCTGGCGCATTATTGAAAGAAAGGCCTTGATATTGCCGTAAGGCAGCAACTGAATGGGGTCATAATTGTGTGGCTGAAGCCCAGATGTCAGCTGAACAGGTCAGAATCTGTGATCATAACTGCATTGATGCAGTTAATTTTGATTTCCAGTTGTTGTGTCACACAACTGTGCAGCGGGCATGGTGCGCAGCCGCATGGCGTGACCTCAACTGTAATTAAAGAGTACATTTGCTGATTCATCTATGTGCTGTGGTTTAAATTGCTCTCCTCCTTCACTCTGTCTTGCCACGTATTCTCCAACACATCACCCCTCATATCTGCTGTACTTTTAGCAGCCTTCACTGTGTATGCACTTCATCACCTCCCCAGTTATCTACTGTTGCCACTCTCCTCAGTCCTTATGCAATTTGATAGATCTGCCTGATAGTCATCCAAACCAAATCTACTGTATCAAGTGGGTGAATACCTCACCTTCACACTCACAGGTCTGTGTTTTCACCTCTTGTAGGGAAAGAGTGCACAAAATGCAAGGGAGAGGGAGAGGACTGGAGTTGGGTGCCACAAATATTTCAGCGAACAGGGGTAGAGAAGGAGGCCCTGGGATAAGTGGCACATCTCTAAGTGAGAGATGGGAAGTTGGAGAGCTTGAAGGATCTCTGAACCACATTTGCTGACTTCATTCCATTGATGACTGAGTTATGAGAAGACTGATTATGGCAATGGTCAAGAGGGACCGAGAGGAGAAATCACAACCCCTCCTTTATCTTCTGAGATGGTACACGTATAGCAAGTGTCAGAGAGCATTAATGAGGACTCTTCCTCAGAGGATCTCATTCCTCTGGAGGGTGCCTTGTCACAGGGGGTATAGCCCAGCACCAACACAAATACTTACACTTCAGTGAGTCCACTAAAAGTTAGTTGGGTTGTTATGAGATGATTACAAAACTCTTCGTGGCAGGAACAATTGAGGGAATTTAACACATACGCTTTTATTAAAGTATAAATTGTCCAAGAGCCTGCGGTGTGAAGAGATGCCACATGAATTACAAGTCAGCACCAATTGTTGCACAATTTTTGTTGCTTCACTGTAAATCCCACAAAAATGGCAGTTTGCCCTCAACTTCATCGTGCGTTTCACGAAATTGCTACTTTTGCTATTCAATTGCCAATTAAACTCATCACGGAAGTTGGGGCTTCTACTAAACAGTGAAATTAGCTTTAGTCAGAATGCTTGACACTCGTTTACCAAAGCGAATCTTCTATGGTGAGTTTGAGTATGGGGTGGGGTGCACTCTCACGATGGTCAAAGGAAGCACTACAAGGACACTCTGAAGTCTCCCGAGTCATGGGAGAAACTCACCCAGGATCGCTACACCTGTGCAACCAAGTAAAAAGGTGCAGCCTCCTTCGAAAGCAAGCACATATCAGAGGCAGAGAAAAAAATGCAAGGAGAGGAAATCCCGAACTAGCAACTCATCCAAAACTCAATCATCTGCAGTATCCTGTCCTATTTGCAGCAAGACGTTCCAGGCCCAGGTCGGCCTCAGCAGTCACCAATGTACCCACCAGAAGCCTTAGAATATGGACATGATTATGTTTGCTTCGGCAGACGAACAAACAAAGGTAGCTTTTCATGGTCCTGCAAGCCACTGAATCTCTCCGGTCCAGAAAGGGAGCAATTTAACCAGTCAAGTCTTATTCTTATAGGTAGCAAATTGTTGTTTAAGTTCTATTTAAGTTCACATTTATAATTTTTAAATTGTTTTCTCACTTTTCCTTTCTTTCTTTTCTGACTCCCTCTTAATCCAGCCTACCATTTGCTCTATTTCTCTTTCTGAATCTGATTTAACTCCATTTCACCCTGTTTCCTTCTCTGCTATTCCTCTGTATCTATCTCAATCCTTAAGTCAGATTGACTCAGGAGATAGGCTGGCTGCCCACCGTTCTGCAAGGGTTCAGATGCCCTGTCACCTTGGCCACAGTTACCAGCTCACATTTTCAACAACTTGCCCAGCAGGGCATAACATTTCGGAGCTGACGAGTGAGGGAAAAAGTCGAACCAGACATGCCACCAGATCTCCTGCTCCAGCAAAATCTGGTCCATTATTTTAATTGCTAACTATGCTCAGAGAAATGGCTGTTGAGTGTTTAATAAAGGTTGTGCCATTTGGATGATGAAATGAAAAGTAATGTAAAAAACTTCATTCAATTCTCAACCAAATTGTTCAGTTTGCAGCTGAGGATTATTACCAACACCACTGCTTATATGGGCATGGTCATGTGACTGTGATTTGTCACTAAACGCCATGACTGGTATAATGAGGTAATAACACGGCAGATCAGAACGTTGTGTCATTGCATTGAATACTTATTTTTTCAACTGCTATTAGTAGCCAGCATTTAATAATTCTTGAAAAATGGTTAATACAATTTAAGCACCATTTAGTAAACATAATGAAATCTGATAGACATGTACTGTCATTATATCTTTTCTGGTTAGGGATTTTCCCTCTTAAAAGAGTGCAATTGAAATGTGGATCAGATTTCTGATGGAAATAGAAACTAATGTTCCCTCTGATTGTCCGTTTGCCATGTGTGGCTAGTTTGTTGCACCATGTAGTCCCTTTAAAGTGCTGCATGGCCACACATGTGCACATTTTAAAGGCAACATTGCTGGTGCTTGGTCTGTTCGTTTGCTCCATGACACATTCCCAATTGAAGCAGTCCATGTCCAAATGCAGCAAGACATTGTCAATAACCAAGCTTGAGTGACAAGTTACAAGTAACATTCGCACCACACAAGTGTCAGGCAATGACCATCTCCAACAGGAGAGAATCTAACCATCGCCCCTTGACATTCAATGGCATTACCATCATTGAATCTTCCATTATCAACATCCTCGGGGTTACCATTGACCAGAAACTGAACTGGATGAGCCATATAAAAACTGTGCTACAAGAGAAGGTCAGAGGCTTGGAATCCTGCAGTGTGGAACTCACCTCCTGACTCCCCAAAGCCTGTCCACCATCTACAAGGCACAAGTCAGGAATGTGATGGAATACTCCTCACTTGCCTGGATGAGTGCAGCTCCCAAAACACTCAAGAAGCTTGACACCATCCAGGACAAAGCAGCCCGCTTGATTGGTACCCCATCCACAAACATTCACTCCCTCCACCACTGATGCAGCAGTGTGTACCATCTACAAGATGCACTGCAGAAACTCGCCAAGGGTCCTTTGACAGCACCTTCAAAGCCCATGACCACTATCATCTAGAAGGACAAGGGCAGCAAACACGTGGAGCTGCAGCTGGAGACACTGTGGAGCATCTGCAAGGCTGAGATCTTCATGGATAGCATATACTGTGAGGCAGTCACGCTGCAGGTAAAGAGTGCACAGGCAGAATGGGAATGGGTGACTGCCAGATAGATTGAAAGCACTAGGCAGGTAGTGCATGAGTCCCCTGGGTCCATCTCCCTCTCTAACAGATTTTCCATTTTGGATACTCCTGGGGGAGATGGTTTCTCAGGCAAATGAAGCAAGAACCAAGCCTGTGGCACCATGAGTGGCTCAGTTGCAGGGGGGGTGGGGGGCAGGGAGAAAAAATTATGGGCGAGCAATAGCGATAAGAGATTCTATCGTAAGGGGAACAGATAGATGTTTCTGCGGCTGCAGACATGACTCCAGGATGGTATTTTGCCTCTCTGGTGCCAGGGTCAAGGATGTCACTGAGCAGCTGCAGGACATTCTGGAGGGGTAGAGTGAACAGCTAGAGGTCATGGTCCGTATTGGTACCAACGACATAAGTATAAAGAGGGATGAGGTCCCGAAAGCAGAATATAGGGAGTTAGGAAATAAATTAAAAAGCAGGACCTCAAAGGTTGTAATCTCAGGATTACTCCTCATAAGACAACCTGCTCATTCCAGGTATCAATCTAGTAAGCCTCCTCTAAACCACTTCCATGCATTTTACATCCTTCCTTAAATGAGACCAAAAGTGCTCCTCTATTGTTCTTTCTTCTAGCCTAATATCTCAGTTCACTTCAGCTAGCTCAGCTTTCATGCCCACATAGTTGCCCTTATTAAATTTAAAATACTAGTCTTAGATCACTCCTCTCTTTCAAACTGGTTGTAAAATCCAATCATATTGTGGTCGCTGCTACCTAGGGGTGTCTTTACTCTGAGGTCATTAATTAATCCTGTCATGTCACACAATATCAAATCTAATATAACCTGCTCTCTGGTTCCAGAATGCGCTGCTCTCAAAAAAACTCTCTCGAAAACATTCTACGAACTCCGCATCCAGGCTACTACTGCCAATCTGATCTTTCCAGTTTATGTGTGGATTAAAATTGCCCATGATTATTGCTGTCCCTTTATCACAAGCACCCAACATTTATTCTTGCATAAAAGCAAAATGCTGAGGATGCTGGAAATCTGAAACAAAAACAGAAAATGCTGGAAAAACTCGGCAGGTCTAGCAGCATCTGTGGAGAAACAGAGTTAACGTTTCGAGTCCTTATGACCCTTCTTCAGAGGTTATTCTTGTGTACCTTGTCCTACATTGTGGTTACTGTTAGGGGGCCTGTAGACCACTCTTACTAGTGACTACTTTCCCCTACTATTCCTCATCCCCACACAAACCCATTCAACATCCTAATCTCCTGAACCAAGGTCATCTCTAGCTATTACACAAATGCCTCTTTGATTATCGGTGCTACCCCTCCATCTTTACCTAGCTTCCCATTCTCCTTGAATGCTGTATAGCCCTCAATATCCAGAAAGGGCTGAATGTGCTGTGGGTGCGTGGAGCCCCCGAATTTTAAGTCACCTTTACCTTCAAACACCACACCAATGCAATTATATTCAAAAGATGTCCAAATTTTATTCAAATATATTAAATGCATAAAATTCTATTGTCATATATTATTCATAAACACAGAAGTTTAATAACAGTAACAAAGTGATGTAACATTTTCCATAACAAAAATAAAGATCATCATGCGACTAAAGTGCTTTGCATAAAAAAACCGTACAAAGTCCTTAAAAGAAGTGTTCATCTTGCAGAGATCACTGACCAGCAGGATCAAAATCCTCCTTAATACATTCCCAAAGTCACTAATAAATAAATTGTTCTCTTTTGTCCCTTCCCCGTCAGAGGAGAATATAAACAAATCACCGGGACTTACTGGTTAGTGTACTGTAGGTGCCCAGGAGCTTGTCCCAGTGGGTAAAGTAAGGGGCATAGTTGGTTTTAAACTTCATGTGATGTAGGTCGTGGTGAGGAGCCCCCCCGTACAGGCCGAAAGGCACCAGCCTGTGTGTCGACCAGGGGAAGTCGTAGCCCGAGTGGTCCTCCACCGAGAGCCAGATGTTGCAGATGAAGAACAGCAGCTTGGTGAAGGGGTGGCAGCGCAGGATGGCCGGGTTCACGGCGGCGAAGAAGCCCAGGGAGAGGGTTTCCCATGCTCCCGAGTGCTCGGTGGTCAGGGCGAAAGTGGCCGTGTACTTGTGATGAACTTTGTGGAAGGTCCGGTAGAGCCAAGGCACCTTGTGATGGAGCAGGTGCCACACGAAGTACTGGAAGTCGAAGAGAAGCAGGCAGGCGACAATGTCCAGCAGGACCCCGGGGAACTCGGGGGCTGAGTCCGGGAAGAGGACCGGCCGCCAGTACCAGTTGGCCACCGTCAAGGGGAAGATGTAGACCAGGTGGTTGTACAGGGTCCGCCCCACGCAGCATACCATTGTTCTCAGGCTCGGGTTGTTCTGGACCTGGATCTTGTGCCTCTTCAGGAAAGAGACCCTGGTCGCCAGCAAGTCCAGGGCGATGAAAGGCAGGCAGAAAAACATGTAGACTCCAAAGGAGAAGATGACTGGGAAGAAAGGCGACTTCATCCAATCTTGTTTGCTCCGCACCAGGTCCCAGGCAGGTTGTAAGAAGAAACCAGGCTTCAGCGGCGAGCTGCTGTGTGCAGCGGTCAGTCCAGCACTGCAGTTCATTTTGGTGAATGGTGTGTGTACTTTGTGCTGCCTTGTGAAAAGAGCTCATTTATAAACCCTCAGATCAGGCCACCTCCCCTCCGCCCCCCTTCGAAAGGCGTGGAACTTTCCCTTTCAGATACGTCACATTTTCGCACGGACAAACGTATAAGGAAAGATATTGAGCTGAACGCAAGTGGCAACCCTCCAATCAGAAAATGAAAGACTCTGTGAATAACTTTCAAACGTGACTATATTTAATTGTCAAGTGCAGTATACATTCGATTTCCCTTTCATTAATCAAGTGTTCACCTTGCAGAGATCACTGACCAGCAGGATCAAGGTCCTCCTTAATACATTCCCAAAGTCACTAATAAATAAATTGTTCTCTTTTGTCCCTTCCTCTTCAGAGGAGAATATAAACAAATCACCGGGACTTACTGGTTAGTGTACTGTAGGTGCCCAGGAGCACGTACTGGGGATTGACCGACTATGGAATGTTTCAGGATTGAAAACAATTCCTGTTTCCGAACTAAACCGGAAAGTTATGTCCCTAGCGTCGGATAATCGCCGCCCTGAGCATCAAGTCAGACAGACAGAATTAAGACCCCCCTCCCCTCCTCTCCCAATCAGATCACAACCATCAAATCTTAAAACAGTTAACTATGTCGCATCATTCAAGGGTTAGTGAAGTGATCACACTATTCCGCCCCAGTCTGGTGAAGAGGCAATGCCAGATTGCTGCATCTCCAACAAATTCCCCTCCAGTGTAAAAGCGCTCGGAGCTCTGAAGAAGGGTCATGCAGACTCGAAACGTTAACTCTGTTTTTCTCCCCACAGATGGTGTCAGACCCGCTGAGTTTTTCCAGCATTTTCTGTCCCCCCACCACAGCGTACCTCACAGCGCCTAAATTAAATGATTAAAACTAGGGGTTTTCCAAACTGATGAACTGTTTTGGCGCGCAGCCCCAAGCTTAAACTTTAAGATGGGAATGTATGAAGGCGTATTTTTTGTTTGTTTTATTACTTGAGCCCAAGCTCCATGTGCTTAGACTTGGGGGAAAACCGCATTCACTCTCGTGCTTTTCCTGATGCTATCATTTGTCCGGCTAGGAACAAACAAAGGGATCAAATTAAAACTCCACCAACCCAGAAGGAAAAAAAACCCCAATTGGGACCAGTAGTCTTATTTCCTAGTTTTTAGTGTTTTTTTCCTTCTGGGAAGGGAAATAAAACAGTAAAGAAGTGAATCTATGTCAAAGGAAAACATAAATATAATAAACGAATGGCTTTGCAACTATCTTATCTTTTAGTTCCTTCATCGTTGCTGGGTCAAAATCCAGGAGCTCTATACCTAACAGCACAATGGGAGTACCTTCACCACAAGCAGGTCACGAAGAAGTTCACCACCATCACCTATTCAAGGACATGGGGAACGAATGACCCCTTCTTATGTTGTATATTCTGTGTAATCCTGCGTAACTAGGGATAGGCAATAAATGCCCATATCGCAAGAATGAATTTGAGAAAAAACCCCATCTAGTGGAGCTTTATCGACATTTGTAATCTGTTTCCACTGTCACCTGTGAACTCCCTTCACACAGGGAGCTTTGAAAGACACTGGTTTCTTGATACTTTCTTTAATTGTGAGGAATTTTCTGCTTTTCACTTGTTTAACTTCCGACTGAAGCTTAATTCTTCTGATAGTGAAGTGTGAAGGGTTCTCAAAATTCCCACATTTTTCATATCATCAACAAGGATATGACTTTTGGACTTTTATGGCAGAGGACCCAACTGCTGAGTTAAGTGTAGAACCCTGCAGACAGGTGGCAGCCCATGAAGACCTGGGACTGGACATGCCCGGGCTTGTTGAGTGCAGTGTGGATTGTTGCCTGAAACCAGACAATGAGAAGAGACAGAATACGCATTATTCCCTGTAAAACAATCAACCCAGAGAAAGACTTCATCTTACATGAAACTAAAGCCCATCAAAATCTTGCATAAATAATCGCTACTAACTACTAAGGCAGGAAGACAGCAATCATGCAATTATGTGAACCCATCAATACTCCACATATACAATGGCTTTCAGTTCAAGACTAGGTGGAGGGGCAGGAAGATAACGATAAACATCATGCGAGCCCATTAAAAACAACGAGCCAACAATCACCTGAAGAATCGCAAATCAGACAAAGAATTAAACTTGATGTTATTTCAGATAAGAAATTCGAAAAAACAGTATAACATGGCCACCAGTTACGAAGGTGAAGCTGACACAGGAGGGTGAGCAGTTTTGGAGTGGTTGAAGCAGAGTTTAAGCAGGGAGAAGTAGCGGAGCCAAGCGGAGGGAGGAGATCTGGAGGTTTGTAGGCCTGCAGGCTACATCACGGCGAGGGGCATGGGGTGGCAGGCTCAACCGAAGACAAGGCCGCAACCGCAGCCCTCCACGAAGATCGATCACCCACAACCGCGCTCTCCACCCAAATGAAGAACCTTCGCAGATTCCACAGACCAGGACCACGTGGGGACGGCAGGCCCCAGAGGACACAAAGAGCATACCCCAAAACTGCAACCAGCTTACCTGGCTAGATTTTGAACTGTCAAGGAACCCTGGTTGGTGAGCATGATCCCTGACCTCTCCTAGTTCAATTTAGTTAGGTTTTGGGGGTGGGATAAGGGTAAGGGGATTAGTAGCGTGATTTTCCCTTGTTATGCAGTGTGTTCCCCATTCTTAACTAAGTGTACTTTGTAGGTCTGTTTAATCTCAGTGTAATCCTAATGTTATAAGTTCATTTGTGACTTCAATAAACCCAGTTTTTTCTTGCACCAAAACCAGTTGTCTGCGGCACTTTGTCACAACCCCCAAATAAGTCCAAGGTCTAGAACCCAGGGAGTGGGAGCAATTCGGACCGCTCAGAAGTCAGAGGTGAAGCTGACACACACCACCACCCCCTACAAGTGTGTTCTTATTTGATGCAAACATTTACCAAACATTAAGTTGGGATGTACCTTGAGTGTCCTGCCATCCATTCTTAATTAGCACATTTTCTTAGATAATATCACCACCTTCAACACCTCTTTGTTCCTTTTGTCTGTGACATCTTTTGATTATCTGCTCCTATCACTGCTTGCTTGTCCCTACAACCACCCCACCCTCAACTTCTCTCTCCCCATCTCCCCCCCCCTCCCCCCCACCTTAAACCAGCTTATATTTCACCCCTCTCCTAACTATACTCAGTTCTGCTGAAGGGTCATGAGGACTCGAAACATCAACTCTTTTCTTCTCTGCCGATGCTGCCAGACCTGCTGAGTTTTTCCAGGTAATTCTGTTTTTGTTTTGCATTTCCAGCATCTGCAGTAGTTTTTTGTTTTTATTAAGTTGGGATGGATTGCTGAAAGGCCTAGTCTGATTGGATTCATGGATTATAAAACTGTGGGGCAATCCCAGGCTACTTGAAAAGTACCCTCTGTCCTTTTCAGTTTCAGAAACCTTTAATGGTTTCCTCTGCCTTCTGTTTGCTTTAATTGCCTAAAGGGTTTCAATTGAAATAATGTTGCAGCATTTATTAAATGCTTAAGAAAATAAGAACAAAGAAACCTCCCATTCAGTAATCTGCCTGAGCAAACATTGCAAATGCCAGAAGTTTGCAATAAAAAGAGTGGAAAGACTGAAATTTACATTGACAGGGCATTGACCTGATCGGGCATGAAATCACGCAAAATGAAGTCAGGCGGGTGCCCCGGAGCCAACGCGCACTTGCGCAAAATTTCACTCGGCAGGCACGTGTAAAAGTCGGAAGTGCCCACTGACAATTAAGAGGGCATCTAACGCCATCGACAGTGCAATTGTCTGCTAATTTTCATCGCCTGTCCAACCTTACGGTTGGCAGACGGGCAAATCAGCCAGGCAGCCGTTACATTTTTCATGGAACCTCATCCAAGGACGGGATGAGGTTTCCATTATAAAATAAAATAAAAATAAAAATCTGCGGGCAGCATTTCTATTATCTATATTTTCAGGTGCCTGACTGTGATGCTCAGGCATTTTTTTTCCTGTTTTTTAAAACTTTATCGGAACATTTTTGGGTCTGCAGCTCCCTGCTCGCCCCTGCCCGCGTTGACATCATCGCCCACCCTCCTCCTGCCCCCACCCTGGCAGCGCTGAGCTTGTTAGCTTCATGCTGGCTGGCCGTTAATTGGCGCCCGTGGTTGGCATTCCATATCCCGGCCGATCCCGGGCCCCCTGATCACGCCCGCCCGCCGAGCTAAAAATTCAGGCCAGGGAATGCTGGAATTGCTCAGCAGGTCTGACAACATCTGTCGAGAGAGAAACTGAGTTACTATTTCAGACTGATGACCCTTTGTTGGAACTGACAGTACATCGAGACATAACAGGTTTTGAACCATTGCAGGAAAGGCAAGAAGACTGCAGGCCCCAGATTTAGTGTTGCATCCCTTGAGCGCCTTTTGGATGCCAGGGAGGCCCACTGTGATGTCCTCTACCCTGGCTCCAGCCGCTTACTATCAAGATCAGCCATCACCTTATCAAATGGCGGAGCAGGCTCGAGGGGCTGAATGGCTTACTCCTGCTCCTTGTTCGTATGCTCGTAGGAAACAGGGGGAAGGGAGGATAGAGCAACGTGAAAGTCTGTGATTGGATGGAAGGCAGGTTGTAATAAAATGACAAAAAGGACAATAGTACCAGGCGAAAAGAGAAGGTAATGGGGCAAGTAAAACAACAAAAGATGTATCTAGAGGAGGTCTAAATGTAAAAAGCAGAATTATCACCAACAGCTGCCAGTCAACCTAAAAAAACCAATTGGGGCAGATTTACAATCTGAAGCTATTAAACTCAATGTTGAGCCCGAAAGGCAGTAAAGCGCCTGCTTGAAAGATGATGTGCTTACATTGAACTCCATTGGCCGAGGGCAGAGAGGTCAGAGTGGGAGTTGGGCACTTTACAGCATCTGGACTCAACACTGCATTCAGAAATTTCAGATCATAAGCTCCGCCTCTTGCAGTTCTGATGAAGAGCCACCAACCTGAAACATTGGGCAGAATTTTCCATGCCAGCTGGTGTCAGGCATGTTTGGTGGCATGAGTAGACAATATGGTGAGAAGGTCAAAAATCAGTTTCATCTCATCATGAAGCCAGTTTGCAATCATGCACTCTGCCCATCAATGGCGGGCTGCGTTTCCCTCTGTCAGATGTCGTGAACCTCGTTGTAATATTTCTGCATATCATTATAAGCCCAGCCCACCGGAATTATCCCCCCATGCTGGATTGACATTTTTCACAACAGCACATATAAGGCGTGCACCTGGCAGGCTGCACTTCACCCAGGGCTTCAAGGTTTGTTTGCCTATCTTGCTTCAGTCAGCACTTGCAGTCATCAATGCCAGGCTTCACAGACAGCACCACATCACTTTTAGGGGTCTCACGGGAAGGTCTCTACTTACCAGACCAGCCAGAAGGCTGCAAGGCTAGGTCTTGCTTGGAGAAAGGGAAGAAGTGGCCTCAGGCAGGGGAAGAGGCTGCAGGGTGAGGGCTGTACTGGGGAAGGAGGGTATCCCAGGGTGTGTGTGGGGGCACATGCTGATCTGTGCAAGTGGCCTCAAGATGGTGAAGGCTGAGGAGGCAGTCTCCAGAGGGGATGAGGCCAGATGGACATGTGAGGGTATGTGTGAGAGAATGGGTGGCGATGTCCCTTGTGCTGGCAATGAGTGAGATGCCAGTGAATGTGTGATGGGTTTGAGTGTGTGAGTTTAGAGTGATGAGATGGTTGCCATACCCTGGCAGCACAGATGAGATCATTCATCCTCTTTCTGCACTGGATGGCCAACCTCTTCTGTGCAGCATTGGCACTGATCACCACTGCCATTGCCTACCAAGCCGGAGTGTTAATGTTGCTGCCCCTCCTGCGGCGAAAGCTGGGGGAGAGGACATCACAGCAGGCCTCCATGGCATCCAAAAGACACTCGAGCACTGCATCACCAAACCCCTGGGCTGCAGTCTTCTTGCCTTTGGGGGCCATGTCTTCTTTACAGCAGTCCTGGGCTGGAAGCGCTGAGAGGTATGCGCATGTCCGTACTTTAAATGTGACATGATGAAGTGGTGAGTTGATGGTGTGGTGAATCGGAGCCCTTCCTGCCATCAAAATGGCACGTTTCCCGAAAATGCATAATTAACACGGTGGGTTTGGGATGATACGGTGTGAGAAGCCGCCATTGCGGCCAATGAGTAAAACGTCGTTTTTACCACCCGCTACTGCACTTAGTGCAAATCTGGGACTATTCCCATTAACTCCATTTCTCTCTCTCCAGAGATGCTTCTAGACCTGCTGAGCATTCTCTGCTTTTACTAAGGTAATTTACCTGCTTTATTCAGAACTTGTGTCACAGGGTCCCTTTAATTCAGTGCAGTGCACTTGACAAGTGATATGAAGCAGCGATGTGTAAAATGTTTTTGGGGCCAGCTCTTATTGCAGAGCTGGGTTAGGGATGTTCACTGTTTTCACAAGATTGCAAGAAGCCTGGTCATGGGTGTGGAGTGGGGGGCCGGCATGGGTGGATGATGAGTAATGGAGGGTCGGGTGATGGGGATGGAGGGGATGTTCCAGATAAATTTTCTATACGAAAATGATTATTTTTCATTATTTTTTCCTGTATATTTTTGAGAGGGCAGATGCAGAATTAAATGAAAGCTCTTTCTACTCTTCAGAAAAAAGGTAGAAAATCTGGATGGCTCCTTACTCTTAAAATAATCATTACATTGTGAGAAGTGAAGAGAAAATTCACATTCGCCAATGTTGTTGGAAACGTTGACAAGACTTTTCATTTTAAATATATGTTGCCTTTTTGCAAGCACATTTAACATTGTAAGGACTATCATCTCTGCATTATTTATATCTGAGGTCAATGTAGTAACAAAATCAATCTACTTTTCTCTTGTAAAATAAAAAGGATTGATCAAATATTATTAAAGGAGATAATGACTATTAAAATATAACTTTGGGGGATTTCGGTATTAAGCTGCAAATGCTTTATGTAGTAGCTTTGTTTTACTTTCATGAGTCATCAAATGAATGCAAACAGGAAATTGAAAGTGACAAATACAGAACTTTCTGCATTGAGTTTTGGCATTGATGACTCTCGCCAGAGTAGGTAGGGAGAAACTGTTCCCTTCGGCAGCATGATCGAGGACCAGGGAACACTGATTTCAGCTGTATGGAAATAACCAAAGGCCACAAGGGGAAGGACTTTTTTATGCAGCAAGTGGTTTGGATAAGGAATGCACTGCCTTAAATGGTGAGGTGGGCAGATTCAATCAAGACTTTCAAAAGAGAGTTGGATAAATAACTGAAGAGAAAATAATTGCAGGGTTATGGAGAAAAGACAGGAAAGTGGGACTAGCCGACTTGATCATGCAGAGAGCTGGCATGGACACATTAGCTGAATGGCCTCCTTCGATCATATTACTACTCTGGTTCTATGAGTAAAAATAAATCCAAAAACTACCGGTCGGTAGCAAGAGTCCCGCATGGTATGTTGCCTGCCCGGTGCCAGGGTGAGGGACATCTCTGACTGGCTTGAAAGGATATTGGAGAGGGAGGGGGAGGATCCAGTTGTTATGGTCCACGTCAGGACAAATAACATAGGTAAGACTAGGAAAGAGGACCTGATTGGGGATTATCAGGAACTAGGAACTAAATTAAAGAACAGGTCCTCAAGGGTTATGATCTCCGGATTACTACCCGAACCATG
Source organism: Cetorhinus maximus (assembly GCF_964194155.1). Taxonomy (NCBI): domain Eukaryota; kingdom Metazoa; phylum Chordata; class Chondrichthyes; order Lamniformes; family Cetorhinidae; genus Cetorhinus; species Cetorhinus maximus. Next base: position 43,942,261 of record NC_135898.1, read on the forward strand.
TACAAATTGGCATAGGGATGCAAGAGTAAGGGAAGTAAACACGTGGCTAAAGGAGTGGTGCGGGAAAGAGGGGTTCCATTGCGTGGAGCACTGGCATCAGTATTGGAACAGGAGGGATCTGTACCGTTGGGACGATCTCCACCTGAACCGATATGGGACCAATGTTCTAGCGAAAAGGGGAAATAGGGTGGTCAACAGGACTTTAAACTAGAAAGTGGGGGGGAAGGGAAGGGTAAAACTCCAAGAAGTATGACTAATGGGAAACAAAGCAGCAGGTTAGGGTATGAGGGGGTGGATTCAACTTCATGGAAAATTATGAAAAAACTGAAAAGAAAGGAGAGCCCAGGAGAGGCTATTAAAGTCTCCAGAACACAAAATAGGTCAGAGTGTTTGGAAAGGGCTAGGAATCTAACTTCAAGCACATCAGATAAAGGGATGACAATGAGAAAGAGGACGGGAAATACAGGACTGAAGGTGTTGTATCTGAATGCACACAGTAAATGAAATAAGGTAAATGAGCTTGTGGCACAGATTGAAATTGGCAGGTATGATGTGGTGGGCATCATGGAGACATGGCTGCAAGGGCATCAGGACTGGGAGCTAAATATCCAAGGATATACATCCTATCGAAAAGATAGGCAGGTTGGCAGAGGGGGTGGGGTTGCTTTGTTAGTAAGAAATGAAATTAAATCGATAGCAAGAAATGACATAGGGTCAGATGATGTAGAATCTGTGTGGGTAGAGTTGAGGAACCGCAATGGTGATAAAACCATAATGGGAGTTATGTACAGGCCTCTGAACAGTAGTCAGGATGCGGGGCACAAGATACACCAGGAGATAAAAAAGGCGTGTAAGAAAGGCAAGGTTACAGTGATCATGGGGGATTTCAGTATGCAGGTAGACTGGGAAAATCAGGTTGGTTGTGGATCCCAAGAAAAGGAATTTGTGGAATGTCTATGAGATGGCTTTTTGGAGTAGCTTGTGGTGGAGCCCACGAGGGAACAGGCAATTCTAGATTTATTGATGTGTAATGAGGCAGATTTGATAAGGGAGCTTAAGGTGAAGGAACTCTAAGGAGGAAGTGACCATAATATGATAGAATTTAACCTGTAATTTGTGAGGAAAAAGCTGGAATCAGATGTAACAGCATTACAGTTGAATAAAGGCACTACAGAGGCATGAGGGAGGAGCTGGCCAGAATTGACTGGGAGATGAGCCTAGCAGGAAAGACAGTGGAACAGCAATGGCGGGAGTTTCTGGGAGTAATTTGGGAGACACAGCAAAAATTCATCCCTAGGAAGAAGAAGCATACTAAAGAGGGGATGAGGCAACCATGGCTGACAAGGGAAGTCAGGGACAGCATAAAAGCTAAAGAGAAAGCATACAATGCGGCGAAGAGCAGTGGGAAACCAGGGGATTGGGAAGCCTACAAAGACCAACAGAGGACAACTAAAAAAGAAATAAGGAGGGAGAAGATTAAATATGAGGGTAAACTAGCCAGTAATATAAAAGAAGATTGCAAGACTTTTTTTAGATATATAAAGGGTAAGAGAGAGGCAAAAGTGGACATTGGGCCGCTGGAAAATGATGCTGGAGAAGTAGTAGTGGGGAACAAAGAAATGGTGGAGGAACTGAATAGGTACTTTGCGTCAGTCTTCACGGTGGAAGACACGAGTAACATCCCCAAAGTTCAAGAGAGCCGGGGGGCAGAGGTGAGTATGGTGGCCATTACCAAGGAGAAGGTGCTAGGAAAACTGAAAGGTCTGAAGGTGGATAAATCATCTGGACCAGTTGGATTACACCCCAGAGTTCTGAAGGAGATAGCTGAAGAGATAGTGGAGGCATTAGTCGTGATCTTTCAGGAATCACTGGAGTCAGGGAGGGTCCCAGAGGACTGGAAAATCACTAATGTACCCCACCTGTTTAAGAAGGGAGTGAGGCAAAAGACGGGAAATTACAGGCCGATTAGCCTGACCTCGGTCGTTGTTAAGATTTTAGAGTCCATTATTAAGGATGAGATTTCAGAATACTTGGAAGTGCATGGTAAAATCGGGCAAAGTCAGCAGGGTTTCATCAAGGGGAGGTCATGCCTGACAAATCTGTTAGAATTCTTTGAGGAGGTAATGAGTAGGTTAGACAAAGGAGAGCCAATGGATGTTATCTACTTGGACTTCCAGAAGGCCTTTGACAAGGTGCCGCACAGGAGGCTGCTCAGTAAGATAAGAGCCCATGATGTTAGAGGCAAGGTACCAGCATGGATAGAAGACTGGCTGTCTGGCAGGAGGCAGAGAGTGAGGATAAGGGTGTCCTTCTCAGGATGGCGGCCGGTGACTAGTGGAGTTCTGCAGGGGTCAGTGTTGGGACAACAACTTTTCACTTTATACATTGATGATCTAGATGAAGGAACTGAGGGCATCCTGGCTAAGTTTGCAGATGATACAAATATAGGTGGAGGGACAGGTAGTATTGAGGAGGCAAGGAGGCTGCAGAAGGATTTGGACAGGTTAGGAGAATGGGCAAAGTAGTGGCAGATGGAATACAACGTGGTCAAGTGTGAGGTCATACATTATGGTAGGAAGAATAGAGGCATAGACTATTTTCTAAATGGGGAGAGAATTCAGAAATCTGGAGTGCAAAGGGACTTGGGAGTCCTAGTCCAGGATTCTCTTAAGGTTAACTTGCAGGTTGAGTCGGTAGTTAGGAAGGCAAATGCAATGTTGGCATTTATTTCGAGAGGACTAGAATATAAAAGCAGGGATGAGCTGCTGAGGCTTTATAAGGCTCTGGTCAGACCACATTTAGAATATTGTGAGCAATTTTGGGCCCCGTATCTCAGGAAGGATGTTCTGGCCCTGGAGAGGGTCCAGAGGAGGTTCATGAGAATGATCCCAGGAATAAAGGCTTAACATATGAGGAATGTTTGAGGACTCTGGGTCTATACTCAATGGAGTTTAGAAGGATGAAGGGGGATCTGATTGAAACTTACAGAATACTGAAAGGCCTGGATAGAGTGGACGTGGGGAAGATGTTTCCATTAGTAGGAGAGAGTAGGACCTGAGGGCACAGCCTCAGAGTAAAGGGAAGACCTTTTAGAACAGAGATGAGGAGAAACTTCTTTAGCCAGAGAGTGGTGAATCTATGGAATTCATTGCCACAGAAGGCTGTGGAGGCCAGGTCACTGAGAGTATTTAAGACCGAGATAGATAGGTTCTTGATTGGTAAGGGGATCAAAGGTTACGGGGAGAAGGCGGGAGAATGGAGTTGAGAAACTTATCAGCCATGATTGAATGGTGGAGCTGACTCGATGGGCTGAATGGCCTAATTTCTGCTCCTCTGTCTTATGGTCTTATGGTCTAATTGGTTTCCTCCACCTTCTGTTTGCTGTAATTGCCTAAAGGGTTTCATTGAATCATTGTGGCAGCATTCATTGAAAGTTTAAGTAAATAAAAACAATGAAACATTTAATTTAGTGACAATAATCTGCCTGAATAAAAAGGCTGCAAATGCCAGAAGTCTGCAGCATAAAAAAGAAAATGCTGGAAATACTCAGCAGGTCTGACAACCTCTGTTGAGAGAGAAACCAGTTAATATTTCAGATTGATGGCCCTTTGTCAGAACCGAGAGTACATAGAGGCATAACAGGTTTTAAACCCAGCAGGGAACAGGGTGGGGAGAGGATAGAACAAAATGACAGCCTGAGATCAGATGGAAGGCAGCTGTAATAAAATGACAAAAAGGACAATGGTGCAAGGTGAAAATTTAACCATGCTGGGGGGAAAGCTTTTAGATAAAATCCAGGACAAAATTAACAGTCACTTGGACAAATGAGGATTAATCAAGGAAAGGCAGCATGGATTTCTTAAAGTAAAATCATGTTTAACTAATTTAAATTTTGGGATGAGGTGAGAGAGAAGTTTTATGAGGGCTATGTGATTGATGTGATGTACAAGGACTTCCAAAAGGTGTTTGATAAAGTGCTGCATATCAGGCTTGTCAGCAAGGTTAAAACCCATGGGGCAGGTCCCTTTGGTTGGCAAGTGGGGGCAGGGCCCACTCGCCAACCCAGGATGACGTCAGGTGGAACTCTCGATGTCACCCCGCGTCATTTCCATTTTCAGGTCGGCGGGGGCACAGGAGAATCAGCTACGCACCCGCCGACCTGTCAATGGCCTATTGAGGCCATTGAAAAAGTAATTAACATCATTAATGGGCCTGCCCGTCCAACATTAAGGTTGGCGGGCAGGCCGGGAGCCCTGGTGAGCTTCAGGAAAAGCATGAAACCTCATCCACGGGCGGGATGAGGTTTCATGAGGGTATTTAAATTTTAATCACATCTTTCAGTAAAAGATATGGACATGTCCCAACTCATGTGACAGTGTCACATGAGGGGCCATGGCAGGGAAATTTTTTAAGCCTCTTTAGTTAAAGTTTTAAATTGGAGACAATCTCCCTGAGGCAGCGCTTAACCTCAGGGAGATCTGTACGTTTTTTCGCACGCATGCATGAAATAGCGCACTCCTGGCTGAAGGAAACTCCTACCCCCCCCGGCCTGCACAGGGTGAGTTCTCCCGAGCGGAAGTCACGTTGGGTGGGCCTTAATTGGCCTGCCCACGTAAAATGGTGGCGCGCCCCCCCATGCCCGCTCCCTCACATCCCCCACAACGAGGGGAAAATTTTTTCCATGGAATAAAGGGATAGTGGCAGCATGGATACGAAGCTGGCTGCATGACAGGAAATAGAAAGTAGTGGTAAATGGTTGTTTTTCAGACTGGAGAAAGGTATACAGTGGGGTTGCTTAGGGGTTGGTATCAGGGCCAGTGCTTTTCTTGATCTATATTAATATTCTAGCCTTGGGTGTATGGGGCACAATTGCAAAATATGCAGATGGCTCCAAGTGTTCTGAACTGTGAAAAGATAGTGATAGACTTGAAGGGGACGGGCTGGTGGAATGGACAGACATGTGGCTGATGATATTTAATGCAGAGAAGTGTGAAGAGATAGATTTTGGTAGGGAGACCAATGAGTGTCAATATAAACTAGAGCATACAATTCTAAAGGGCTGTGAGAACAGTGAGGCCTAGGGGTGTGTGTCACAAATTGTTGAAAGTGTTAGGACAGGTTGAGAAATAAGGTCTACAGGAGCTGGCCTTTGAAAATAGAGGCATAGAGTGCAAAATCAAGGCTGTGTCATGAACTTTTATAAAAATCTAGTTTGGCCTCAAATAAAACATTGTGTTCAATTCTGCGCACTGCACTTTCAGAAGGATGTAACTGCATTAGAGAGGGTGAAGGAAAGATTGAAGAGAATGGTTTCAGTGGTGAGGGATTCAGTTATGTGGATAGATTGCAGAAGCTGGGATTATTCTCCTTCAAGAAGAGCAGTTTGAGTGGACGTTTGATGGAGTTGTTCAAAATCATGAGGGGGCTGGGCAGAGTAGGCAGAGAAAAACTGGTTCCCGTTGGTGAAGGGTCAAAAAGCAATTTAAGGTGAATGGCAAAAGAACCAATGGCAGCATGAGGAGAAACTTTTTTTTCAGCGAGTGGTTAGGATATGGAATGCACTGCCTGAAAGGGTTCTGGAAGGAGATACAATCAGGACTTTCAAAAGAGAATTGGATAAACACCTAAAGAGAGATAATCTGTTGGGCTATGGGGAAAGGGTGGGCAAATGTGACCAACTGAGTTGACCTTATCAAGAACAGCATGGACACAATGGGCTGAATAGCCTCCATCTGTGCCGTAACTATTCTATGGTATTCTATGAGGGGTTTTTTACATTACAGTTAACATTTCTGCTTTGTGCTCTAAATTGAAAGTGGGTGTTTTGCACAATTCACTGGACAAGTTTTCCCTTTCAGATTCCACTAAACTTACCAAAAGAAATCGAATCAAGGAAGAGTTGTCTGCAATCATGTTAATTTAGTGCTTCTCGAGTAGTTTAACCCTTATTACAAACTAGTCAAGTAATAGGAAAGCACAATCACCCATCTCCATAGTGTGGGCATGGCAAAAGGTTAAACTGATTAGCGTCACTGGTCTGCACTTATTCAAGGGGATAGGTAGCTTCCATTGGCTGTATTTTACTGTGGGCGTTGGGACCCCAACACTGGGCCGAAAAGTGGGCGCCAAGCCTGCATTTGCCCGCAGAATGACAGGCTCTCTGATTTTACCTCAGTCGGCCTCCTAATTGGCTTCCCACTGTTTTGATGGTGGGCGGGTTCCTGAAGCTGCCAGCCCAGTCAGGAAGCCAGAGCCTTGGCAATGCTGCCGAGAGAGGTGGGCGCTGCTGAGGCATGTAGATGATAAAGGGCACATCAAAATGGAAGCGTCCCGAGACAAGTAAGTACAAATTAAAACTTAGAGAACTGAGGACCTGCAAATGGAGGGGAAAGACCTCTTGGGCAGTGGGGGAGGGTTGGGGGGGTGGTGGTTGGGACTGCAGGGGCTCAATTTCCTGCAAACGGCTTTGATGATCCTCTGGACTGCTGCGAGAAGGCTGCCTCCATGTAGCTGACTGTCTCTCCACGCAACAGAGGAGCTGCTCTGGTGTCAGCAAAATGTCATTGGTCCTGCAAAATTGGGCCTTTATGGCAGCAAATAGGCTGCCGCCTCTGTGAAGCGAACAGCTGATCTGCCTTGCATCCCACCGCTGGGAGCCCTGCTGCCATTTTACTGGCATGTCTGCCTCTTTTTCCACCACTGGTAAAATTCAGCCCCTAGTGTCACAGTGATTAAATATATGCAGTACTCCTGATTAGGACATTGTGTAACTGTAGGGGCATAAAATGACTGAACACCCTGACATCCTTTGTTTTCTTTACATCACTTCAAGCTATTTGAACGTCTGAGCGATGTCAATTCATACTTCCAGAGCTATTTGCTTTCCCTTTTGGTGAGTTTCACATCCATGGGCTATACACACATTCTCTACCTACTTCTAATTGTTCATTTTGCATTCCATTAGCATCGATCAACTCAGACACATACCCCGATAAACTTGCTTTTCAAAATGTGAGGCACATTATTTGAGCCATCACTTAGTTCACTGCCATGTGTGAATTAAATTACATTTCATTGTAACCTCAAATGTAGGCCATTAGAAAAGTGAAAAAGGAAGTCTTGCACCCTTCATGATGACCGGATATTGCAAATGCTTTACAGCAAGTGAAGTACTTTTGAACTGTTGTCACTGTAGGAAGCATGACAGTCATTTCTCACACAGCGTGGACCCACAAACAGCAACATGATAATGACAAGATAATGGCCAGAATTTTCTGGCTGACGTGCAGGTGGTGGAGCCCGCACGTCAGCGCTTAAAATGTCGCGCGAGCGTGTCGACGTCAGTGCGCTGCATTGGGCGGCAGGTGCGCTCAGCAGCGGGGAGTTCGCCCGCCATTAATTGAAGGGCTTATTAAGGCCCTTAACTTGCCAATTGTCCAGGATTTTAAGGGGCCCGTGCGAACTTCGGGTCGGCGCACGGGCCCAACGGGCAGGCAGGTAGGAGATTTTTAAAGAAAACTCATGCAATGTTGGGATATGTGGACTCAGAGGGGCTGTTCATGCTTTACATGAAGTTTTAATTGCAGAAAGTGTTTAAAAGTTGCTTGTGTGGTTGTTAGCAGTTCTCATCGATTTCCAAGAGCTTCTTTTATACTTTGAAACCAGTCTGCAGACAGTAATCTTTCTCGGGCCTGCAGCTTTCCGGAGGCCTCCATTTAGTCTGGGGGTATGGGTTCTGACATCTCCACTGGAGGCAGCTCCTCTGAGGAGGAAGGGAGGGATGGAATAAGGAGGAGGCCAGGAGTGGACAATCAGCCTCCAGGGGAGCCACCTTTGGGAGGCCAGGCGCAGGACCAAGAGGTTGTCCAAGGTGGAAGGGGCCGCAGAAGACACCGCTATCCTGCTGCCAGGGTTTACAGGCGGCAAAGCAGCTTCCTCAATATGGCTGAGGTGCAGTGCCGAAGGAGGATCTGACTCTCAAGGGAGACAGTCAACTATATCTGTCGGATGATTGGCCCTGAGATCTCCCCTCCCCGTGTGGGTGGACACCCAATGCCAGAGGCTCTGAAGCTCACAGTTGCCCTCCACTTCTATGCCTCTGGCTCCTTCCAGGGCTCGGTGGGTGATCGTTGTGGTGTCTCCCAATCAGCTGTCCACACTTGTGTCAAGCAGGTTACAAACGCTCTGTTCAGACTGGTATCCACCTTCATCCACTTCCGCTACAACCAGGCAAGTCAGGCACAGCGAGTCAGAGGCTTCGCGGCCATTACTGGCTTCCCCTGCGTCCAGGGTGCTATAGACTGCACACATGTGGCCATCGAGGTGCCAGCAGGTAAGCCTGGTGCCTTTGTCAACAGGAAGGGCTTCCACTTCATGAACGTGCAGATAGTGTGTGATCACAGGATGCTGATTCTACAAGTCTGTGCAAGGTACCCAGGCAGCTCCCACGATGCCTACATCCTCAGACACTCCCAGGTGCCGGGGCTCTTCAGTGCTCCAGCCTGACTGGATGGATGGCTGCTGGGTGACAAGGGCTATCCCCTGCGAGGGTGGCTCATGACGCCTCTCCGCCGTCCAAGAACAGAAGCTGAGCAGCGTTACAATAGGAGCCAGGGCACCACAAGGGCTGTGGTGGAGAGAGCCATCGGTCTTCTCAAAATGCGCTTCCGTTGCGTGGACCACTCAGGAGGTGCACTTCAGTACCCCCCAGATTGAGTCTCTCTGATCGTGGTAGTATGCTGCACTCTGCACAATCTTGCGTTGGAAAGGGGGGGGGTGTAGTTGACGATGAAGACCTTGACGCCCTGGATGAGGCTGCACATGATGAATCCAGCAGAGCCTCAGAGGATGAGGAAGCACAGGGCAATGATGAGGGCAGCACGCCGACCCGCTACAACACCAAGGAGGCAGGGACATCCGGGACAATTTAATCCAACGAACCTTCAGCTAGCTCCACACACATGGATCAGCAGGAACAGCATTGCCTGGCACTTCCACACGTGGCACTTAGGTGCTACATCTTCCACCTCATCAGCTGCAACTAAGGGCTTCGTACAGAAACATCAATGTTCACTCAAACACTCATGATAAATATGTGAAAAAGAAAAATGCAGCACAAACAAAAGACTCTCAGCCATGATAATAAGAAAAATTTGGGTCCCTATTCTAAGGCCAACACAAAATCACCAGTGACATACCCGGGGAGTGCCTAAGGTGCCTTATGCTTACGTTTTCGGGTGCTACATCTAGGTGCCGCCCCATCGCTCGGAGTGGCTTAAGAGACAGCCTGCTGACTATGTTGCCCTATTGGCCTCGATGACCTTGGCGGCCGTCCTCTGGCCCTTGGAGCCTGTGATGGCCCCGCCTGGAAGGGAGTGGCCAGTTCCTGAACTGGCACCTCCCCAGTTGTCGCAGCCTCAATGGAAGAAATATTGACTGGCAGAGGGGCGGAGGAGCTGCTGCCCTCATCCGGAGCGCCCTGAGAGGAGCTCGCAGCAATGACAGGCAGCTGCTGCGCTGACGTGAGGTCCAAATCTACCTCCCTGCTCACCACAGATGCATGGGCACCGAGTGCCGATGCTTGGTGCCCACAACATCTCCCACATTGGGAATGACCACATGTGGCCAGTACCGCTGTGAGGGCTTGCAGGTCAGAGCGTATCCCAATCAGAAAATGTTCCATTCGATTGAAGTCCCTCTCTATGAGAGTCACCAATCTCTCATTGGAGGAAGCCTGAAGCTCTGCCCTGAGGGTCAAACCTTCACAAGCACTCTGCCTGGACTCCTCCATCGCAGAGAGTAACTGAAGCATTCCCTCATGCAACCCTGCCAGATGCAAACACACTTCCTGCCGCCTGTCCTGCAGCTGCTGCATTGGTGATAACTCCAGAGGCACGTCATCAGTGCCGGACTCAGCATGTGCCTCGTCCCCTGCAGCCCTCTGGCTGCTGGCGCCATCGGCACTCTCTGCCCCTACCATCTCCTCCAGCAATCGTGATGTACCCTCTCCACTGTGACCCAGGACACTAGCCGATGGTAAAGTCCCCACCGAGGTGTGTGTGTCTGCGCTGGTGCCTGGCTGGCTGAAATGATGTGCCGCAAGTTGCACATGTTGCCCCTCAGATGTGGAGGGGGGGATGCGGGGTCGAGGTGCGGGTCGCTCTGGTAGTGATGCTGAAATTAACAACAAGGACACTGCATCAGTTAGCGTACATTCAGTTCAACCTTTCATCTCTTTACCCCCCAGCCTCATAAGTCGCTCACCCTTCAAGACCCTAAGGAGAAGAACATTGGTGGGGTGGGAAAGAGTCAAGAGGAGGCCCAAACATTTAACGCACATGCCGACAGGCTGGTCGGATGGCCTCAGGAATGCCACATGGGATGTTATGAACCATAGGAGTGGGGAGAGTGCAGAGGTACCTGACCTGGATGCATTGTGGCCTGGATAGTTGCTGGGCTGAGGAAACATCGCAAACAGTTGCGACATTTGCCGTGGATCACAGGAGATTGAGAGGTCAAATTATTGGCCTTCATTCCATAAGGAGGGGCATAGACCGGGTGGGCTGAAGGCAACATTTCCCCTTGGCGCAGGGATGAGTAACGTGGTGGCATTTATTTAAGTTGAGTGCCATGAGGTTCACAGCTGAGGTGCTGAGGACCTTTTGGACAGAGTAATGTGGGGAGCATTGGCTGAAAGGGTGCTGGAGGTCCCAAACCCCTTAAGATGCGATAACTCTTTGGCTGTGCAGCAGCGATCCAATGGCATGTTAGACCATGGGATAGTAGTCACAAATGGGATAAGGTGACTTTGGAAGGTGGTGGAGACACAAATCCTCAAGGGGACGAGGGTCCCTTCTGTATGACCCACACGTCAGAATGCCTCAGTCAGTGAATGAGCATTGTTTCAGCATTAACGATTGCAGCAACCATCAGTGGTTTGGATGGTGGGCAGACAGAGTGGATGGGACTGTGGTCCTCAAATACCTGGCCGCTGGACCCCAGCCTCGCCGCCCCCGGCCACCCTGCCCTCCTGCCTCCTGCCCAGCTCCATGGCCTCTTCTTCAAAGGTTGTGAAACACTGGAGGAGGGTGCGCCCACCTCCAGCCCTCTGGTGCTCCCGGGCATTATGGTGACTTTTTGCCTGCAGAACAGAGAAGAGGATTTATTGGGGCTGATCGCTCATGTACTCTGCACGCGCACGCCACACCCCAACCACAGTGGCCCATCTGGGGCCTCCAGCGGCTCCTGTCCACACTACTGGTGATCAGTCCCCAGAAGATAGTACGGCTGGTCCCAATACCCTCCCCCAACAGCCACCTTGGACACATTCGGCATCCGTCACTTTGAATAACACACAGGTCTTAGTGCCCATGGCAAGGAGGCGCAACTAGGTGTGGCACCGAGGCCTACAGATGCCACTTGGCCACGATACCTTGAGGCTCCCTTTCCACCATCTCATCACCATCAATATGACATGTGTTGGAGCTCTGAGTACATGTCTTGCAGCCTCCCCTGCAGGTTACCCTAGACTACTCAAATGCCACAAAGACCAACATATGCTGCGGGGAGAACCTTCTTCACCTCAACCACTAAGGCTGATGTAAGCATGGTCAGTACCCGTTTGCCCACCCAGCCTGCGCCAGATGCCCTATGCAGTAACGACAGCAAGACATGGTGGGGGGGGGCTCAAAGGCTAAGGCTGCCTTCTGGGTCAAATGGCCAAGACAGACATGGTATTCACCTGTCCAGAGCTCAGCAAATCATTGAATCTTTTTCTGCACTGGGTGCCAGTGCGCCGCACATCATCATGGGTGCTTACAGCATCACCCACCTCCTCCCACGCCTGGCTGGTGACATGGGGGGGCCCTCCTCCTCCCATCCTCCGGATACAGAAGGTGCTGACGGATGCCCACCTCTTGTAGGAGGACAGCAAGGTATGCATCTGAAATTCGGGGGGCACAGTGGCCCCCCCGCTGGTCTCTCCTGCAGCCTGCCCCACTCCTCCTGCTCATGCTGCTGTCCAATCGATCCTCCCTCTCTCTCTCCCCGAGTGGCCATGGTGCACTGCCTCAAGCAGGCTGCCTGGCCACTCTTTATACAGGCTGTTGGTTCCCCATTGGAACCGGCAGTCTGAGCACGCCCTCCTCCCCGACTATTTTCCCGTTCTCCACAGGAGTCGCTAACCTGCGGAGCGGGCCTTAATTGCACCCCCCCTTCGGAAAATGGCAGTGTGGCCCTTTTCTCCAGCGGCAATCGGCCACACGCCCGCTGCCGAGTCAGTCGGGTGGGCCCAATATGTTTTTGTGATGCTGATTTGAGGGACAAATATTGGCCAGAACACAGGAGACAACACCGGCATCTACCCGGCTATGTGGAAAATTGCCCAGGTATGCTCTGTATACACAAAGCAGGACAAATCCAACCCAGCCAATTACCGCCCCATCAGTCTACCCACCATCATCAGTAAAGTGATGGGAGTGGTCATCGACAGCGCTGTCAAGTGACACTTACTCAGCAATAACCTTCTCAGTGATGCTCAGTTTGGGTTCCACTAGGGCCACTCAGCTCCTGACCTCATTACAGCCTTGGTCCAAACATGGACCAAAAAGCTGAACTCAAGAGGTGGCATGAGAGCGACTGCTCTTGACATCAAGGCAGCATTTGACCGAGTGTGGCATCAAGAAGCCCTAGCAAAACTGGAGTCAATGGGAATCGGGAGAAAACTCTCCACTGGCTGGAGTCATACCTAACACAATGGAAGTTGGTTGTGATTGTTGGTGGTCAATCATCTCAGTCCCAGGACATCACTGCAGGAGTTCCTCAGGGTAGTGTCCTAGGCCCAACCATCTTCAGCTGCACATACATGACCTTCTTTCCATCATAAGGCCAGAATTGGGGATGTTTGCTGATGATTGCACAATGTCCAGCACTACTTGCGACACCTCAGATACTGAAGCAGTCCATGTCCATGTGTGGCAAGACCTGGACAATATCCAGGCTTAGGCTCATAAGTGTCAAGCTACATTCACACCACAAAAGTGCCAGGCAATGACCACCTCCAGCAAGAGAGTATCCAACCATTTCCTCTTGACATTCAGAGGCATTACCATCAATGAATCCCCCACTATCAACATCTTGGGGTTACCATTGACCAGAAACTGACTGGACTAGCCATATAAATACTGTGGCTACAAGAGCAGGTCAAAGGTTTGGAATTCTGGGTTGGGTGTGTCTTGATATCCACCAGACTTATTTTGTCTCGTATGTTAGCTCATCAAAGATCTTTAGGAAGCCATGTCATGTGGTTTCCTTCTGTCAACTTCAAGTGTCACCTCCTCAAAATGTCTCTAAGACTGGTCAGGCAAACTCTGGCATAATTGGTTAAAAGTCCTCCTCCTGTGTTGTACCATTTCTATGATTCTGTCATCTAACACTGTAAAACTGTGCATATTTTTACCATTTTTAGGTATTCTACTATTTTGTTTCTACACTAATGTCCCATGTTCTACTATGACTCAAGTTAAAAACCTCATCCTTGTCTTCAAATCTCTCTCTGTTCTTGCCTATGCTGTCTCTGAAATCTCCTCCAATCCTACATCTCCTGTGGAATTCCCCATTACTCTGACTCAGTCCTGTTGTAAATCCTGCCTTCCTTTGTCCTGCCTTAGCAGTGAGGACCCCTGTTATTATGAGAAGGATAATGGGTCTCTAGTTTCCTTTCTTGAACAAGGGAAATATATTTTCAAGCTCCAACCGGCTGGAATCTCCCCAGCGCATACTAACTTCCTCAAAATGATTGTCATGCTTCACAGGATAAAACATTTTTATACAGAGATAAAAACAAAAAACTGCGGATGCTGGAAATCCAAAACAAGAACAGAAATACCTGGAAAAACTCAGCAGGTCTGGCAGCATCAATGGAGAAGAACAAAGTTGACATTTCGAGTCCTCATGACCCTTCAACAGAACTAAGTAAAGATAGGAGAGGGGTGAAATATAAGTAAACCAGCTTATATTTCACCCCTCTCCTATCTTTACTTAGTTCTGTTGAAGGGTCATGAGAACTCGAAACGTCAACTTTGTTCTTCTCCGCCGATGCTGCCAGACCTGCTGAGTTTTTCCAGGTATTTCTGTTTTTGTATTGTAAAACATTTTTATAGTTCACCATCCTGAAGGATTCCTTGGTTTCAAACCCTTCAGCCTATCTTGAACCTCTAATTCACTAATTTCAAAATGCCAGATGATACATATTATTCCCTTAAAGTATGCAAGCCAGCCCAGAAAACTTAACAGAAGCTGATCTTTAAAAAAGCTGACAGTGCTCCAGCAACAAAAATGAAACACTGTCTTACAGTTCACATAAAAACAAGGGGTTAGTCTGAAAGCACAATGAGCCATTAGCCAAGCTGAAAGTGTATCCAACATTACATCACTCTTATTACAGAGGGAAAAGTTTGAATTGGATTTGGAACAGTTAGCTTCAAACACAATGGATGGTTCATCTGTGATGATCATATAATAATCTGGATTTATCAGTCTGCTGAAGCAGCACCTGAAAGCGAATGGCTTTGATGGGGATGATTTAGCCTCGATTCAATGCATTTTGCACCAAGTGAATATCTCTGCTCAAATGGTGGGGAGGACACACTGAAATGTTTGATGAACACAGTTGTCAGAATCGCTAGTTTTATTTACGGTAGCGGTCTGAGCCATCGCCAGTTTGTGGAGTTGTTGCAGAAGTGGAGTCAGATTTCAATGAAATCATTTACTTTGCAATGGCTGAGTTGTGGAGGGATCTTGCAATGATTTGATTCCTTGCTAACTCCAACCCGAAACATTCTTGCCAAGAAAGGAAAATTGTCAACTTACTCCGTGATTGAGGATGAATGGCGACAATGTGACTAACGCTTTCTGACCGACATCACCACCCGCTTGATTGAACTGAAAAGGAAAGCTGATTTGTGATTTAGCACAGCATATGCAAGAGTTTCAGTCAAAACTGAAACTTTTTGTGGTACATGTAAGAGTCAGAATTTTGTGCACTTTCCAAACCTTCAGTGGTATGCGGAAGATGCTGTTTCTGACTGGCAGTGCTATGTGAAGTGGTTGGAACTTGGCAAATTTGACAAGTATTTCTCTGATTTTGAAAGTTTTGGGCTCACCTTTCAGTTCATGCAAGATCCATTTCGCTTTTTTTCATCTATAAATCTCCACTATGCCAAGAGCTTGTCACTACACTGTCCCTGGAGTTTCCAAGTGGATTTGCTTTCGCTTGAAAGCCAGATCATTCGTCAGCCGAAAGTTGAATCTGCGGTGGAGTCGTGCTGTGGATTTCCTTTTGGTGGAAACTGATTCACCACTCAGGCATCACAAAGGTGTTTTCAGTGTTTGGATACTGTGGCTCTGTGAATCCATTTTTTCTGCAGTAATTTGCATGAGGTCAAAGTCTTGACTGCAGACACTGGATGTGCACCTGGAATTGGTTGAATGTAGAACTGATGGAGTGGAAGGTGAGGGCAAGGGGAACACTATCATGCTTGTGGAGGGAAGGGAAGAGGTGAGAGCAGAAGTGTGGGAAATGGGGCAGTTGGGAGAGCAACGATAGATATAAGGGAGCAGGTCTGGGAGAGAACGGATGGGCTCCTTCCGTGCCTTAAGTTAATGACCCTATGACATGGTTGAGGGCCCTGTCAACCACGCTGGGTGGTTGGGGCGGTGGGGGGGGCATTGGGTGAATCCTCAGTCGGGGAAAAAGAATGACATGTTAGAAGTGCTGATGTGGAAGGTTGCATCATCAGGACAGATGCGACAAAGATGGAGAAACTAGAAGAATGGAATGGAATCCTTCCAGGAAGCGGGGTGCATTAAAGTGAACTCAAGGTGGTTATGGGAGCTACGTGGTGAATAGTTGTTCATAGCCTCTCGCCAGAAATGGAGGCAAGGAGATTGAGGAAGAGAATGGAGGAGTCAGAGGTGGACCATGCGAAAGTGAGAAAAGTTTGGAAATTGGAAGCAAAGCTGATAACATTTTCCTGTTCAAGGTGAGATCAGGAAACTGCACCAATACAGTTATCAATGTACTAGAAAAAGAGATGTGGGAGGGAGCCTGTGGAGGACTGGAACAAGGAACATTCCACAATTCCACAAAAAGGCATGCACAGCTAGCACCTACGTGGTTACCCATAACAGCAGCTTTTATTTGGGAGAAGCGACTGGAGTTAAAGGAGGATTAATTCAATCTGAGAATGTTCAGACAAGTGGAGGAGCAGGGTGCTGGATGGAGACTGGTTCGGGCTCTATTCAAAGAAGAAGCAGAGAGTCCTCAGACTCTGGTGGAGAATGGAGATTTAGGGAGATTGAATGTCCATGGTGAAGAGGAGATGATTAGGGCCAGAAAATCAGCAAGTGTTAAAGTGATGGAGGGCATCAGAAGAGTCATGACTGTTGGTGGGAAAAGACTGGATAAGGGGAAAAAAAGGGTCGAGTTGGGATGAAATCAGTCCAGTTAATTTAATCTCTTCTGCCTTTCTCCTTATCACAGACCTTCTCCTTTGTTCTTTTTCCCATCCTCCCCCAATTCACTTGCTTAAAACTTATTTTTAATTTCTTCCTGTTCTGATGGAAGGTCATCAACCTGAAATGTTAACCCTGTTTCTCTCTCCACAGATTCTGCCTGAATATTTGCAGCATTTTCAGTGTTTATTTCCCTGTGCATGTCGACTATTGTGGAGGGGTTGTCTTTTCTTCCTGGTTAGTGCATTGTAACTCCATCACATGCATGGCCAGGCCCTGCAGCTCACCTATGAATAGGCCCATGGTCTGTATCACACACTTGCTAGCTCAAAATGATAACTATCCCATGTATGCTGAGTATCTGAATGGCCATTTCTGTCCACTTACTACTCTAAAATTTTGAGGATTTTGGTGGTATGTCTTCTGCCGGTGTTATGTCCTATTCCATTTCTCTCAGCACTGCTCATCTCTTTTTTTTTTACATGTTTGTGTATAATCTTACATTTAATCCAATGGCCAACTTTCCCTCCTTCCCACAGGTTTATACGAACATACGAATTAGGAGCAGGAGTAGGCTACTCTGCCTCAAACCTTTCAATAAGATAATGACTGATCTGATTGTGGCCTCAAATCCACATTCCCAACTACCCCCGATAAACTTTGGCTACCTTGTCAGTCAAGAATCTATCTGCCTCTGCCTTATATTCAATGATCCTGCCTCCATTGCTCGCTGGGTAAGAGATGTTCTGAAGACTCACGACCTTCTGAGAGAGAAAAAAAAATTATGGTTACTAAAAATATTTATGGCTGCACTTAGATATATGCTTGTCCTGCTTACCTTTGATACATCTGAAGTATATCCACTTACCTTTAACAGAATCTACTTCATTCTACTCATTTAATGATGCCTAGCTGACTCACAAAACAAAAATCATATTAGAAGAGATTTGTTTATATGGCGCCTCGGTTTACTGAGAGAGGAAACAGTCATGCATTCCACTGATGAGCCCAGAGTCCTTCTGACCTGGGCATCCCCAGTTTATGTTGGGTAGGTTTAATTCCTCAGCACTATCACCTTACTTTGTTGATCACCCTTCTAATATCTGCATGAAGTGCAGCTCTTTAGTTCTGTTCTAAATATTCTGTGGCAAGCCCTAAAGGTTGCTCTTTCCTTTTTCATCGAGAAGATTGAGAGGATACACGAGAGCTAATTTTAACAAACACACACTACTGGAGGGGAGCTTCATCTTCAGGTTCACTGTGCGAGGGTTTCCAGTCTATTTATTTTAATTTTAACGTGAGAGTGCAATTTTTAAATTGGCCCTATATTCTCAGTCATTAAAAAACTGAGAGGTGCATATCATTTCAATAGAAACAAGGGTCACAGAAATCATTGGTCCTTCCAGTTTGTCACATTTTTGCTTTGAGCTAGAAGATTATGGATTGAAGGCCACCACAGAGATTTGAGCGCACAATTCAGGCTGATACTCCATCCAGTACTGAGGGACTATTAATGAGGTGTTAAACTGAGGTCATGTCTGCCAAGTTACATGGATGAGAAAGATGCTGTAATGCAATTTAAAAAAAGACAGGTGTCCTGGCCAATATTTGGCTTTCAACCAACATCATTAACTCAGATTATCTGCTCAGCATTATCTTATGAAGCTTTGCTGTGTGAAAATTGGCTGCCAGTTTTCCAATTACAACTGTGATTACACTTCAGAAGTATTTAATTGGCTGTATAGCACTTTATAGGACATCCTGAGGGAGTGAAAGGTGCTATTTCAATGCAAGACGCTCTTAATTTTTGAATTTAGACTGGCAGCTGAATGCATTGGGATTCAACCTTGAGTGGGAACCCCGCACTTGGCCAGGCACTGCACCGAGGGCATGATCGAAGGCTGGGTACAAGGCCACTGAATGGCAGATGGGGCTCAGTTGGCAGCGCATCCAGACTGGAATCATGGCTGGTACTCCTGAAAAAGACAGCCTTGTTTCCCCCCCCTGCCAAGTTACTCTTCAACTTTTGCTTTCCGGTCTCTTCAGCAGGTGAACACCCCAGGAATGGGCTTTTGCTATTCACATACTAGGGTGGGCCTTCCCCCCACCCCCCCATGCCCAACCCTATGAGGCCTGACTAATCAGTAGCAGAAATCTCAGCAGTTAGTTAGGCTTTCAGGGCTAAAGTACTTTAAGTCGTGTTGAACTGGGGGATATAAACACAGAGGAATAAGCATAAACATTAGCCTCGTAACATGTTAAACATTAGAAAATGATTTTTTGAACAGTGGATATGTAGACAAGGTTTTGGAAAAGCCGTGAATGTTAATTTGGTTGATACTTTTTGACAAAAAGTGGTTCTGCAGATGTAACCTGATAATAAATCCAGTATAAATCATGAGTGAAAGCAAAGGGAAACGTTCAAGTAACAGGATAGATCAAAGTGTATAAAAATATTCTAAATCTGGGGTGAACCTGAATAGCAACATGGAGGTGTGCACTTTATTGATAAGGTCCCTGTTGCATAAAATGCAAGAGCTGTTACTCATTAACTCTTTAACATTCATATACAGGGGTCTGAATTTGCAGCTCGGCAGGTGTGATCGGCGGGCCCGGGAGTGGTCAGGAAAGGGACCACTGACCGCGATTGGCCCCCGACCGCGATTTAAAGCTCGGTGCTGCTGGGGTGGGGGCAGGAGGAGGGCAGCCGATGACGTCAATGTGGGCGAGCGCTGACAGAAAGCTGCCTCAGGGAGCTGAGGACCAAAAACACAGGATATAAAGTTTTTAAAATCAGGAAAAAAATGTCCAAGCATCACAATCAGGCATGTGAACATATAGATTATAAAAATGCTGTTCATAGATTTTAATTTTAATTTTATTTAATAATGGAAACCTCATCCTGGCTGATTCACCTGTTTGCCAACCATAAGGTTGGATGGGTCATGTAAAATGACAGGCAATTGTGCCAAACCCTCAGAAGGAATAGCTGCTGAATCAGTCAGTTTGCATATTTGCTTTCTGGCAATTGTTGCTTTTTTCTCCTGCATAATTAAAGAATGACTGACTGCAAGATTTAAAGTGATTGAATTTGATTATGCTTTTCATCAGTTCTTGTATATATTTCCTGGGCTTTCTTCCAATGCTTGTCCTTTTTGTGTTTAGAACATTCCTCTGATGGTTGTCAATGATCTGAATTCCATGCTCAGTGTGGGACAGAATCAGGGGTTCCTGGGGTTGCACTCGGACCTGCAAGCCCTGACACAGACACTGATCTCAGGAGGTCACTGCCAGTGTGAGAGATGGATGAGGCACCGAGAATCTTTGCTGGGTGCCCATCCATTAATGGCAAACAGGGAGGTCCAGAGTGTCCTCACGTTGCCGCACAAGCTACCTGTCATCTCTGCGGGCTCCTCCTGGGGCACCCTGGATGATGGCAGCAGCTCCTCTGCCCCTCTGCCAGTGACCATGGCATCTGATGAGGCTGCGGTGACTGGGGAGATTCCAGCCATGGCGCTGGACGCTCCCTCCCAGGCCGGACCAGCACAGACTCTGCTGGCCAGAGGACGACTGCCAAGGTCATCAAGGCCAACAAGACACCAGAGTCAGTAGGATGTCTCCAATGCTGGTGCCAGTGAGGTGGGGTGGGGGGTGAGGGGGCGCAATAAGACACAGCAAACTCACAAATGTAACCTTAAGGCACCGTGAGCACAGGAGGGACTTTTTACAGGTGATCTTCTGTTTTGCCATGTTTTATTAATTTGTTTACTGCTGTGACCATCAACACCTGATATTGTTATGTTCATTTGATGTAAGTGTCAACATGATATAAATTTTGCTTTTGTGTTAATGATCTGAGTATGCTTCACTTGTTTTGTAGGTGCAGGGCACAACAGTATCTCATGCTGGACATGAGTGACTCTAAACTTTATTGAACAGGCACTGAGTGGACTTTGGAAAGGGTCATTTCAAACATCCAGTAAGGAGATGGCATCCCTGGCATGAGGTGGCAGCAATACCTTGGCAGCCTAGCTGAAGGAGCATTGAATCAAGGCCTCCCTGGTGTCCCTGCCTCCCTGAAGGCTCCAGAGATCTGCCTCCACATCCTCACCGTGTTCTTCCCCAGGCTCCTCTTCTGATCCACCACTGGGTTCATCCTCTGTGGCCTGTGGAGCTGCCTCAATATCCTCTTTCTCCACTGGGTGCCCCCTTGCCAGAGCCAGATTGTGGAGAGTGCAGCATGCAACCACTATCAGTGACACTGCTCTGGGGGGTATTGTAGTGCTCCCCCTGAATGGTCCAGGCACCTGAACCTCAACTTCAGCAGACTTATGGTTCTCTCTATCACCGCCCTTGTGGAGGCATGACTCCTATTACACCTCTGCTCTGGATCTGTTCTTGGGCGCTAGAGGGGTGTCATGAGCCACCTTTTCAATGGATAGCCCTTGTCACCCAGAAGCCATCCATCCAGTCGAGCTGGAGCCATGAACAGCCTTGGCACCTGTGAGTGTCGGAGGATGTAAACGTCATGGGAGCTGCCAGGTTACCTTGCACACACTTGCAGAATCTGCATCTTGTGGTCACAAACTACCTGGGCGTTCATCGAGTGGAATCCCTTCCTGTTGACGAAGGCACCCGGCTGACCCACTGGCGCCTTGATGGCCACATGTGCCCGTTCAACCTGGCCGGCCTTGCCCATTCGGTAATGAATAAATCTCATGACCTGCCTGAACAGAGCTTCAGTCACCAGCTTCACACAACTGTGGACAGCTCATTGGGACACTCCACAAAGATCCCCCACTGACCCCTGGAGAGAGCTGAGCCATAGAATTTGAGAGCCACTGTGACCTTCAGAGCCACTGGCATGGGGTGTCCACCTACACAGTTGGAGGTGGTCCCCGGCCCAACCTGACAAATGGAGGTCACAGTCTTCCTGGATAGGTGGAGCCTCCTTCGGCACTGCACTTCTGAAATGTTGAAGTAGCTGCATCACTGCCTGTAACCATGGCAGCAGGATAGTGGCATCTTCTGTGGCCCCTTTCTGCCTTGGACTCCCTGCTGGCCCTGCACCCCTTGTGCCTGCGCCTCTCCTCCCACAGGTACCTCCCTTGGAAGCTGCATTGGGACACCTGACCTCCTCTTCCTTCCTCCTCAGAGGAGGTGCCACCTCCCCACTACCAGAGGCACAAAAGGCTGTCTGCTGACTGGAAGGGTCCAAACAGTATAATTCCTCCAGGGGCCTTGGAGACACCAATGAGTCCATTCCAGGAGCCTTCATTCCAGAAGGCTAGCAATGCAAAGGCTGCAGCTCAAAACAGAGATAAAGCTGTTAAGTTTCAATAAGCAGCCAGCGGCAAATTATCTCCTAAACTCCTCACTACTCACAATGGCAATGCTCCAGATTCTTTTTATCCTGCCCTTGGATGACAATTTGTTAAAAATGGGCCTGCCCACTTTGCCAGTGTAACGAGCACAAAATCGCATGGGCGACATAAAATCAAGAACAATAGACTTTTTAATGGCCTTAATTGACCTTTTAATTGTCAATGGACGTGGCTCAGACTCCCACGCACGACCGTTGACCTCAATATTGTTCGCATACGTGATCAACGTCACCTTGCGTGATTTCACGTGCACTTGGGTTGGGCACGTTCCCAACCTTGGCACATAAAATTAAAGCTGATGTTTCCTCATTCTAAAAGCTTCTTTTACCGAAAGTGAGTGGGCACATTCCCAGCTAGTGGGTTTTCAGAAGCCCAACAAACAGAGTTATGGGTTAATAAGAGGGCATCCTCAGTTGTCAAAAAGTTATTAAGCAACATGTTCACACTATCTAGCATTAAAATGCTCTTTCTTATTTAAAAATCCCTCCACAACCTTGCCTGACCTAATTTCTACAACCCTCCGAGAAAACTGCGCTCTTTCAATTCTGGCCTCTTGTGCATCCCCAATTTTAATTGTCCTACCACAGATTCTAAGCTCTGGAATGCTCTCCCTAAATCTCTCCTCCTCTTTAGCCCTCTCTCCTCCTTAAAACTTTCTTGACCCAGTTTTTGGTCACTATTGTCTCCTTGGGCAGCAATTTGTGCTGAGCGGGCAGGCGCATACTTGACTTGCTCGAGTGTAAAATGATGCGTGATGAGGTCGGGCAAGCGTCCCGACGTCATTGCACACTCGCACGATATTTCAGTCGGTGGGCGCGTGCGGGAGTTGGCAGCACGCCCACTGACAATTAACAGGCCTATTAAGGCCATTAAAGTTATAATTGAATTAAATTTGTCATTGCCTGTCCAACCTTACGGTTGGCGGGCATGCGAAAAGGCCAAGTGACCTTTGGATTTTTTTTAGAAAACCTCATTCACAGGCAGGTTGAGGTTTCCAACAGCAAATAAAAATTAAATTAAAATTTTAAAGTTTTATTTATAACATGTCCCTGCTCATGTGACAGAGTCACATGAGGTTACATGTTTTTAACATTGCTAAGTTTTTTCTTTCTGGATTTTTAAATCTGGTGCTCAGTATCTTACCCAATGGTCATTGCCAGTTGTACAATGAAGATCATTGGGCTGTTTGACTATGTGGGACCATTACAGAAGAGCATGATTCTATCCTCATGTGTGCACTCACTGGGCAATCACACCTGATGAACTCTCGCTCCTGTATTTCCTACGTTACATCAGTGACTACACTTAACAGTACTTCATTGGCTATGAAGTACTTTAAAATGTCCAGTGGCCTTGTAAAGTGCTATATAAATGCAAGTCTTTCTTTCTCCATTCTGTGCATGTGAAACCTGTGGATAGCTCTTCCATTGCTGCTTCACTGAAACCAGCTAATTCCACAGATCCCAGGGGTTGAACTTTGGTTTGCCTGCCTTGCATTTCTCTATCCACTAATCCATTGACCTTAAAGACTCCATGTTATTATTTCAAAGAAGAGCAGGGGAGTTCTGGCCAACAGTTAACCCTCAATCAAAATCACTAAAAAAAGGGAAAAAGCTATCAGATTCACTGTGCACAAGTCAACAACAGCAAGTTGCATTCATATAGCATCTTTAATGTAAAGAATATCTCAGTATTCACAGTGTAAGTAAGGAAAAGAAACACTGAACAAGGAAGGGAGGGTGATGTAGGGTGACATGAGCACAATCAAAGGCATGGTCTCTGAGGGGCCGGGTGTTGTTAAAACAATCAAAGAATAAGCAGAATGCTTTCCTTCTGTTTCAAGGATGATATTTAATACAATTGAAAATACCACTTAAAATTCCAATGAAACTGACCTTTGAATGTGGAATTAATCTGCTGAAGTAGAAGCTGCGGTCAAAGCTCACAGCTTAGAAATCATCTGAAAGAGGAAGAGATGGTCATGGGTGACAGAACTGGGATGGAAAGGGGCCATTCAGGGAAAATACCAATGCAGTGTCGCATTGAATGGTGGTGGTTTAAGTCTCATAGTCATTTTTAAAAATGGTTTTCCAAGACTGGAACAAAACCTGGTCCCGGTAGAACCTGGGTGAATTGGGGTGGGGGTGGGGTTGCTGGGTTGATGTGTGGGGTAGGGTAGGGGTGGGGTGGGAGTGATGGGATATATTATGATGTGTTGAAAGAAAACAATGTCTGAAGCTCTAGTAAGTTGGTTCTTATTCAGAAAGGAGAAAGCAGCTGAGAGAGATAGAAGTTTGACACAATGTATGATGGTGCTATTTGGTATTAACCTGTAGGGAAAATCTGGAGATTGTTGAGTAACTTGTTAAACAAGATACTAGTGCCCTCTTCTGGTTAGAATAATTTTGAGTTCATTAGCTAAAATAACAAAAGAATATCAAGGCATGAAACAAAACTACCGTAGACTCTACCAAATTGACTTATTCGCTTGAGAAAAGACCTGCTCCCAAACTTAGTTGAGTAAAATTCCACCATACTTCCTGTGTGCTGTGTCCCTAGTCTACCTGTTCTGTGTGTATAGGAGAAATAGACTGACTCATTTTGATTTTCACTGCCTTTGCCTGATGTTAACAGGACAGTAATGGCCTCAAAATGGGGTTGGGATCCTTACTACCCTCTTAACCCAGGCAATGGAGGGCGGTGTCATTTTAAAAGGGGCCTGCCGTCAGCTGCCCAACTGATTCAGGCTAGCTCCTTTTGATATAGAAGTTGTGGCTATGCATAATGGAAACTCTTGACCAATTCCACCGGGTATTGAAGAATAGAAGCCCAGCAAAGATAAACCCTGAATTTTTTTTGTTGGACTCTAAAGGAGCAGAAGTGCACCACCCAGACCTACAAAAATAAATCTGACAAGCAAGATCCCCATCCTCAAGTGTTTAAGCTCCAGCCTATCTTCCTTTGCCGAATCTGGCTAGCTGTGTCGAGAATGGTCCTGCAGATAATCTGGCAAATGGAGCCAATGACCCAAACTCCTCCATTGTCATCCCTTGGTATTTCCTGTCCCACCAGCAGGACAGACCCAGCAGAGGCGGTAGATGGTATGCAGTCAGGAGGGAGTTGCCCTGGGAGGCCTCAACATTGGCTCTGAAGTCTCATGGCATCAGGTCAAACATGAGCAAGAAAACCACCTGCTGATTACAACCGACCGGCCTTCCTCAGCTGATGATTCAGTACTCCACCATGTTGAATACCACTGGAAGAAGCACTGGGGGTAACAAGGGCACAGAAAATATTCTCAGTGGGGAGCTTCATTACCCAAAGTGGCTCAGTATCATTATTATTGACCAAACTGGTGGAGTCCTGAAGGACATACCAGCCAGACATGGTCTGCGACAAGTGGTGAGAGGTCCAACAAGAGGGAAAAACCTACTTGATCTCGTCCTCATCAATTCACCTGTCGTATCTGTCCATGACAGTATCGGTAGGAATGACCACTGCACAGTCCTTGTGGAGACAAAGTCCTGTCCTCACATTGAGGATACCCTCCATCGTGTTGTGTGGCACTACCACAGTGCTAAATGGGATAGATTTTGAACAGATCTAGCAACTCAAGACTGGGCAACCATGAGGACCTCAGCAACAACAGAATTGTACCCAACCATAAACTGTAACCTCATGGCCTGGTATATACCCCACTCTACCATTACCTTCAAGCCAAGGGATTAACCCTTATTCAATGTAGAGTGCAGGAGGGGATGCCAAGAGCAGCACAAGGCATACCTAAAAATGAGGTGTCAACATGGTGAAGTCACAACACAGGACTACTTGCATGCCAAACAGCATAAGCAGCATATGGTAGACAAAGCTAAGCAATCGCACAACTAATGGATCAGCTTTAAGCTCTGCAATCCTGCCACATCCAGTTGTGAATGGTTGTGGACAAATAAACAACTAACAGGACGAAGTT
The DNA here is from genome assembly GCF_964194155.1 of Cetorhinus maximus. NCBI lineage: Eukaryota > Metazoa > Chordata > Chondrichthyes > Lamniformes > Cetorhinidae > Cetorhinus > Cetorhinus maximus. Next base: position 43,968,127 of record NC_135898.1, read on the forward strand.
CAACAGACATCCCCGTCTTCAATAATAGCGGAGCCCAGCACATCAGTGCAAACATCAACACTGCAGCATTTGCAACAATCTTAAGTCAGAAGTACCAAGTGAATGATTCACCTCAGCCACTCCCTGAGTGCCCATCCTGGCTGCAGTGTTGAAGACTTGTGCTCCAGAACTAGCTGCACCCCTAGCCAAGCTGTTCCAGTGCCATTTCAAAATTGGCACCTACCTGACAATAAAGAAAATTGACCAGTATGTCCTGCCCACAAAAGCAGGACAAATGCAATCCGGCCAATTGCTGCCCCAATAGTCTTCCACTGATCATCAGCAAAGCGGTGGAAGGTGCCATGGAGAGTGCTATCAAACAGCACTTACTCAACAAAATCTGCCAACCTCAGTTTGGATTTCGCCAGGGCCCCTCAGCTCTTGACCTCATTACAGCCATGGTCCAAACATGGGCAAAAGAGCTGAATGCAAGAGGTGAGGAGAAGTTGACTGCCTTTGACATCAAGGCAGCATTTGTCTGACTGTGGCATCAAGGAGCCTTTGTACAATTGAAGTCAATAGGAATTGGTGAGGGGTGGTGGGGGAAATCTTCACTGGTTGGAGTCATACCTAGCACAAAGGAAGATGGTTGTGCTTGTTGGAGGCCAATAATCTAAGTCCCAGGATATCACTGCAGGAATTCCTCAGGATAATGCCCGAGGCCCAACTATCCTCAGCTGCTTCATCAATGATCTCCCCTCCATCATAAGGTCAGAAGTGGGGACCCTCACCAAACACTACCACCTGGAAGTTCCCCTCCAAGTCACTCACCACCCTGACTTGGAAATATATCGCCTGTCCTCCACTGTCGCTGGGTCAAAATCCTGGAACTCCCTTCCTAACAGCACTGTGGGTGTACCTACACCACATGGACTGCAGCGGTTCAAGAAGGCAGCTCACCACCACCTTCTCAAGGGCAACTAGGGATGGGCAATAAATGCTGGCCCAGTCAGTGAAGCCCGGATCCCATGAACGAATAAAAAAAATTGCTATATTCAGTTCCATTCACAAATCGTCAGATACTGGAGCAGTCTGTGTGTGCATGGAAAAAGACCTGGACAACATTCAATCTTGAACTGATAAGTAAATTCAAACCACACAAGTACCAAGAAATTATCATCTCCAACAAGAAAGAATCTAACCACCTGCTCTTGACATCCAATGGCGTTACCATAACTGAATCCCACAGCATCAACATCCTTGGGGTTACCATTGACCAAAAACTAAACTGGACCAGTCATATTTAAAACTGTGGCTACAAGAGCAGGTCAGAGGCTGGGAAGTCAGTGGCAAATAACTCACTCCCTGACTCCCATAGTCTGTCCACTAGCTACAAGGCACAGGGTCAGGAGTGTGATAGAATACTCTCCACTTGTCTGAATGAGTGCAGCTCCAACAACACTGAAGATGCTCGACATCATCCAGCCCACTTAATCAGCAGATCAACACCATCTTCTCAAGAGCAAATAGGGATGGGCAACAAATGCTGGCCTTGCCAACGATGCTCACATTCCATGAATGAATAAGAAAAATGGCAGCCTGCAGCATTTTACAAGGGGCCTACACAGTCCTGTACAGTGCAGACTTTGCCCAATTACTTGGAATATGAAAGAAAAGAAATCCAGCAAAGGTAAACTTTGATTTTGTTTTATAGCTTTGAAGGAGCAGGAGTGCATCTCCTAGCTTACAAAAACTCTGCCAAGCTGGGAAACTCACCTTCCAAAAATAGTAGGCAAAAATGGGTCTTTTTCTGGTTGGCAGGGTGTGATGTGTGGTGTGCCACAGGGATCAGTGCTGGGGCATCAACCACAAGGATCAGTACTGGGGCCTCAACCTTTTACAATTTATGTAAATGACTTGGATGAAGGGACCAAAGGTATGGTTGCTAACTTTGCTGATGACTCAAAGATAGGTAAGAAAGTAAGTTGTGAAGAGGGCATATGGAAGTTACAAGGGGGCATAGGTAGGTTAAGTGAGTGGGCAAAGATTTGGCAATTGGAGTATAACATGGGTAAATGTGAAATTGTCCATTTTTGCAGGATGAATAAAAAAGCATCTTATCTAAATAGTGAGAAATTGCAGAGCTCTGAGATTCAGAGGGATCTGGGTGACCTAGTGTATGAATTCACAGAAGGTTAGTGTGCAGGTACAGCAGGTAATTTGGAAAGCTGATAGAATGTTATCATTTATTGTGAGGGGAATTGATTACAAAAGTAGGGAGGTTATGCATCAGTTGTACAGGGCATTGGTGAGACCACATCTGGAGTATTATGTACAGTACTTGTCTCCTTATTTAAAGAAAGATGTAAGTGCATTAGAAGCAGTTCAAGGAATGTTTACTAGGTTAATACCAGGAATGGGAGGGTTATCTTATGAGGGAAGGCTGGACAGATTAGGTTTGTATCCACTGGAATTTAGAAGAGTAAGAGGTATCCTAATTGAAACCTTTGAGATCCTGAGGGGTCTTGACAGGGTGGATGTGAAGAGGATGTTTCCTTTTGTGGGAGAATCTAGAGAAGTCACTGTTGTGATTAAATATATATATATTTTAATTTTTAAAAATTATGTTGGTATTCTGCGTAGTCAAAGAAAGGTGTATGTGTGTGTGTTGTCTATGAAGGCTAAGTGGTTGATGTATTTGTAATGAGAGGATATGGTGAGACAGCAGCGGCAGCAGTGGCTCACGGGGGGTGGGGGGTGGAGGTGAGGTGGTGGCATAGTGCTATTGTCGCTGCACTAGTAATCCAGAGACCCAGGGTAATGCTCTGGGGACCAAGGGGTAGTTTTGGTGGGGGCGGGGCGGTGGAGGTACGGAGAGCAGGGGGAGAGGGGGGAATTTCAATATTCATCACCAAGAGTGGCTCGGTAGCACCGCTACTGACCAAGCTGGCCGAGTCCTAAGTTGCTAGGCTGGGTGTGCGGCAGGCGGTAAGGGAACCAACAAGAGGGAAGAACATGCCTGACCTCATCCTCATCAACCTGTCTGTGGCAGATGCATCAGTTCATAGCGGTAGGAAGACTAGACAGTCGGTAGGAGTGACCACCACACAGCCATTGTGGAGACGAAGTCCCACCTTCACATTGAGGATACCCTCCATCTTGTGTGGCACTACCACCGTGCTAAATGGGATAGATTTCGAACGGATCTAGCAATTCAAGACTGGGCAATTATAAGGCGCTGTGGGCCATCAGCAGCAGCAGAATTGTACTCAAATACAATCTGCAACCTCATGGCCCGGCATATCCCCCACTTTACCATCACCACCAAGCCAGGGGATCAACCCTGGTTCAATGGAGAGTGCAGGAGGGCATGCCAGGAGCAGCACCAGGCATATTTAAAAATGAGGTATCAACCTGGTGAAGCTATAACACAGGACTACTTGCGTGCCAAACAGCATAAGCAGCATGCAATAGGCAGCTAAGCAATTCCACAACCAACGGATCAGGTCTAAGCTCTGCAGTCCTGCCACATCCAGTCATGAATGGCCGTGGACAATTAAACAACTCATTGGAGGAGGAGGCTCCACAAATATCCCCATCCTTAATGATAGGGGAGCCCAGCACATCAGTGTAAAAGATGAGGCTGAAGTATTCGCAACAATCTTCAGCCAGAAGTGCAGAGTGGATGATCCATCTCAGCCTCCTCTGGAGGCCCCCAGCATCATAGATGCCAGTCTTCAGCCAATACGATTCACTCCTCATGATATCAAGAAACAGCTGAAGGCACTGGATACTACAAAGGCTATGGGCCCTGACAACATTCTGACAATATTACTGAAGACCTGTGCTTTAGAACTTGCCGCACCCCTAGCCAAGCTGTTCCAGTACAACTACAACACTGGCATCTACCCGGCAATAGAAATCATTCTAAATTAATTAAGAAAGTAACTAAATAGCATACGCAGCAATGGCAGAACAGGTGTTATGTTGCAGCTGTGGAACGTGGGGCCTTTTGGACACTAAGGCTATCCAGGACAAACACGTCTGCAGGAAGTTTAAGCAGCTAGAGTAATTCCGGATCAGGATTATTGATCTGGAAGCTGAACTGCAGATACTGTGCAACATAAGAAAGGGGTGAAATACCTGGACACTTTGTTCCAGAAGACGGTCACACCTCTTAGAATAGGGTCTTTGTTTTGATCAGCAGTGAGGGACAGGAAGATGGGATCGTGACTGAGGCGGCAAAGGGGCCGAGCAGATAAGAGTGGAGGAGCCTCAGACTTTGCAATTGGCAAACAGGTTTGAGGTGCTCAAGACTTGTGTGGATGAAAGCGAGGTCCGCAAGGTGGATACGCAGACTGGCCATGACACCATAGTACAGGAAGCCATTGAAGCGGGGGGAGCAAATAGGAATGTAGTGGTAGTATAGTGAGGGGGATTGATATTGTTCTCTGCAGCAAAGACCGAAAGCCCAGATAGCTGTGTTGTCTGCCAGATGCCAGAGTTCGGGACATCTGCTCAGGGCTGGAGAGGAACTTGGAGTTGGAGGGGGTGGATCCAGTTGTCGTGGTCCATGTGGATACCAACGACAGAGGTAGAACTAGGAAAGAGGTTCTGCATAGTCAGTATGAGGAGTTTGGCATCAAACTAAGAGGCAGAGCCTCAAAGGTAACAATCTTTGGATTATTACTTGAGCCATGTGCAAATTCGCATAGGGAAAATAAGATTAGAAAGATGAATGTATGGCTCAAAGACTGGTCTGAGAGAAGTCGGTTCCGGTTTGTGGGGCACAGGCACCAGTACTGGGGAAAGTGGGAGCTGTACCGTTGGGACAGTCTGCACCTGAACCATGCTGGGACACATGTTCTTATGAATCGCATAACTAGGGAAGTAGAGAAGGCTTTAAACTAAACAAGACGGGGTGAAGGATCAGGCTTGGGTAGTTGTTACAAATCATGGGGTAGAGTCAAAGCAGGATAGCAAAATAGTAATATGGGAAATGAGGGTCATAGAATGCAGGAAGGGAAAGAAGCAAACCTAAGAATGCACCAACAGCCAAGACTAGATGTTATAAAGATAACAAAAAGGCAAAACTAAAGCTCTGTATCTGAATGTGCGTAGCATTCATAACAAAGTAAATGAATTGATAGCGCACTTTGAAGTAAATAATATGATCTGATAGCCAGTATGGAGACACGGCTGCAGGATGAAAAGGGTTGGGTCTTAAATATTCAGGGGTATATGACATTCAAGAAGAATAGGAAGCTAGGTAAAGGTCGAGGGGCAGGCCCAGTTAATCAAAGATGGCATTTGTGCAATAGTTAGAGATGACCCTGGTTCAGGAGATCAGGATGTTGAATCGGCTTGGGTGGAGATGAGGAATAGTAGAAGTTACTAGTGGGAGTGGTCTACAGGCCCCCTAACAGCAACCACAATGTAGGACAAAATATACAAGAAGAAATATTGGGTGCTTGTGATAAAGGGATGGCAATAATCATGGGTGATTTTAATTTACATATAAACTGGAAAAATCAGTTTGGCAGTAGTAGCCTGGATGCAGAGATCATAGGATGTTTTCGAGACAGTTTCTTAGAGCAGCACATTCTGGAACCAACCAGAGAGCAGGTTATATTAGACTTGGTATTGTATAATGTGACAGGATTAATTTTTGACCTCAGAGTAAAGGCACACCTAGGTATCAGCGACCACAATATAATTGAATTTTACATCCAGTTTGAAAGGGAAAAGCGGGGTCTAAGACTAGTATTTTAATCTTAAATAAGGGAAACTATATGGGCATGAAACCTGAGCCAGCTGAAGTGAACTGGAAAACTAGGCTAGAGGATAGATCATTAGAGGAGCAGTGGCAGGCATTTGAGGGGATATTTCAGGATATTCAGAATAAATAGATTCCTACTATGAAGAACTATTCTAAGGAGAGGACCCACCATCCTTGGTTAACTAAAGAAGTTAAGGAAAGCATAAAACTTAAGGAAAAAGCATATAACTCCGCAAAGATGAGCGGCAGGTCAGACGATTGATTAGAATATAAAGAACGGCAGAGAATGACTGAAAGGTTAATCAGGAGAAAAAAATTAGGATGTGAGAGGAAGCTAGCTAGAAATGTAAAAACGGATAGCAAGAGCTACCTCAGGTATTTAACAAGGAAGAGAGTAAGTAAAGTGAGTGCTGGCCCTCTACAAAGCGAGAATGGGGAGCTCACAGTAGTTAATAAGGAAATGCTGGATGAAATGAACAGATATTTTGCTTTTGTCTTCATGACAGGGGATACAAAAAAATTCCAGTAATAGCCATAAATCAAGGAGGGAAGGGAAACGGTAACTTGGTGAAATTACAAGCACTAGGGAAGCCTTATTGAGCAAACTGTTGGAGTTGCGGGCTGACGAGTCTCCGGGTCCTGGTGGACTTCATCCTAGGTTCTTAAAACAGGTGGCTAATGAGGTCAGAGATGTGTTGGTGGTAATATTCCAAAAATCACAAGATTCCTGAAAGGTTCCATCAATCTGGAAGGTAGCAAATATAACCCCTCTGTTCAAGAACGGAGAGAGCAGAAGACAAGAAACCATAGGGCAGTTATCCTGATGTCTGTCGTGGGGAAGGTGCTAGAATCAATCATTAAGGAAGTTTAAGCTGGACATTTAGAAATATTGAAGTTAATTGGGAGGAGTCAGCATAGTTTTGTGAAAGGGGAATCACGTTTAACCAATTTATTGGAGTTCTTTGAAGGAGTAACTTGTATCATGGATAAAGTGGAGGCTGTAGATGTACTGTACTTGGATTTCCAGAAGGCATTTGATAAGGTGCCTCAGCAAAGGTTATTGCAGAAAATAAAAGCTTATGGTGAAGGGGGTTACATAATAGCATGGAAAGACAATTGGCTAGCTGGGAGAAAACAGAGAGTATGCTAAATGGGTAATTTTCTGATTGACAGGATATAAAGTGTGGAGTCCCGCAGGGGTCTGTGCTGGGGCCTCAACTTTTTACAATTTATATCAATGACTTGGATCAGGGCAGTGAAGGGATGGTAGCTAAATTTGCAGATGACAAAAAGATAGGTGGGAAAGTATGTTGTGAAGAGGGCATAAGGAGATTGACGGGTATAGGTAGGTTGAGTGAGTGGGTAAAAGTGTGGCAGATGGGGTACAATGTGGGAAACTCTGACGTTATTCACTTTGGCAGGAAGAATAAAAAAGCAGAGTATTACTTAAATGGAGAATGACTACAGAATTCTGAGGTGCAGGGCGAACTGGGTGTTCTTGTGCATGAGTCACAAAAAGTTAATATACAGGTACAACAAGTAATTAAGAAGGCTAATGGAATCTATCTTTCATTATGAGAGGAATTGAACATAAACGTAACGATGTTATGCTTCAGTTATACAGGGCACCAGTGAGACCATGGCCAGAATATTGCCGTCGGCGTGCGGGGGTGGGCCCGATATGCCGATGCGCAAAATGATGCGAGATGATGTTGGGCGTGCGTCCCGACTTCACCGCATGTCATTCTGATCTTTCGTTCGGCAGGCACGTGCCGGAGATGACTGTGCACCCGCCAAACTGTCAAAGGCCTATTAAGGCCATTAAAAAAGTCACTAATCTTATTAACAGCGCTGCCTGTCCAACCTTAAGGTTGGTGAGCAGGCGAAGAGCCCAAGTGGCCTTCGCGTTTTTCAGGAAACCTCATCCATGGGTGGGATAAGGTTTCCTGAAGATTTTATAAAATAATTTAATAAATTTTGCTACACTCACAAACATGTCCCAGCTCATGTGACACTGTCACATGAGGGGACTTGTTTAAATAATTTTTAACTTTATATATAACAAATTTTAAAAATCAACTTAATCTCCCTAAGGCAGTTCCGTGCCTCAGGGAGATTGCTGCGCTCTTTCATGCACATGCGTGAAAGAGCACAGGCCCCGACACTTCATCCATCCCCTGCCCGCACAGGTAGCGCTGAGCGCTTCAGCTGTGCGTTAAGGTCTGCCCACGTAAAATGACGGTGTGCAGCCAATCAAGGGCAGTGATCGGCTCCGTGCCCGCCCCTGCCCGCTCCCGCCCAGCCCATCTGGCACAGGTAAGATTTAGCCCCATATCTTGAATACTGTGTGCAGTTTTGGCCTCCTTATTTAATGAAGGATGTTAATGCATTAGAGGAGATTCAGAGAAGGTTTACTAGATTGATACCTGGAATGAGCGGGTTGTCTTATGAGGAAAGGTTAGACAGACTGGGCTTGCTTCCACTAGAGTTTAGAAGAGTGAGCATGATTTGATTGAAGCATATAAGATCCTGAACGGTCTTGACAAGTGGACGCGGGAAGGATGTTTCCCCTTGAGAAGTCCAGAACTAGGAGGCACTGTGCTAAAATTACGGGTCGCACTTTTATGACAGAGATGAAGAGAATTTTTTTTCTCCTAGAGGGTTGTGCGACTTTGGAACTCTCTGCCTCAGAAGGTGGTGGAGGCGGGTTCATTGAATATCTTTAAGACGGAGGTAGTTAGATTCTTGTTAGGCAACAGAATCAAAGGTTATTAGGGGTGGATGGGAATGTGGAATTAGTAATACAAAGATATCAGCCATGATCTTATTGAATGGTGGAGCAGCCTCAATGGGCCGAATGGCCTACCTCTGCTCCTATTTCGTAAATTTGTATGTTCGTAAATTGCCCAGGTATGCCCTGTACACAAAATGCAGGACAAATCCAACCCGGCCAATTACCACCCCATCAGCCTACTCTTCATCATCAGTAAAGTGATGGAAGGGGTCATCAACAGTGCTATCAAATGGCACTTGCTCAGCTGAGTTGGTGGTGGCTGTAGGAGAAAAACCCTGAAGACCAGCTTCTGGTTTGTGAGCCATTGGCAAAGCTATGAAACTTTTGAATTGGGGGTAGCAAGCCAAGAAAGTCTGTGTTTTAGGAAATGGTTTGTTTCTGAATCGCTTTTCCAATTCCACATCAGAGTAGAAGTGTTTGAGAAATCATGAGGTGTAGCTTTATTAATGTGATAACAATTCTTTGATTTGGGTAATATTATTGAATTTTTATGGTTAAAATCTATAAGGGGGCCAAGTAGGTAGCTTAATTGTGTGCTTTTGACCAAACAGATTTTTTTGGGGTTGTTATGTAAGACTATTTTAACCATGTAACTTTAACCTTGTGTGCTTAAGCTTTTTCTCTTTTTAATAATTTTAAAAATATTCTAAAGGTGTTATTGGAGTTATATGCTTTTGAGGTCAATAGCTTTTTCTCCTCATTTTCATAATAAAAAGAGGGTTATGATCAGTGAGACAGACTTCTCTCTGGGGTCTGGCTTGCTCAGCAATAACATCTGCTGTGATCGTAACTCTGTTTAAAAATAAGGGGTTAGTCCGTTTAAGACAGAAATGAGGGGAAATATTTTCTCTCAGAGAGTCGTGAGTTTTTGAAACTCCTTCCTCAAAAAGCAGTGGAAGCAGAGTCTTTGAATATTTTTAAGGCAGAGGTAGATAGATACGCGATAAAAAAGGGGGTGAGAGGTTATCGGGGATAGGCGAGAGGTTACAATCAGATCAGCAATGATCTTATTGAATGGTGGAGCAGGCTCCAGGGGTCGAGTACCCTACTCCTGCTCCTAAATAACATGTTTGTATGTGTGGATGTAAAACTGGCTTCAGACAGAAAACAGTGAGCCATGGTGAATGGATGTTTTCAGACTGGAGGATGGTAGACAGTGATATTCCCCCAGCATCAGTAATAGGACCACTGTTTAAATGTCTTGAACATTGGAATACAGAGTAAAATTTCATAATTTGCCTTTGATACCAAACTTGGAAGTGTGGTTGAGAGTAAGGCTGATACCAATCGACTGCAACAGGACATAGATATGGGCAGACAAGTGGCAGATGGAAATTAATACTGAAAAATCTGAAGTGATGGAGTAGGGATAGGGACAGGCAACATAGATTTAATGGCACTAAAGAGTGTGCAGAAATGAAAGGACAAAGGGGTCCATGTGCATATATCTTTGAAAATGGCCAGACATATTGAGAGTGGTTAGTAAAGCATATGGGATCTTGGGTTTCTTAAAAAGAGGTATTAAGTACAAAATCAGGGAAGTCATGTTAAACCTTAATAAAACTCTGGTTAAGTCACAACTGGAGTAGTGTGTCCAGTTCTGGTCACCACACTTTAGGAAGGATCTGAGGATCCTAAAAGGGTTCAGAGGAGATTTACCAGATTGGTTCCAGGGATGAAGGGTTGTAGCTCCAAGGATAACTTGGAGAAGCTGGGGTTGTTTTCCTTGGTGCAAAGGATAATAAGGGGAGATTAGAAAGAGGTGTACAAGATTGGACAGGATAAAATAAGGGAAACAAGGAAAAACATTTCCTGTTTGCTGATAGTACAATGTCTCGGGCCATAGATTTAAAGTTTTGGGAAAGAGATACAGGATGTGAGGAAAAACATTTTCACATAGTGAATGGTAAAGATCTGAAACTCACTGCCTGCAGGAATGGGTAAGCTGAGACGATCAACGATTTGAAATGGAAATTAAACAGGTATTTGAAGGAAATTAACTTGCAGAGCTAGAGAGGGTGAATGGGACAGGCAGGATTTCTCTGCAGAAAGCTAGCATGGACTCGCTTGGCCAAATGTCCTCCTCCTGTTCTGTAATGTTTCTATGACTCCATGATCATGCACCTCCCCCAGCGACCTACCTTTCTGGTGACAACTCTGGCCAGTTTTCCCTGATTGGATTTGGTAAGCTGTTCTGGGATTGATGCCCTGAAGCTTGCCTGATGAATGCAAACGAATACGAAACTTCAAAATTACAGATTGGCTTCTTCTCTTCTGGAATGGGTGACTTGCCCAGCGCACTCCATCCAAAAGCCAATATAGACCACACAGTGCCCAGTCTCCACCTTAATTACCCTGCCTTTTTTTGTAAAAATATACTTTATTCATAAAATATCTAAAAAACATTACAAAACATTTCAAAATGGCCATCACAGAAAGTTCAATGATATTCAAATTTTCTACATAGATCATGTTGCACTCTGAGGTGATTAAGTACAATTGTGACACATTTACTGTATATATTCAATGTGAGTCATACAGCCTGAGTGGTTTTATACAATTGCCAGCCCCTCGGTGTACTATGCTGAACGGTCTTAGATAGCGACCTTTTCTTATTGCGCCTCTGCGGAGGCTACCCCAAGCTTTAGTGCCTCCCTCAGCACATAGTCCTGGACCTTGAAATGTGCCCATCTGAAACACTCAATTGAGGACAACTCTTTGCTCTGGAAGACCACCTTAATTACCCTGTCTGAACTATTTCTGCCAGGGTTCAGACAGGTGACAGAAGAAAGAGGTGGTTTCTATTCATATTTGATATTCATTGCACACCAGTCATATAGTGACCATGACCTGTTTCCTTTCACTTCCATCCATCACAATGCAGCCCAACAATTATTTCAAATACAGTCTCACTGGTGGGCCATTGTCAACAGAGGTAAGCACTGGTTTCTTTTCTTCGAGTTTTGTTTTGGGTGAAGGACTGTTCTGCAAGCCATGTTGTTCAAGTGTGCCTGGGAGTTTGAATAGAGCACCATCTTCTGCAGCAGAATGGGACCCCCTTCTTTCTGTTCCCTGCTTGTGTGCCCCCTGAAGTTCCATGGGGCTTTCCCCCATCTCCCACTGTAACTCCAGCAGTAAACTGGGGAAAACACCCGGGGTGAACAGCAGACACCCAGTGCTATTGAGTTCTGGCAGAAATGGGGAAACACCTCCCTATGGTATTTAGAGGAAGTGGAGGAAGATGAACAGGAGGCCAGCTTGAATGTCAGGGATGTGATGAAATACTCCACTGTAGCAGGAGGATTCCATTACATTGTTGCCACGTTGAAGTAAATGGAAATGTGTTGGATCCTAGTCACCAGTTCGTTGCATCCTGTTCTCACGCTTGTTGTAAGGGATGGCTGCTTTGGTACTAATGATAGAGTTGAGTAGCTGACACTTCATAGGTAGAAACTGTGTTTATTTACAAAGGTGCTCAGCAGCAACTAAACATGTGCGAACACTTCAGACTCTATCTCTACACTACTGCTGCTATTAACTGCTGACTACAGACTACTAACTACAATAGCCCGTGCTACTCTGCTATTGGATACAAGATCATGTGACCTTCCATTATAACATTCTTCTGAAAGATATATTACACATCAGATTACCACATCCCTTCCCCATTACTCAGAAATACCTTTTATATTTACATTTACAATCTTCTCAAAATAGCAAAATATTTACACTGATAAGTAATTTACAAATTCAGTCTTTCTGGAGGTTTCCTTATGCGTGTAGAGCGTCTCAGCTCTACAACTTCAGATGCCTTGTCAGGAACCTCCTTTTCCAGAGTTGCCTGAACATCAGGTACTTCGGTGGGCACCTGCAGATCTGTATCCTCAACTCTTACAGGAAAATCAGATGTGTCTGAACTGGGTTGAGTTCTCCCAACAGGAAACATTGACCTAGTCATAAACTCTGGTGGTAAAAGTAAAAAACTGAGGATGCTGGAAATCCAAAACAAAAACAAAAATACCTGGAAAAACTCAGCAGGTCTGGCAGCATCTGCGGAGAGGAACACAGTTAACGTTTCGAGTCCGTATGACTCTTCAACAGAACTAAGTAAAAATAGAAGAGAGGTGATATATAAGCTGGTTTAAGGTTGGGGGGAGGGGGGGAGGTGGGACAAGTAGAGCTGGATAGAGGGCCAGTGATAGGTGGTTGGTGTCAAGCTTCCTGAGTGTTGTGGGAGCTGCACTCATCTAGGCAAGTGGGGAGTATTCCATCACACTCCTGACTTGTGCCTTGTAGATGGTGGACATGCTTTGGGGAGTCAGGATGTGAGTTACTTGGCGCAGGATTCCTAGCCTCTGACTGGCTCTTGTAGCCACAGTATTTATATGACTAGTCTAGTTCAGTTTCTGGTCAATGGTAACCCCCAGGATGTTGATAGTGGGGGATTCAGTGATGGTAATGCCATTGAATATCAAGGGGCAAAGGTTAGATTCTCTCTTGTTGGAGATGGTCATTGCCTGGCATTTATGTGGTGCAAATGTTACTTGTCACTTGTCAGCCCAAGCCTAGATATTATCCAGGTCTTGCTGCATTTGGACATGGACTGCTTCAGTATCTGAGAAGTCACAAATAGTGCTGAACATTGTGCAATCATCAGCGAACATCCCCACTTCTGACCTTATGATGGAAGGAAGGTCACTGATGAAGCAGCTGAAGATGGTTGGGCCGAGGACACTACCCTGAGGAACTCCTGCAGTGATGTCCTGGAGCTGAGATGACTGACGTCCAACAACCATCTTCCTTTGTGCTAGGTATGACTCCAACCAGCGGAGAGATTTGCCCCTGATTCCCATCGACTCCAGCTTTGCTAGGGCTCCTTGATGCCACACTCGGTCAAATGCTGCCTTGATGTCAAGGGCAGTCACTCTCACCTCACCTTGGGAATTTAGCTCTTTTGTCCATGTTTGAACCAAGGCTGCAATGAGGTCAGGAGCTGAGTGACCCTGGCGGAACCAAACTGGGCAACAGTGAGCAGGTTATTGTTAAGCAAGTTCAACTTGATAGCACTGTTGACGACCCCTTCCATTACTTTACTGATGATCAAGAGTGGACTGATGGGGCGGTAATTGGCTGGGTTGGATTTGCCCTGTTTTCTGTCTACAGGACATGCCTGGGCAATTTTTCACACGGCTGGGTAGATGCCAGTGTTGTAGCTGCACTGGAACAGCTTGGCTAGGGGCACGGCAAGTTCTGGAGCACAAGTCTTCAGGACTATTGCTGGAAGGTTGTCAAGGCCCATAGCCATTGCAGTATCCAGTGCCTTCAGCCATTTCTTGATATCACGTGGAGTGAATTGAATTGGCTGGAGACTGGCATTTGTGATGCTTGGGACCTCCAGAGGAGGCTGAGATGGGTCATCCACTCGGCACTTCTGGCCGAAGATTGTTGCGAATGCTTCAGCCTTATCTTTTGCACTGCTGTGCTGGACTCCTCCATCATTGAGGATGGGGATATTTGTGGAGACTCTTCTTCCAGTGAGCTGTTTGATTGTTCACCATCGTTCATGACCTGATGTGTCAGGACTGCAGAGCTTAGATCTGATCCGTTGGCTGTGGGATTGTTTAATTCTGTCTGTCACTTGCTGTTTATGCTGTTTGGCACGTAAGTGGTCCTGTGTTATAACTTCACCAGGTTGACACCTCATTTTTAGGTGTGCCTGGTGCTGCTCCTGGCATGCCCTCCTGCACTCTTCATTGAACCAGGTCTGACGCCCTGGCTTGATGCTAATGGTAGAGTGGGAGATATGCCATGAGATTATAGATTGTGTTTGAGTACAATTCTGTTGCTGCTGATAGCCCACAGCGTCTCATGGATGCCCAGCCTTGAGTTGCTAGATCTGTTTTGAACCTATCCCATTTAGCACGGTGGTAGTGCCACACAACATGATGTAGGGTATCCTCAATGTAAAGGCAGGACTTCGTCTTCACAACCACTGTGCTATGGTCACTCCTACTAATACTCTCATGGACAGGTGCGTCTGCAGCAGGCGGGTTGGTGAGGGTAAAGCCAACTATGTTTTTCCCTTTTGTTGGTTCCATCTCCACCTGCCGCAAACCCAGTCTAGCAGCTATGCCCTTTAGGACTCGGCCAGCTCGGTCAGTAGTGGTGCTACCGAGCCACTCTTGCTAATGGACATTGAAGTCCCCCACCCAGAGTCCATTCAGCGCCCTTGCCACCCTCAGTGCAAGGTCTAGAACCCAGGGAGTGGGAGCGATTCGGACCGCTCAGATGTCAGAGGTGAAGCTGACACACAGCACCACCCCTTACAGGGGCCACCTCTCACCCCTGAGGGCACAGAGGAAATCGACTCACCAGCGTCACACCACTCTGCACCAGCGCAGATATTAGCACCTCAGTGGGAATTAAATCTTCGGCTAGTGTCCCAGGGCACAGCGGTGAGGGCACTTCACACTCGCTTGCGGTGCGGGCAGAGACAGAGAGTGCCCAGGGCGCCGGTAGTCGGAGGACTGCTGGGGACTAGGCACATGCTCAGTCGGTGGCTGATGATGGGCCTCTGGAATCGTCCATGAGGCAGCAAACGCTGGAAGTGCAGTAGGGTGTGCGGGACAATCTGGCAGAGATAAATGAGGCAATGCGTGGCATGGCGCCCGTGATTGAGGAGTCCACGCGGATCATCACCAATGCAATAAGCCAAGCGCCATGTTTCCTCCATGGAGAGAGTGGCGATTCTCGTGGAGAGGCTCCTCCAGGAGACCAATCAGGGCTTCCTGGGGATGCGCTCGGACCTGCAAGCCCTCACATCGGCATTGACCTCAGCTGGTCAGTGCCAGCGTGGGAGATGGTCTGGGCATCAAGTATCCCAGCTCGGTGCTCATCCATCAATGGTGAGCAGGGAGGTCTGAAGTGACCCCCCCGTCGGCGCAGCAGCTGCCTGTTGGTTCTGCGGGCTCCTCCGGGTAAGGGCAGCAGCTCCTCCACCCCTCTCCCAGTGACCGTATCATCCGATGAGGCTGCAACGACTGGGGAGATGCCAGCTGTGGAACTAGCTGCTCCCTCCCAGGCGGGGCCAGCACAGGCTCCACGGGCCAGAGGACGCCGGCCAAGGTCATCGAGGCCAACAGGACAACAGTGAGCAGGCTGTCTCAGATGCCAGTGCCAGTGAGGGGACAGCACCTAGACATAGCATCTGCAAGCGTAAATTTTAGGCACCTTAGGCACACCACGAGTTTCTCACTGGTGCTTTTATGTTGGTCCATATTAGTTCATTAAAACTTGGTGTGATGTTCAACACCTTTTTTTTTTGGTTTATGAAGTTACATTTATTCTCTCAGTAAACTTTGATATGTGAGCATGCCTCAGGGTGATTCCTTACTTCTGCAAGTGGACGGGAATCCATGATGTAATGAGTGAATTGTTTGACATTGAACTTTATTGACAAAGACCTTAGTTAATGTTCCTACCCAGACAGATTTTGCACTCAGGTATTGAGTATGGAGCCTGCAGCCCAGGCTTGTCCTGGAGGTCCACCTGTGGTGTGCTAGCTGAAGGTTCTTTGGATTAAAGCCTCCCGGGTGTCTCTGCCTCCCTGGAGTATGCCCAGGTCAGCATCCTCCTCAGCATTTCCCTGTGCGTGCTCATCCTCGGACTCACTGCTGGATTCATCGTGTGCAGCCGCTGCCACTGCATCTACATCTTCTTCATCCACAGCGTCCCCCCTTTCCAGCGCCAGATTGTGCAGGGCGCAGCATGCAACCACTATCAGCGACACACGATCTGGGGGGTATTGGAGTGCGCCCCCTGAGCGGTCCAGTCATCAGAAGCGCATCTTGAGAAGACCAATGGTTCTCTCCACCACAGCCCTTGTGGTGCCCTGGCTCCTATTGTACCGCTGCTCAGCTTCTGTTCTTGGATGGCGGAGAGGCGTCATGAGCCACCCTCTCAGGGGATAGCCCTTGTCACCCAGCAGCCATCCATCCAGCCGGGCTGGAGCACTGAAGAGCCCCAACATCTGGGAATGTCTGAGGATGTAGGCATCATGGGAGCTGCCTGAGTACCTTGCACAGACTTGTAGAGTCAGCATCCTGTGATCACACACTATCTGCACGTTCACGGAGTGGAAGCCCTTCCTGTTGACGAAGGCACCAGGCTCACCAGCTGGCGCCTTGATGGCCACATGTGTACAGTCTATTGCACCCTGGACGCGGGGGAAGCCAGCAATGGCCGCAAAGCCTCTGGCTCGCTGTGTCTGG
The DNA here is from genome assembly GCF_964194155.1 of Cetorhinus maximus. Lineage (NCBI taxonomy): Eukaryota > Metazoa > Chordata > Chondrichthyes > Lamniformes > Cetorhinidae > Cetorhinus > Cetorhinus maximus. Next base: position 43,984,949 of record NC_135898.1, read on the forward strand.
CTGGCCTGGTCACAACGGAAGTGGATGAAGGTCAATGCACACCTAAGCAGAGCGTCTGTAACCTGTTTGACACAAGTGTGGTCAGCTGATTGGGAGACTTCGCAAAGATCATCCACCGACCCCTGGAAAGAGCCGGAGGCATAAAAGTTGAGGGCAGCCGTGACCTTCAACACAACTGGCATGGGGTGCCCACCCACACAGTTTGTGCAGATCTCAGGGACTATCATCTGACAATTAGAGGTGACCGTCTCCCTTGAGAGTCGGAGCCTCCTTCGGCACTGTATCTCAGACGTATTGAGGTAGCTGCTTCGCCGCTTGTAAACCCTGGCAGCAGGATAGTGGCGTCTTCTGCGCCCCTTCTGCCTCTCCTCCCAAAGTTGGCTCCCGTGGAGGCTGAATGTGGAAGCCTGGCCTCCTCCCGCTTCTGGCCTTCCCTTCCTCCTCAGAGGAAATGCCTCCAGTGTAGAGCACAACTCCCATTCCCAGGCTAAGGGAAAACTTCCTGAAAGCTGCAGGCCCCAAAAATGATCTTTACTGTAGAGTTCTAACCTGAAAGCTTTTACTGCTGTCCAAGCAGCTGGTATGAGTTTTGAAGTATTCCTGCTCAAACATGCAAGTATCAGTAACTTTCACAATTAAATATCTGAAAGATCACATTCACGACCCCACTCACCCCTCTTATCCCGCCCGTGGATGAGGTTTATACAAATGTCTCCTATCTGCCTGCCCGTTGCGCCCGTGTGACAACCTGAAGATCGCATGGGCCCCGAAAAATTGCAGCCAGTTGGTGCCTCAGGGGCCTTAACTACATGAATAATTAATGGCGGGCGTGCATCCAAAAACATCACGCACCCGCCCACTTAAATATCGCCATGGCGCGCAGTGATGCCGGGACACTCGCCCGACGTCACCGTGCGTCATTTTACATGTCGGCATGTGGGGCCTGCCCTCGCACGCCAACAGGGAAATTCTGGCCATAGATTCAAGACATAAAACCAGTCATGCCCAACTTGTAGCCAGCGCTCTATAATGACTATTACATCATAACTATGAAGGTGAATTTGTGCTCCTGGCTCATTTGTTTCATTTTCATGCTTGAGTTTTTTACCGAAAACATTTCCCCGACCAGGAATCACAGCGATATATATTCTGCCCCATGTATAAAACGGGAGGGACAGTTTTATGCTCAGATTTACTTTTTCACAAACATCACCAAATGTAGGAAAATGTACCGCAGGGTATTTGATTATCCCTGGCTAAACTGATCCTTTTAACCACAAATCCATTCACACATTAGCTCATTTACAGGGAACAATTAATAACTGCTTTTATTAATAATTAATTAAATTCAGTTATTTGTTCAAGAAATTGTTCCTGTGCTATAATAATATTCGTCAATTAAAATTTCAGTTGTTCCTTGACTTCGTTTAGGATTGATTAAATGAACAGTAATCTAGTCACTAAGATAAAAGCAAAATACTGTGGATGCTGGAAATCTGAAACAAAAACAAAACTAGCTGGAAAAACTGGAAACTGTAATCTCGCCGCCTTGATCATGAAGTTCGATGTTGACAAACAGTGCCCTCTTGTGGCAAAATAGAGTTCTGTTATTATAAATTCCAATATATTCGCAAGAAGTGAACAGTCCCCACAAAAGCTTTCTATTTTAAAAAAAAAATGTACAAGTGAAAAGCACCCCTAAGTGAAAAACACATCTTTAACTGAAGGTACTCCTTCAGGGCCCCCACTCCCAGCCCTCCCTCCAACCCTGCATTCCATATTTGAAAAGAGAGCAGGATTTTCTAACCAGTTCTCTGCTTTTATAATTTAGGATTATGGTATAAAATTAAAATTCCTAACTCTGCGACTTGTGATCCTGGACAATAAATCACACCTTTGGCAGGGCCCTTCCAACCTGAACCACCAGTTCGAAATGGCGCGACAAAATTAATTTGCTTACGAGCATAATTCCAGCAATTTCATGACATGCAACTAATTTGCACAATGGTAATTTTTTTGGTTTTGTCGAGGCTAACATCAGAGTGGTGTGAATCATCCAGCAATTTGTGGTGAATCGGAACCCAAGGCATATCTCTTCTTCACCTTAAACTGCTGCATTTATTTACAAACTAATAATGGTGGGTGCTGTTAATGCACCATTATTTTTCCAGTAAATTCTGGCCCAACGATCTTCCCAATATTAAAGTTACACTTACCAAAAGATTGCCCCAAGTATGTGAGGAATGGAAAATTCAGAAACACATATCACACGATTCACGAAGTTTGTTAGCTATGAGTGACGTAATATTATAATTTAACAGCGATCAATTTAAAACCCTTTTGTTTATTGTTTAGCTTTCCAGTTCCAATAAGATGTTACAATTTCCCTGGTTTTTGGGGCTAGAAATTTGTTTGCCCTAATTTTCAGTTGCTTTGTGTGGCTGTGAAAGGTGCTACATAAATGCAAGACTTTCTTTTTACTTGACCGCACATGAGTTTTTACTGAAGAAAGGGTGGGAATATTTACATGTGTTTTATGTATTAGTTTTGCAAAGTAATACAAATTAGTATTTTATGTTAAAATTGCTTTCAATTGGATAAAAAGTTTAAATATTGGAAATACCTGACTTTAAGCAGTCCTGAAAGTGACATTTGCAATCACCCTGAGCCTCTTATGTTATTCCGAGCACACACTGCAAATTGACTTTACCCCCATTACTTCATATCATAGCATGATGGTAGAATGAACCATGGCTAGAAAAGCATTGAGGGACATTTCTTTTTGATTGTAATCCTTTACTAATCATACAATATTTTCCTATGTTTTACATTGCTGCTGTTTGAATAACCAACATTTACAAAGGGTGGAATTTTACGACAGTGGGATTTTACAGTCCTGCCAAAGTCAGTGGAGTTTAGAATGGCTCTGTCAACATCTATTATGCTTAACTGACATATTACTGTTATCTTGTCTATTTGCTTAATGTTGCGAATGAATGTTGTGACTTCCTTGGTATTGGGTAGATCCCTTGCGTTGAGCAATGGAAATTTCTGAAAAAGCTTGCAGAATAAATTATGCTTTATTTCTTTTAGTTGGATTATATAGAGTTTCCATATGAAGCACATAGAAAAGATATGAAATGTCTTGGTTGGAAAATCTCAAGGATTGACAACTCTGGTTGGACACTTTCCTAGAGGTGTCATCACACAATCCCTGCCACTTCCAATCATCCCAGCTCAATGGTTTCATTTATTCTTCCTTATGGTGTGGATAACACTGGCTAGGCCAGCAATTGTTGCCCGTCCCTAATTGCCCTTGAGAAGGTGGTGGTGAGCCACCGTCCTGAAGCAGTGTAGTCCATCTGGGTTGGGCACACCCACAGTAAAGGAATTCCAGGATTTTAATCCAGCAACAGTGAAGGAATGGCAATATAGTTCCAAGTCAGGATGGCCTGTGTCTTGAAGGGGAATTGCAGGTTCTGGTGTTCCAATGAATTTGCTGCTCTTGTCCTCCTACGTGGTAGAGGTTGCGGGTTTGGAAGGTGCTGTTGCTATAGCGCATTTTGTAGATGGTACATACGATTGCCACTGTGCATTAGTGGTGGAGGGGATGAATGCTTACGGTGATGGATGGGGTGCCGATCAAGAGGGCTGCTTTGTTCTGGATCATGGTGAGCTTCCTGGTGAGCCACACTCATCCAGGCAAGTGGGGAAAATTCCATCACACTCCTGACTTGTGTCTTGTAGAGGCTGGACAGGCTTTGGGGAGTCAGGAGGTAGTTACTCACCACAGAATTTCTAGCCTCTGGTCTGGTCTTGTAGCAATAGCATTTATATATTAAATTATCAGCTATCAGTTATCAATTAAGTTCCTGGTCTAAAGTAACCCCCAGGATGTTGCTAGTGGAGGGGTTCAGTGATGGTAATGCCATTGAATGCTAAGGGGAGTTAGTTATACTCTCTTGTTAAAGATAGTGATTGCCTGGCACTTGTGTGCAGTTATTATGATCGGTTACCTGAAGCATTGATTGTCACAGCTCACTGCTTTCTTTCGCCAAATGGAAAGTAAAAGATTCTTTGGGAAGAATTTTAACATCAAGGAGGTGTGGAATTGAGAGCAAGTGGGGGAGCAATGGGGTTAAAGCTGCTGAAATTGACAGCACATCAGAATGCCAACTTTCGTGTTTCACCCCAGTGCATTTGGCTGCATGTGCACAACCTCTTCAGGAGAGGCAAACTGCCAATACTGTATGTTAATTGTTCAGTTAGAACAATATTGACCGATTTTTCAGCTTAACAAATGAACTACAGGATTCCTGGGCCTCCTGAAACTCACCAGTGAAATCACGGTGAGAACACAACTGAATTGAGAGCTCAATGAATTTCATGGAATTATGGGATGCACTTTTTAAAAGTTATTCTTTCATGGATGTGGATGGTTGCTGGCTAGGCCAACGTTTGTCCCTAATTGCCCTAGAGAAGGTGAGCTGCCTTCTTGAACTGCTCCATCCTTGTTGTGTAGGTACACCCACAGTGTTGTTAGGAAGGGAGTTCCAGGATTTTGACCCAGCGACAGTGAAGGAACAACAGTAGAGATCCAAATGAGGGTGGTGTGTGGCTTAGAGGGGAACTAGCAGGTGGTGGTGTTCCAATGCAGCTGCTGCCCTTGTTCTTCCAGGCGGTGGAGGTTGCAAGTTTGGAAGGTGTTGTTGAAGGAGCCTTGGTGAGTTGCTGCAGTGCTTCTTGTAGATGGTACACACTGCTGCCACTGTGCATTGGTGGTGGAAGGAGAGAATATTTAAGGTGCTGCCATTAAGATGGGTTGCCAATCAAGCAGGCTGCTTTGTCCTGGATGGTGTCGAACTTCTTGAGTGTTGTTAGAGCTACACTCATCCAGGCAAGTGGAGAGTATTCCATTACACTCCTGACTTGTGCCTTGTAGATGGTGGACAGGCTTTGGGGAGTCAGGAGGTGAGTTACTCGCCGCAGGATTCCTAGCCTATGACCTGATCTTGTAGCCACAGTTTTTATATGGTTGGTCTAGTTCAGTTTCTGGTCAATGATAATCCCCAGGACATTGATAGTGATAGTAATGCCAATGAATGTCAAGGGCGGGTGGTTAGATCCTTTCTTGTTGGAGATGGCCATTGCCAGGCACTTGTGTGGCGCGAATGTTACTTGCCACTTATCAGGCCAATTTTGAATGTTGTCCAGGTCTTGCTGCCTATGGACATGAATTGCTTCAGCATCTAGGAGTTGCGAATGGCACTGAATATTATGATGGAGGGAAGGTCTTTTATGAAGTAGCTGAAAATAGTTGGGCATAGGACACTACCCTGGGGAACTTCTACAGTGATATCCTAGGACTGAGATGATTGACCTCCAACAACCACGACCATTTTCCTTTGTGCTAAGTGGAGAGTTTTCCCCTGATTCCCATTAACTTCAGTTTTGCTAGGGCTCCTTGGCAGTAATGCCTTCACATGGAGATTTCTTTCCATCACATGGAGAAAATCAATTTGGCTGAAGACTGGTATTTGTGATGCTGGGGATCTCAGGAAGGGGCCATGATTAATCACCCACTCGGCACTTCTGGCTGAAAATAGTTGCAAATACCATTTCAGCGGGCACTTGCGTATCAACTATATTTCTGTGGGTGTGGAGTCACACGTAGGCCAGACCAGGTAAGGATGGCAGATTTCCTTTCCTAATTGGCATTAAAACCTGGTGGGTTTTTAAAGTGACAACCAACAATGGTTTTTATGGTCACTATGACTGAGATTTATTAATTGAGTTTAAATTCCACCAGCTCCCTTGTGGGATTTGAACCCACACCCCTAGAGCATTAGCCTGGGCCTCTGGATTGCTAGTGCCAGTGAAATTACTGCTATGCCACCACATAATAGTTTGGTTTTGAGAAATGTTCCAGCAGATTGAATGAACAAATATAACATTGCTATTCAATAAAGGAGGGAGAGAGATAACAGGGGATTACAGACCAGTTAGCCTAGCATCAGTTGTTAGGAAAGCGCTGGAATCTATTATTAAGGAAATGTTAATGCCCTTAAAAAATCAGAGTATGATCAGACAAAGTCAACATGATTTTACAAAAGGGAAGTCGTGTTTGACAAATATATTAGTGTTCTTTGAGAATGTAACTAGTAGGGTAGGGGAACCTGTAGATGGAGTATATTTGGATCTCCAAAAGGCATTTGATAAGAAGCCACACAAACTGCTAAAATGCAAGATAAGGGCGCATGGAGTTTGTGGTAATATATTTGCATAGATAGAAGATTGGTTAATGGATAGGAAGCAAAGAGTAACATAAGCATGTATTTTCAAGTTAGCAGGCTATAACTAGTGGAATGCTGCGAGGATCAGTGCTGGGACCTCAGCTATTTACAATCTATATTAATGACTTAGACGAAAAGACCGAGAATAATGTATCCAAATTTGCCGGTGATATAAAGCTAGGTGTGAATGCAAGCTGTTGGGAGGATACAAAGAGGCTGCAAAGAGGTATAGACAAGTTAAGAGAATAGGTAACAAGGTGGTAGATGGAGTATAATGTGGGGAAGTATGACATTATTTATTTTGTTAGCAAGAACAGAAAAACAGATTTTTTTTTAAAGGCACAACACTTCTAAACGTTCAGAGAGACTTGGTGTCCTCATACAAGGTACACAAAGTTAACATGCATTTAAAATAAGCAATTAGCAACACAGATGTAATGTTGATCTTTATTGAAAGGGAATTGCAGAAAAAGAATAAGGAAGTCTTGCTACAGTTGCACAGGGCTTTGCAAGACCACACAAGGAGTACAGTATGCAGCTTTGGTCTCCATATTAAAGGAAAGATATGCTTGCATTGCAGGCGATAATACTATTTAGATTATACTGCCTTTCCCTGTTGTTTCTACCAAGGCACAGCACTTCACACTTATCCACGTTAAACTTCATCTGCCATGTGCCCACTCCTTTCAGCAATTGGTTTATGTCCTCCTACACCCGAGTGCAAGTTATTGATATAAAGAAGAAAAACAAATGTTTCTAATACTGACCCCATGGGACCCCATGTATACTTCCCTCCAGACAGAAAAACATCTGGTCACCATGGCTCCCTACTTCATATCCCTCAGCCACTTGAGTATCTAAGTTAAGATAATCACTTTAATACTGTGTGTTACTATTTTTGGAATATCCTGTTATGTGGTACTTTACCAAATGCTTTTAGAAAGTCCATGGGCAGGAATTTTACCTTGTCGGGTAGGTGATGCAGGTGGGCCCAGGAACGGTCGTGTTAAATCACCGGTTGAAAACTCCTCCTGCTCGTGGATGGGGTTTCGCAAGAAATGCAAAGGCCGCTTGGCCTATTCACCCGCCCGCCAACCGAACAGTTGGACAGGCAGCAAAAAATTTGATTTACTTAATTGATTAAGGGCCTTAATAGGCCGCTTAATTGTTGGCGGGTGCGCTGCTGCCTCTCGAGCACAGTCGCCAAGCGAAATATCGCGAGAGTGCACGATGATGTTGGGATGCTCACCCGACGTCATCATGCGCTATTTTACTTTCATTCAGGTTGGGCGCGTGCCCCTCCAACAAGGGGAAATTTCTGCCCCACGTCTATGTCCACTGCACTACCTTTACCAATTATCTTGGTTACTTTGAGGTTTGTCAGGCACAATTTGCCTTTAACAAATCTGTGCTGGTTACCTCTAATTAAACCATGTTTCTCCGAGTGAGGGTCAATTTTGCCTTGACAATGGTGTCCAGTAATTTCCTCACCACTGATTTTAGACTGACTGGTCTGTAATTACCAGGTTCATCCCTCTCCTATTTTTTGAACAGGGATGTAACATTTACAATTCATCTGGTAGCGTCCCCATAATATCCAAGGAGAATTGAAAGATTGTGGTCTGAGTTTCTTTTACCTGCACCTTAGCTTCACTCAGTAACCTCGGATACTTTCTATCTGAATGCAGTGACGTGTTAACTTTGAGAGATACCAACCCTCTTAATAACTTCTTTAGATGTATTTTTCCCCAAAATCTCGACTCAACCCTCCTCGACTGTAACATTAACTTCACCCTCTTCTTTGGAAGGACAGATGCAAAGTGTACATTCAGTCATGCCCTCCGCATTCACAAAGTGATTTCAGAGGTTAAACTGGACAGTCCAGATAAATGGGTGTGGGGACCATGATTCGGGATAAATCTGTACCTGTTCCTTCTGATGCAGGCAGCACACAAACTTCGTGATGCTTGCTAATTTGCATGATTGCTGCCTGCAGCTAGCACTGAACACACTGCTGAGCTGCTGCAGACTTTAGCAAGGCGTGAAGTTCATGAAGGCTAGAACCACTTAGAGCTAGCCAGCATCACTTAGAGCTAGCCAGTACTGTTTAAAGATGGCCGGCATCGCTAAAAGCTAGCTGGCACCACTGAAAGCTAGCCAGTACTACTTAGAGATGGCTGGCAACACTTAAAGCCAGCTGGCACCGATGGCCAACATCACTTAAAGCTAGTGCAATAAACTTGGTGTACCGGACAGGTTTCTTACTTGAAACAGAAAGCTTTATTACTGATCTCATTTAGAAGCTACATGCTTGAACCAGGTCCATAACTAGAAAGCCCAGCCCCTAAGATTAACCCCACACTTCGGGCTCATTCATCAGCACAATCATGTGACCCCTAAAGGCAATAGGAAAGGTTATACCTCCATTCACTACAGCTAGCTGGCACCACTTAAAGATTGGCGGCAACATTTAAATCTAGCTGACATCATTTAAAATCAGCCAGCATCACTTAAAGATAGCTGACATCATTTAAAGATAGCCAGCATTACAAGATCTAACTTGCATGCATGACTGCAGTTACCTATACCATTGGAGGAGACTGTACTCGCCATCATTGATACAGCCATGGCTGAGACTGTGGCCAGTGATGGGGCTGAAACCATCAAAGATTGGAAATGTTGAAATACCACTTGTTCAAGCCAGGCACAAGCCTGGCACATCCTTGACCAGCTCTGAGGTTGCACTTGTGGCTGCAGCAGGTGGCAGATTTCACGGAGGACGTCCTTACTGAAGCACAGCTTCTCACACACTGTTCCTCACTGAGGTTCAGGAAGGAGAATTGCTTCCTGAAGACTTTGGCCAGATATAGTCTCTTGCTGAGAGCCCACTCACCATCCTTCTCCTCCCTCTTCCAGCAGCTTGTCCTGCTCTCTGTCACCTCTGCTATACTCCTTGTCATGCTGTAGTCCTTGGGGAATGCATACCACTGGACCCATGTCTGGGAGTTGTGCAGAATCCTTGAGGACAAAACAATATCTTTCAGCACCTTGCCACACTACACCTTGTAGACATTAGCAGCTTTAAAGAACTCTAGAAACCACCAAATTTAATTGCAGCAATAATGGGTTGAAATCAATCAGCAACTAACCTGAAACTAATGAAGTTCCCTTTAAACAGCACTGGTTTGGGGTCCTTCCTGCTGTTTAAGGCATGTTCTGTGCAAAGCTTAAGAGATGGCATTAACTAAAGCATTGAGTCCCAAAATGTCAGTGCTGACATCACATCAGTGCTGCATGAGTATTAATGTTAAAATCCCCCTGCCCTGCATACTTCCAGCTGATGCTCCTAACAACCTCATCAAAATGGTGTTCAGAATGGCTTGTACATGAAGTGTGCACACCAGTCTGGAGCCAAAACAACACTTGTAGCACCGGAAAACTTGCTGCTAAGGAACTACATTTTACAGCCTTTATTTTTTGTATCTAACCAGCCCCACCAGTCATATGCTAATAAAACGTTTTTGGGTTGCTTTTATATTGGCCGCTAATCTTTTCTCATAATATCTTTGACCTCTTTCCATCCTTTTACAACTTCCCTCTGCACTCTCTATACTGTACCTGGTTACCCACTGTATTCTGTATCTGACATTTGTCATAATTTTTTTTTTCTGTTTTATTTTAACCTCTATTTCCTTACTCATCCAGAAAGCCCCAGCATTGAATGCCCCCTCTTTCTTTATTGTGGTAACATGCTTAGCTTGTACCTGAAATATTTGCAATTTGATGGCCTCTCATTGCTCATTAACTGTTTTTCAGGCCAATCTTTATTTCCAGCCCACATCTACTAGATCCCATTTCAAATCACTGAAATTGAATCTCCTCCAATTGGGTGTTTTCAATTTTGATTTTTCTTTGTCCCTTTTGATAATTGCTTCAAGCCTAATTATATTATGATCACCATTACCCAGATGCTTTCCCAATCCAAATTCTCTAATTTCCCTCATTCATTCCCCAGACCAGATCCAGCTTTGTTCCTCATTGGGCTAAAGCACGCCAACTTAAGGCAGTTCTCCTGTACACAATTTAGTAATTCTTCATCCTCCTTGACCTTTCCATTGTTTTTCCTCAGTCTATACTAGGGTGACTGAAGTCCTTGATTCTTATTGCTCAATTAGTTTTACATTTTCTTGAAATTTGCTTTCAGTTTTGCTCCTCTAACCTCTTCCCAGTATTTGGGAGCCCATAGTAAAAACCCAGTCATGGGATGGCTTTTTCTACTTCTTAATTACAGTCAAATAGATTCAGCCTTTGAATCCACTATGTTGGTGTCTGCTTGTAGAACTGCAATAGTTTCCTGGATCAATATTGGCATCCCCAACCTCTATAACCCCTGATCCCATCTTTTATCCCTTCTCTATCCCTCTTGAATCCATTGAAGCCAGAAATGTTTAGTTCCCATGTTTAAACCAGGTCTCTATATTGGGCACTATATCATACCATGTGGCAACTTGTGCCTGTAATTCATCAACTTTATTTGTAACACTTCTCACATTAACACACATCCACTCTGATACCATGCTAATCAGCTATGCTTTTTACCTCCACGTAATTCCTGCTCCCACTAATCTTTTCTCTGATATTGTTTGTCCCTCCTATTTTCTAAAACTCTTTTCCCTCTTCTCAGCTGCTACCCCCAGTACCCCTCCCACTGCCAAATTAGGTTTGACCCTCCGCCACAGCACCCGTTAACCTCCCCACCAGGACATTGGTCCCAGCTTTGGTCAGGTGCAGATTGCCCCATTGGTTGGAATAGTTTCTCTGTATGGACACTATCAAAACCCATTGCCATTTTAAACATTTCACTTCGGCCTTCACTCAAGCTTATACCAAATAATTAGATTCAATCTGTCCTTATAATTTAAACCATGGTACAATTCCGGTTAATCGTCAAATCAGAATGGCCATTGAGAAATTTGAAGTTTTGTTCTTCATGTAGTCTCAGCCTCTCAGATTTTGTGGGTGGCTGTGTAGTTATTATAAAGCATGGACAGAGGCGGGTTTGACTAAACTGATTTCCAAAGCCCCAGTGCTTGATCCATTTAGCATTGATGAATTTCCAGGAGAGATCCTGAAACAGTGCTGGGCCCCTCAATAACATATGCAGCAGCTTAATGCATCTTTCAGATTGTTGTCAAGGATGCTTGAACGTCATGATCCACTAGGGATCCTTGGGCCAGTGGGAGATAGTGACCGGGAATTTGATGCTTTTTGTCTCCGTTGTGTATCTGAGAAAATGGGTGCTCTTTTTCTACTCAGTCACTCTGAATGTACAGTCCATGGAACTTGTCCACCTATCATTGTAATCCCAAATCAGTTAACATAAAAGTCTTTCTTCTATGAAGTCCAGCATTTGTTATTATGCAGCAGAAGAGAATGTCAACAGAGCAAGTGCACACAGCAAGTTCTAGACAACATGAATAGAAAATAACCCCAAGAGAGATGGTATTTTGTGTCGGTAATAACACATTTTCACACATTTATCACATTTCCTGCAGATGGTAAGCAATCAGTTGCTTTCAGTTTTCAATCTCAAGTCCAATTCTGCAAAATTGCCTTTCTCTACAGGATATGGGAGCTTTGAAGAGATAAACTTACTCAGTTCTGTTTTGCAGTTGATCAGTCATTGAAGTAAAAGTGAAGAAGCAGCTGATCCTCTTCATCCTGATCATCATGAGGTAAGAGACATTTTCATATGTCAATAACAGATACAATAAATGTGTCTGTGTGACACATTTGGAGAGGATCTGTCCATAGTCTACTGAGGCCTCACTGTATAACACTCCGTTCTCGAAGACAATGGGTTGTAGGCAGTACCGAGAGAGGGCTGCACTGTTGGAGGTGCTGGCTTTCAGGTTAGATGTTAAACCAAGTGAATGTATTCTAGTTACAAAAAGTTAGAAATTATCACCACATTAGGCTCAAAATGCTGGAGCTTCATCAAGTGCATTTCTTTCAGCTCTCCATGTGGCTGGTTGACGAATAGTCTGATACGTGGCTTCAGTGTGAACGTGAAACCCTGGGGTATATATTCATATAACATTCAGTTCCTAGCTTTACAAATAATATAGCAATATAACACCAGGGTCTCAAACACCCTGGTGCTGCTTGAGTCTTCGTGCTGTGATTGTTTTGTGCCTATTTTAAGGGTGGTTGCAATTCTGGTTGGTGGGGAGGGGAAAGTTGGGCTCATGAATTTAAAGTGCGTCATGACAGTGTAGCACAGGTTCAGTGGTTCAGCTGGTGTTTTCCTGCCTGTTGCTTTTGTTTTTTTTATGTGTTTCAGCTTCTGGTTGTCATCTGTGTAGCTGACTTCTTTTGTGCTGTTAATAGCTTTTCTGAGTTTCTCTGCTGGCCAGCATGTAATAATTTCTCCATCACTGATTTTTTAATATAGCTAACAAATATTTAAACATATTTCTTACAGTGACACTGAAAGGGACTCCCTGAAAGTGAAATTACTTCAGCTACAATGTCACTTCACATGGAATCTGCAATTGGAAAACGTTGAGTGGGATGATTTGCAGGAACGAGTAAATTATACAATAGAGTCCGATGTTGTGAAATATAAAGCCATGCCTTACAATCTACTTGCATTTATCAACTGTGTGAGAGACAAATGTGAGGAGTCTTTCAATAATTTATGGGAAGCTGAAGAAATTCTGAGGAAGAATCACGAACTTGAAATTGAAAAATGGAGCATTGTCACCTATGGGAACTATGCCTGGCTGTATTATCACGTGGGAGAATTGGAAGAGGCTCAGTCCTACCTGGACAAGCTGGAGAGGATCTGTCAACAGTTCACTGATGCCTCTCGGTATGCAGCAATGATACGCGAAGTATACGGGGAGAAGGGTTGGACACTGTTGAAATTTGGCTGGAAATATTATGAAGAGGCAATTAAATGTACTGAGAAGGCAGTGGCAGAGGATCCTGATAACATTGAATGGAATACAGCTCACGCAACTGCCATGTTTCGAATTAAAGAAACCTTTGGAGACCCACAGCTTCCTGAATACTGCAAAGTAATGAAGCAGCTACGCCGTGCATTAGCACTGAGCCCAGATGACTCTTTTCTCAAGATCATGTTGGCTCTTAGACTACAGGAATTGAATCGAAAAGAAGAATTTTACAGTTTACTGGAAGAAGTGCTCCCGAACTCTTCTGATGATCCATATATAATTCAGTATGCAGCCAAAGCTTTAAGAAAAGCAGGATCTGTTGATTATGCCTTGCAGATATTGAAAAAGGCACTGAAGATGAAACCAAAGTCTGCACTCCTTCACCACCAGATCGGGTTATGCTACAGAAATAGGCTGTTTGCACTGAAGAAAACGCCTTATAAATATTATGCTCGTGAAGAAAGAAGAACATTGACTGAACTTTGCGAGTACCATTTCCAAACAGCGTTTGATCAGAAACCCTCACTTATCTTTGCAATTCTTAATCTGGCAGAAATCTTTGAAGAATCTGAAGAATATTCCAAAGTTGATGAGATCTATGAAAGGTTGATTAGAAATGAAGATTGCAACCGTTTGAATAGACAGTTAATACTTTGGCGCTATGGATTGTTCCAGCTGTATAGGAAGAGGTCCCAGCTGAATGCTATTCATTCTTTCAAGGAATGCTTAAAACTCAAAGTTAAGAGCAAGGTGAACGAAGAATGTCATGCTAAATTGAAACAAATTGCTGAAAATCGACTGGATGAATACTCAAGAGACAGTGTAGCTTTTGGTGTATTGGGGCTAATACACCAGCTTGAAGGCAAGAAATCAGAAGCCATCAAATTCTTTGAGAAAGCCCTGGAGTGCGATCGTCGCAATGAAGAATTTCAAAGCGCCCTTCGAGAGCTGCATCAGGCTACATAGAATGATGTTAAAATGTGTCCCTGTTTGGCCTGGGACATTGATTTGCTTGTTTTGTAATAATTAGTTCAAAAATAATTCTAAGATCAGCTGACTGAGTTACTGGGGGTGGGGGTGCGGAATGTGGTTTTTCTACTGTATGGAGGCAGGCAACCAATTTAAATATTAAAAGGCCCTTTCAAGGATGATTTTCCTAGCCCATAAGACCATAAGACATAGGAGCAGAAATTAGGCCATTCGGTCCATTGAATCTGCTCCGCCATTCAATCATGGCTGAGAAGTTTCTCAACCCCATTCTCCCGCCTTCTCCTGGTAACCTTTGATCCCCTTGCCAATCAAGAACCTATCTATCTCGGTCTTAAATACACTCAATGACCTGGCCTCCACAGCCTTCTGTGGCAATGAATTCCATAGATTCACCAGTCCCTGGCTAAAGAAGTTTCTCCTCATCTCTGTTCTAAAAGGTCTTCCCTTTACTCTGAGGCTGTGCCCTCGGGTCCATCTTCCCCACGTTCACTCTATCCAGGCCTTTCAGTATTCTGTAAGTTTCAATCAGATCCCCCCTCATCCTTCTAAACTCTATTGAGTATAGTCCCAGAGTCCTCAAACGTTCCTCAAATGCTAAGCCTTTCATTCCTGGGATCGTTCTCGTGAACCTCCTTTGGACCCTCTCCCGGGCCAGAACATCCTTCCTGAGATATGGGGCCCAAAATTGCTCACAATATTCTAAATGTGGTCTGACCAGAGCCTTATAAAGCCTCAGCAGCACATCCCTGCTTTTATATTGTAGTTCTCTCGAAATAAATGCCAACTTTGCATTTGCCTTCCTAACTACTGACTCAACCTGCAAGTTAAACTTAAGAGAATCCTGGACTAGGACTCCCAAGTCCCTTTGCACTCCAGATTTCTGAATTCTCTCCCGATTTAGAAAATAGTCTATGCCTCTATTCTGTAATCTGTAATCTGTGGTTTAAGCTTATAATAAAGTAATCATTATAAAAAATTGTAGTCTCACTCTATAAAGCGCGAGGATCCTAACTCTTCTAGGACTCTCATGGTGAATACTAATTTCTGACAGAGGTAGACTCTTCAGTGAATTAATTTCTGCTGTCATATACCCATGAAGTGTATTTTATTCTGAGATACCTTTGCTTAGTCTAAATACTCTGGAGGACAGGATATTTTATCTTAAGACCGAGGGTGGAATTGCCCGGTCCCATTGGTTGTGGGTGTCATGGCGGGCGTGAGTAAACAACGTGGCGAGATGGTCAAAAATCGGTTTAACGCCGTCATTTGTGATCATCTGCTCCACCCATGAATGGCAGGCCATGTTTCACAATGCCGCAAGTTGAGAACCTAATTTCAATGCTTTAGCATCTCATTATAAGCGCTGCTTGCTGGAATCATCTTTTATATTTTGTTTAGATATGTGGAGCATGGCTACTGAAAAGTGTCACAGGAGTCAGCTGATGAACATTTAACAAAAGCATAAAGCGTTATTAAAAAAGAAATGAGGAACTTTAGTACAATACTCCTTCGCCCACAACCTATAACGTCATACATATATACAGATTTGTCAGCGTAACACAAGTTACCAAAGCTATCTTATACTCTAATGTTCACTGTAAGTACACATCCCATGTAATCCGAAAGACAACCTGTGGTCAGACACAGCACTCTCTGAAACCAAGTGACAGATACCAAACAAAACAGATGCTATAGATCTCTCCCATTCACCACCACCCGACCCCCAACAGTTGCTTGTCACACCGCAAGCCAAGCAGTCTCACTGAACTGCCTCTTTCACACAAGGGTTTTCAATCTCCACTCTCCAAGAACTCATTTCCGGATCTTCTCCCAAAGAACGCTTTCTATCAGACGTCTTCCGCAAGGTTCGACCTCCAGGGTTTCGGACTCTCCTTCCAATGTTCTTCCCGTGGATCACCATGTGCATTCAAACTTCCTTCCATGCCCTCTCTCCCAAATGCTCTACTGTGCCAACAGCATCCCACTGCTTCACATGCCCACAGCAAAGTATTACAGACCATCAGCTATCTCTTTGGACCTTTAGGCTTCTCGCTTTAATTCTGCTTCCTGCAGCTTTCTTCTCTTTAAGCCTGAAGGTTGGAGCCTTCCCCTCTGCTCTATACTTTCACTTCCACAGAACAGAACCTTTTTACAGATTCCTTTCCTTTCTTTGACCATAATGTGTTCTTGGGGCCCCTCCTTTCTATCTCACTCCTTGGCCTTGGGACCATTCGGATCTTTAGGAAATCTACTCTCTCTGCAGTTCACTCTCCCAGTAGACTGCTGACCACTTGGCATTTCCCTTGAGATTCAGAGCTCACTTGACATTCACTGTTACTTTAACTTTAGAGCAACTCATCAAACATTCTGAGACTTACTTCCCTCAGAAGTCTGCTGGTAAGTCAGTTAGAGAGAGACTTAAACTGCTCCCTTCAGCTTACAGCATATTGACCAACTGAACTCAAACTGCTTTTGGTTTCTCTGTCTGTGTGTGTGTGTGGGTGAGTCTCCCTCTCAGGACCCCAGTTACTGGGCAACAGCACAGTTTGTCTACTCTTGTTTGCTTTAACACTCCTTAAAGTGTCGTAAAAACCTCATTGGAAATGCAGGCATTTTTAAAGTTAAACTAAAACTCAACTCCCTTTCTTAACAGAGAAATACAGAAATCCAAATCAAACTTAAATTTTAAACGTTATTCTTAACACACCCAAATACACATATAACTTACTTGAACTATCCCGATTTCCAAAGAGGATCGATAGTAGGCAGGTTGGAGGAGGAGCAA
This sequence comes from Cetorhinus maximus, assembly GCF_964194155.1. Lineage (NCBI taxonomy): Eukaryota > Metazoa > Chordata > Chondrichthyes > Lamniformes > Cetorhinidae > Cetorhinus > Cetorhinus maximus. Next base: position 44,001,976 of record NC_135898.1, read on the forward strand.
GGAATCCGAGGGAGGATGGGGGAACACCAGAGGGAGGAGGAGGGGGGAATCTGAGAGAGGAAGGGGAGCATTCAAGGGAGGAGGGGGAATCCGAGGGAGGAGGATGGGTGAGTTCGAGGGCAGTGGACAGGGAAATCTAAGGGAAGAGGAGGAATTCAAGGGAGGGGGAGGAGGGGGAGAAGGGAAAACTGAGGGAGGAGGAGGTGGAAACCGAGGGAGGAAGGAGAGGAATCAGAGGGAGCAGGAGGGGGAATTGAGAGAGGAGGAGGGGTGAATCCAAGGGAGGAGCAGGGAATCGGAGGAAGGTGGAGGAGGGAATCTGAGGGAGGGGGAGGCACAAGGAGGGGGGAAAGAGGATGCAACTGAGAAGAGGGGGAAATGAGGGCAGCGAAAAATGGAAACCAAGGAAGGGAAAATGATGGGAGGGAAGAGTTGGAATCAAGGACAGAGGAGAACTGAGGGAGGGGAGAGGGAGAACTGAGGGAGGGGATAGGGAGAACTGAGGGAGGGGAGATGGGGAACGAAGTGAGGGAAAAGGGGGAACCGAGGGATTTACTTTGGAAGTTTCCTGTTAATTGGTTGTTGATGAGCTTTTATTGGCTTTCCACCAGCAAGAAGCCTCCTTCAAGGACAAAGCAAAACCGCGCGGAGACAGTATGGCATCCTTCTCTGCAATTTTACCAGCCAGCATCCTCCACCTCTGAATCCTTGCTCCATATGTCGAAGGAACTTTGATTCAAACAATCGTAAATCACTAAATTAACAATAGTAATACTGAAAACACTCTGATTCCCCTCATATCTACCAATATAATACAACAGCTCCCTGATAGTCCATTTACAACTGCTAATAGTCGGTATAATGCCCCGATACCCTGTAACAAATAATAATCCTATAACCTGGTGATATTCAACCTGAAAACAGAACACAAATCCCCCGAAACTGCACAAGCTGAGAGCCAGGATCACCTGGGTAAAACACTGTACAGCAACCCTGCTCTGCTTAACAGCGGAGAGGTCGTCAGGCTGCAGCTGCGGGTGGGATAGAATCTGAAATTCTTTGCTGCAGAGAAGAAGACCCATCAATCGGGACACATCATAATACAGTAAAACAATCAAGTCAGAGGGAATACAGATGCATTACGTTTCAAGGGAGCAAGGCAAGGCTGGATGGCCCCTACTTTAATGCCAGGAGTATTACAGGTAAAACGGGTGAGTTAAGGTTGAGAATTGACAAGTGGAATTATGATATAGTAGCCATCACAGAGACGTGGTTGAGGGAAGGGCAGGGTTGGCAGCTCAACATTCCGGGATATAGAATCTTCAGGCGAGACAGGGGAGGGGGTAAAAGAGGAGGAGGCATTGCATTATTAGTTAAGGAGTCAGTTACTGCAGTAAGAAGAGACGATATCTTGGTGGGGGCATTGAATGAAGCTTTGTGGGTAGACCTTAGGAATAAAAAAGAGGCACATTGTTAGGTGTTTATCATAGACCCCCAGGTAGTGGGTGGGAAATTGAGGAGCAAATATGTGCACAATTCACAGAGATATGTAATAACAATAACAATAGCGTAATTATATGAGGTGATTTCAACTTTCCCAAAATTCATTGGGATAGAGAAAGTGTTAAGGGCTTGGATGGAGTGGATTTCTTGAAATGTGTACAGGAGAACTTTTTTGGTCAATATGTAGAGGGTCAAACAAGGGACAGTGCAGTGCTGGACCTCATTATGGGGAATGAAGCCGGACAGGTGGCTGAGGTGGTTGTGGGGGAGCATTTTAGTGATAGTGATCACAACATGGTACAATTTAAGCTTGTTATGGACAAAGAAATAGACAAGTTGCAAAAAAATGTTTTGGTTGGGGGAGAGCAGATTTTAGTAAAATAAGGCAGGATCTGGCCAAGGTAGACTGCTGCTTGTGGGGAAATCTACAGAAGATCAGTGGGGGACATTCAAAAAGGAAATGGGGAGGGTACAGGCTCAGCATGTTCCCTCAGGGTGATAGAAAGGAGTAACAAGCCCAGAGAACCATGCATGGCCAGAGATATTCAGGATACTATGAGAAGGAAAAGAGAGGCCTTTAGCAGGTACAAGCGGAGAAAATCAGCGGAGGCATTAGTGGAGTACAGAAAGTGCAGGGTGGAGCTTAAAAAAGCAATTAAGAAAGCAAAGCGGGGATATGAGAAAGCTCTGGCTGATATAAGTAGGGGAAATCCCAAGATATTCTATAAGTATACCAATGGGAAGAGGATAACCAGGGAAAGAGTGGGGCCCACTAGGGACCAAGGGAACAATCAATGGGTGGAACCAGAGGACATCGCTAGAGTGTTGAAAGAATACTTCACATCCAGCTTCACCCACGAGAATGAGGATGAAGGTATGGAACTCGGGGTGAGAGACTGTGAGGTTCTTGAGCAAATTGTTTTACGGAGTGATAAGATATTAGAGATGTTCGCAGGTTTAAAATTGGACAAATCTCCAGGTCCGGATGATTTGTGTCCCAGACGGGTGAGGGAGGCAGGGTAGGATAGCAGGGGCGCTGACCCAAATTTCTAATTCCTCATGAGGGGACACAAATTCAAGGTGAGGGGCAGGAGGTTTAGGGCGGATCTGAGGAAAAACGTTTCTACCCAGAGGGTGGTGACGGTCTGGAATGCACTGCCAGGGAGGGTGGTGGAGGCAGGTTGCCTCATATCCTCTAAAAAGTACCAGGATGAGCACTTGACACGTCATAACATTCAAGGCTATGGGTCAAGGGCTGGTAAATGGGATTAGGTAGGTAGGTCAGGTGTTTCTCACGTGTTGGTGCAGACTTGATGGGCCAAAGGGCCTCTTCTGTGCTGTGTGATTCTGAGTGTCACTCTGACAGAGAGAGAGAGAGAGAGCACTCCAACCCAGAAGGAAAAAAACAGTAAAACCTGGGGAATAAGAATACGTGCTCTGAACTGCTCTTGTTTACCTTAAAATGGAACACCAGTAAAACTGGGAAATAAGAGTTCTGGTCCAAACTGTTTTTTCCTTCCGGGAAGGTTCTCCGGAGGCCATGGCCCAAGAGTTTGAGAGGAGGGGGCAGGTTTCCATCGGGGAATAGACGGATCACTGTCTCTTCATCATTCCCCAATCTCCATCTCTCCCAAGTCTCCAGTCTCCCTCTCACCCCAAGCCCTCATTCCTATCTCTCCTCCTAAGCCTCCATTCTCCTTGAGTCAGTCATGCCCCTTAACCTCAGCATCACTACAATATCAGAGACCACCGGATTTCATAGAGACGCCCCCCTCCCCATTTGAGAAGTGCCTCATTCCCCGATTTCAGAGCTCCCACAATTCTGGCCTCCCGATAAACAACAGTTCCACGCGGTGGCTGCTGTCTGTGGCGATAGTGAATACTGGAGATGCCACTGAGCAGCAGGCGGAGAGTTTATAATCTTTAGAATGATCGACCTAAGCGGAGTTGGTATATTTGGTGAATGCTTTTGTGCCCTCGGAGACGGTGTGTTTGGCCAGTTCCCCTGGCAGCATGAAGCGGACGGTGATCTGGATCTCCCTGGCCGAGATGGTGTGGCGCTTGTTGTAGTGAATGAGGTGCAAGGGCTCGGAGGTGATGCGCTCGAAAATGTCAACAACGAAGGAGTTCATGACACTCATTGCCTTGGACGAGATCCTGGTGGAAGTGTGGTCCTGGATCAGCAGCCTGTACACGTAAGCAGAATAGCTCTGCTTGTGAAAGTCCCTCCGCTTCTTGGGCAGCTTCTTGGTGACTTTAGTCAGTGACTGTGTCAACGCCATGTGGAACGCGCCGCCCTTACACGCAGCCCCCACCTCAGGCATTCCACTGGCCTTAGACCAACTCAAGTCAGCGCGGGGTGAGTTGACGGTGTCACTGGATACATCGCTGGGGGAAATTGAAATAATCTGCCAGATGCTGGAGGCTTAGCTCCCAGGGCAGAAACTCCCAATTCTCTCAGTTCCCAGCCATTCCAGGATGCTTGGGAAACCATTCTAAGCTCCAATTTTAACCCTGAGCACAAGCAGGAATGTTCTTCACTGACAACCAGGCACAAACCGCTGCAATTCCCCCCTGCCCCGCCCGAACTCCCCCGTCGCGATTTTATCTCCCAGGTTTTGAGGAATGGGCGGTTTCTATAATCATTTGAGGAAAAGGCTGTGGTCAAGATTCACTTTCCAGTTTCAATTTCCACTTTCACTTTCAAGCAGCAATTCCTCGAAATCATGTGATTCCCGAAGGTATAAAAATATCTGAGGAGCCAAGTTTTATCCAGTGTTTCACTGAGCGGCTACCTGCAATCAAACTCGGTACAACCCAGATCAGCATCATGAGGTTAGTGATCGCAACACTTTACACAGCATGATTACATGCCTTGGCTTGTTAAATAATCGTGACAGTGATGTCCCAATATTAATGGGGAGACAGGACTTGGGGGCAGGGTGGGAGACAGCGGGTCATGACATACACTATAGTGGATGTGAGAATGACTGATGTCTACAGGGATTCCTCATCATTTTACTTCCGAGTTTCATATTTTCAGTGCCTGTTAGATGGGAGTGAAGCGGACCCATGTGGCGCGGTTTCACCGAAACTATTTAAAAAGCCAGTTCACATGCGGGCAATGGGGGAGCAGGTTTGCACTTCGCTACATTGCGTTGGAAGAGGTACACACCGAATTATGGAATGAAGGAGGACAAAGGCTGCAGCCAGGTCTAATGAGGCGCCCCTGGATGCCTTTGGAATCCTCCGAGCAGCGCTTGTTACTCCAGCCCCTCTTGTCTTCGCTGCTGCGCTTTGTTGAGAATAACCCTCATCTCCCAGTAACCACTCACAGGGTCCTGAAGAGATGCAGCACCTAACATTCCTCCAAGGATAAAGTCATCAATGTAGCTGCCTGGGAACCAGCACAGACTGGCAAGATGTGCTTCCTGTGATCACAGACCAACAGGACACTCAGTCTCGGGTGGAAGCCTTTTCTATACAGGAATCCGACTAGCTGGTTTGTTGGTGCCCAGGTGCCTCTGTGGATCCAACTGATGATCCCCTGGACCCGAAGGAATCCATCACTGGTGACAACGCCCAATGCCCTCTATGCCTGCACTGGTTCCTTAGGGCTTCCTTTGCCAACCTCAGCTCCCCAGGTGATGCCAGCTTCCTCACATCTCTCGCAAGAGTGTCAGCACTCACTGTTCACAAATACAACCCTGTCAGCACCAGCAATGCCAACTCTGTGTCACTGTCTGAGCAGCTGAGCAATATTCCCTCTTTCTTAAATGTGTTGACCATTAGCCCCCATGACTCTCTGATGTGCCCCAGACACTGCATGTTCCTCCCAGTTAAAAATTTTGCTGTTCAGAAGCCTCTAAATAAGCTCAAAAATAAGCTCGACAACCAGTTAATTGGAGGCTTTCCCTGCTGCCCCAGCCCCCACTCCCCCAGCCCACCTTGGAAAATCACATTGAATTCCAGAGGCACCAGACTCCAGTCACACCCCTCAAAGGAGATTCTCAATGCACACCTGCACACTGCCTCTCCCCCATGGGCAATTAAAAATCCAACCCTTTCTCCCCATTCTATCTCCAACAGGGAACAGCCCACCCTCCCAGTGAGAATGCATGCAGCAGTCCCAGCTAAGTTCCAGGGGGTGGCAGTGGGGGGCTATTAGTTGCACACGTCATTACTGTCCAAATGGTGTGTACGTTTTTATAAAAGTCACATTCAGGAGTCTTCACGTGAATGCTGTCTTACATTGATATGCATAAATTTTGGGGGGTGTGGGCGTGAAGGGGAACTGATTTATGATAACCAAGTCAATCAAATTTCATGTGAGAAGAGGAAGCGTAAGTTTCTGGGAGCAAAGAATGCTGGAAGAAATGGGGAGTGGAGTCATTTTTAAGGTATGGAAGCAATGAACGTAGGACCCCAGGATCTGGAAATACCTTGAGGCAAGTCTTGGAGCTTTCTAGGATAATTAATTGGTTAGCAGGTGGGAGACAGAGAGTTGGGGTAATGGGTGTGTACTCTAATAGGCAGAAAATGATTAGCGGTACCCTCAGAGATCAGTGCTGAGGTTCAGCTTGTCATTATAATTATATATCCATGACTTGGATAAAGGAGTAGAAGGCTATGTGTCCAAGCTTGTTAACGGCACTTTGATGGGTGGCACAGTAAATAGTGCAGATAGGATTAGAAAACGGCAAGGGACATTGATGGACTAAGTGAGTGGCAGATAGAGTTCAGTGTGAGGAAATATGAGATTCTGCGTTTTGAAGCTAAGAACCATCAGATTATTGTCTGAATGGTGATATGTACACAGTTGCTAAATCTGGTGGACAAATAGAATAAATAATCAGAGATGTTAATGCATTATTGGCCTTTATCTCAGTATGGCTGGAGTACAAAGGGTACAAGTTATGCTACAGTTGCTTAAAGCTCGAGGTAATACATATGTTCTTTACACAAAGAGTAATGGAAATCTAGAACACTGTCCCCCAGGAAAGCCAATTGAAAATTTCAAAAGTAAGATTGATAGACATTTGTTAGGCGGGGATATGAAGAGTTATGGAACCAAGGGCTAGTGGAGTTGAGATAAGGATCAGCCGTAATTTCATTGAATAGTGGGACATGTTCGTGCATTGACAAAATGATTGATTAGAATGAAAGCATTAACAGTTTATATTAAATAAGCCAGATGAGCAACTGCCAAACTTGTTCATAGATCAGGTAGATTTTTTTCATCGTTTTCACTGATTTTATAACAGATTTCTCACAGGCGAAGAACATGACTCTATTGAAATGCTTATTTTTCATGATAAACCCATTTTTGCTGTAGTAATGAAATGTATTAGGTTATCACTCTTCAATGTATCACTGATTATTTGTTATGCAAAAGAACAAAACACAATTCCATTTTATTACACTGACTCAATACATTGGTTACCGGAATACTCCATCTTTGCAATTATGCAACACAGTTCAGCAGTAACTTGAACTGTAATCTAATCAGCAGAATTTCAAGCATCATTAAACCAAAGTTCCTAATTGGGACCAAAGTGGAAACGACTGCACTGTATTTAGCTTTAGCTGGGAACATCATTGTTGAGCTAGATAGAAAGACGTAATTCACAAAGAGCACTTAGATACTATGGACTTAGATATTCCCCATTTAGAAAATAGTCTATGCCTCTATTCTGTAATCTGTAATCTGTGGTTTAAGCTTATAATAAAGTAATCATTATAAAAAGTTGCAGTCTCACTCTGTAAAGCTCGAGGATCCTAACTCTTCTAGGACTCTCATGTTGAATACTAATTTCTGACAGAGGTAGACTCTTCAGTGAATTAATTTCTGCTGTCATATACCCATGAAGTGTATTTTATTCTGAGATATCTTTGCTTAGTCTAAATACTCTGGAGGACAGGATATTTTATCTTAAGACCGAGGGCGGAATTGCCCGGTCCCATTGGTTGTGGGTGTCATGGCGGGTGTGAGTAAACAATGTGGCGAGATGGTCAAAAATCGGTTTAACGCCGTCATTTGTGATCGTCTGCTCCACCCATGAATGGCAGGCCATGTTTCACACTGCCGCAAGTTGAGAACCTAATTTCAATGCTTTAGCATCTCATTATAAACCCTGCTTGCTGGAATCATCCCCTTAGTCACAATCATGCTGAAGTATTTCACAACTGTGCATAAGCGAAGTGCACCTGGCGAGCTGCACTTCCCTTAGGACTTCAAGGTTTATTTGCCTACCTTGCTTTGGGCAGCACTCGTGGTCATCAGTGCCAGGCTTCACAGGCAGTACCACATCACTTTGAGGGGGGCTCATGGGCAGGTCTCTACTTGCCAGGCCAGCTATAAAGCGGAGATGGTTTTTCAAAGGCTGCAGGGCTATGGCTTGCTTGGGGAATGCTTGATCCACTTAGCATTGATGAATTTCCAGGAGAGATCCTTAAACAGTGCTGGGCCCCTCAAAAACATATGCAGCAGCTTAATGCATCTTTTAGATGGTTGTCAAGGATGCTTGAATGTCATGATCCACTAGGGACCCTTGGGCCAGTGGGAGATAGTGACCGGGAATTTGATGCTTTTTGTCCCCGTTGTGTATCTGAGAAAATGGGTGCTCTTTTTCTACTCAATCACTCTGAATATATGTTGTTGTCAGTACATCTGATGTACAGTCCATGGAACTTGTCCACCTATCATTGTAATCCCAAATCAGTTAACATAAAAGTCTTTCTTCTATGAAGTCCAGCATTTGTTATTATGCAGCAGAAGAGAATGTCAACAGAGCAAGCGCACACAGCAAGTTCTAGACAACATGAATAGAAAATAACCCCAAGAGAGATGGTATTTTGTATCGGTAATAACACATTTTCACACATTTATCACATTTCCTGCAGATGGTAAGCAATCAATTGCTTTCAGTTTTCAATCTCAAGTCCAATTCTGCAAAATTGCCTGGGTCTCTGGAATACTAGTCCAATGACAATAACATTATGCCACTGCCTCCCCTCAAGTAGTCAGGGTGAACACACATTTTGTCACTTGAGAATCTGAAAACCTCTTCACTTTCACCAAATAATGTGTAACGTTATCTTTCAGCTTCATTTACAGGCTTCCCAAGTCCTCCCACTGCATCCCTCCACTTGCAGTTCAGCTGCACACAGCTGGATCACGAGTGGTTCTGGAGTGAGAAGAGTGTGTGTGGCAGGGCCTTTCGGAGCCTCTCGCAAGCACATATAGAGCCTTCTTCAATCACACTCATCTCAATGTCCTGAGCATTTTCAATGCTGCCTGCTGGGGTCTCTTTCAGTTGTCTATCTGAGCTGACCCGCATCTCCGCCCACAGATTGGTCACACTCTCATGCAGCACCTGTGCCTGCCCAACACGAAGCTCCGCTCACTTTTGATGTGAAAACCATGGTTGTGGTCAAGTTTCTTGTAAGCTTCTCCTGTCCTTTTTCCCTGCCGAGTGACCCATGTCCTTTCCACCATCACTGTTGACCCCTGGCATCACCTCCGCCACCCCACTGTCATCTACCAACCAGAACCCTTTTCTCTCCAGGATGTCCAGGTGAATGTGCACATTCACTACCTTCCTGAGATTTTCATTCTATCCACATTGACCTCCCCGATCTCCTCCTTCCATCTCCATGGCCCGTGTCTGCCTCCGAGTCCCCACCAAACACCCTCGCCGTTGCTTCTACCACTACTGTCACACCCTGAACCTCCCACCCTTTCGGCTCACTCTGCTCCCTCTCACACTCACCATTCCCTCCTACCATGCTCATCCCCAGTTCGTTCCCCAGGAGGCAGCCATTGACTCCACAGGCACTTCCCTTGCACATTAATGTAGACATCCCCCACTTTACTCCCTCCTCCACCTTTACTCTTTCCCCCAACTCTGAACTCATTCTCCCCTCTGAACTCCTTCCCTTGCATCTTCCTCCCCTATTACACCTCACCATTTGCTGCATTCTCCCCTGTTACACCCTCCTCCCCTGTGCCACCTCATCCCCTGCAACTTCACCCCCATCAACATCTTCATTTCCCCCGCTCCCAACCTCACCCCACCCCCCAGAGTACACATTCCTATCCTACTTACAGCTGGACCTTCCTCTCCACCCCCCTTGACGATCATCCATAGCAGTGCATGGCCAAGGCCGTGATGTTCCGAAGCAGACTCCAGGCATCAACGGAGACCTCCCACCTTCCAAAAGCTGCTTCATGGAAGACCCACATTCATGAGAATCCACCAGCATGAGATGCACGTGTCCGGTAGTTGTAGGGCTCCAGCATCTCCTGCTCCCCGGATGTCCATGATCTGAGCAAGGCCTTAATGGTACGTCCCGACTTCTGCATGTTGCAATTGTCCAGAAGTGTTCTGGGCTGGCGTGTTTTTCCACCAGTGTAATGGTAAATCTGGCGTGGGGGGATAATTCCAGTTGGGCCTTACTTTACATCTCATTAGCGGGATGAAAAGCAGGTTCACTCTGGCCTCCAGCGGGATTGGCGTTTTGCCATGGTGGACACCATCGGCTGACCCTGTTGTGCTTTCGCGCTGGCGTTAAACCGACTTTTGGCCTTCTCACCATATTGTCCGCCTCCTCCCACCCGCCATGATGCCTGATGCAATGGGGCTGGAAAATTTCAGCCATAATCTCTGCTGGGTTGGTAATCCCAAATCTAATAGTGTTGCTTGCAGATGCAACATTGCTACTTGAATATCTTCACTCGTCCTCTTATATTTCAAATTCATTGACTTTACTGCCCGCACAACCCTTTTCTACTAGCGCATTTGACCTCGGATAGTGTGGGCTGACGTGACGTGGTTTACAGCCCACTTTGCACATGTCTTGGAAAGGTTTACTGCTATATTGTAGACCATTATCTGACGCTATCACCTCATTGGAAGCAAAAAGACAGAAAGTTGTGCTCATCGTGTTTGCCATTGACACACTGGATGTATCCTTCGGTTGGCGAATGATATGGAGTTGGAAAAGTCATCACCTCTAATAGTGAATAAGTCAGTCACTATTCTTGACAATGATTGTGATGGAACAACACCGGGATAGAGTGTCTCTTCATGTTGGCTCAGCTGATGCTCTTGGCATGCATCACACATCCTCACAGGTTGTTCTATGATTCCTGGCCAATAAACTGTCTGACATGCTAGTCATCTTGTTCCTTCAATTCCTTTGTGACCTTGATGTAACTGAGTAAGGAGATCTTGACAAAATACTTCTGTTATCAGCACTTGTCTGCCCTTGAAAATGGCTCCACTAGTGCTGGAAAATGGGGTTAGAATAGTTAGATACTTGTTTGACTGGCGCAGACTTGATGGGCCAAAAGGCCTTTTTCTGTGCTGCAGACCTCTATGACACTTGAAATGCCAATTTCAACACAATACAGCCAAAATGTTTGGAGATCTGTGGGAACCTCTTGTGCTGTACCTGGCCATCCACTGATGATGGTCTGCCATAATGCAGGATCTCTGGAAATGTCTGTCCGTAGCTTCTCAAGCTTGTTTTGTCCGAATTGCATTATGTTAATATTGTACACTTCTATTTCTGCATCTACTTTGTCTTCCTGAACATCCAACTTGACCTTTAATTTGTCCTTTATATGGAGACTCCACCTCCATGGTGGATCTTTGGAAGGAACTGCATCATCTCTAAGGTGAAGAACAGTGTCTGCTTTAAAATTGTTCATGGCGTCAAACCTATCTGAGGATTGTGGATCTTGGATATGCTCAGTAAGGTCACGCTTGCCTTGAACATTTAGTAATTTACTGATCTTGATCACAATTTACTGACTTGCATAATAGAAATGGCCATTATATCAAAGCCTAGAGGTTTATGTGAAGTACCTGGTGACATGATGGATATCCTGCAGAAGGTTCTGGACTTTAGAGAAATGGATAAGTCATCTTTCCCTAGAATAGTGAGGGTCCTTTACGGGAGAATTCATGGATAGTTGGAGGAAAAACATCCACAGAAGCTAAACAAGGTCACCTAGGGTATGCAGAAAACCTAGTTGTATAAGTTTATAGTGTACCCATAATAATTGCTATGTTTTTGTGCTTGAGTAATAAACTTGCTTTCGGACAACACACTCGAGCCTGAATCATGAGGAATCATTTAATTAATTCAAGGAGAATTCCTTACAGTGTGTAACTTGGAAGAGAGCTTGCAGATGGTTGTGTTCCCTTGTGTCAGCTGCCCTTGTTCTTCTAGTTGGTGGAGGCTATGGGTTTGGAAGGTGCTGTCAAAGATGGTGGATGGGGTATTCACCAAGTGGGCTACTTTGTCTTCAATGGTTTTGATCTTTTTGGCTATTGTTGGAGCTGTACTCATCCAGGCAAGTGGAGAGTATTCCATCACGCTCCTGACATGTACCTTGGAGATATAGACAGACTTTGGGAAGTCAGGAGATGAGTTAGTCATCACGGAATCTTCAGTTTATAACCTGCTGTTGAAGCCACAGTATTTATATGGCTGGTCCAGTTAATTTATTTTAATCGTTCTTGGATGTGAACATCACTGGTAAAGCCAGCATTCGTTGCCCATCCCTAATTGCCCTTGAGAAGGTGATTGTGAATTGCTTTCTTGAACTGCTGCAGTCACCCACAGTGCTGTTTCAAAGGAAGTTCCAGGTTTTTGACCCAATGACGGTGAAGGAACGGCAATATAGTGCCAAGTCAGAATGGTGAGTGACTTGGGGGAAACTTGCAGATTCCCTTACATCTTCTGCCCTTGTATTTCTAGGTGGTAGAGGTTGTAAGTTTGAAAGGTGCTGTTAAAGGAGCATTGGCAAGTTAAAAATAATGAATATAAGAAATAGGAGCAGTAGTAGATCATATGGTCCTGTTCCGCAGTTCAATATGATCATGGCTGATCCTTGACATCAGCTCTACTTTCCAGCACGTTCCCCATTTCCCTTGATTCCCTGAGAGAGCAAAAATCTGTCTGTCTCAGCCTTAAATATATTTAACAATGGAGCATTCACAACATCCTGAGGTAGAGAATTCCAAAGATCCACAACCCTTCAAGTGATGAAATTTCTCCACATTTCAGTCCTAAATGATTGGCCCCTTATCCTGAAACTGTGTCCCCAAGTTCCAGATTTCCCAGCCAGGGGAAACAATCCCTCAGTAGCTATCCTGTCAAGCCCCTTCATAATCTTGAATGTTTCAATTTGATCATCGCTCATCCTTTTAAACGCCTGACAGTATAGGCCCAATATACTCAAGCGTTCATCATAGAGCCTTCTCACCTGAGAATCTTTGTTGAACCACCTCTAAAGCAATTATACCCTTCCTTGTTAAGCTTTTAACCCATTTGACTCAGTCAATGAAAGGGTCAAAAATTTATCTCTGCTAAAACACAGCTAAAAACCTTTTGACATAATCACAGACACTAATTTCACACACACACACAGACACACATTAATTTCACACACGTTAATTTTACAGACACATTAATTTCACGCACGCATTAACTTCTCACATGCATTAACTTCTCACATGCATTAACTTCACACACACACACAGACATAAAGGCCTTGAGAAGAGACTTTTCCAGACAGGAAAACAGGCAATAACACTGCAGTTGCGTTTCAGAAAAACATGTTTTGATCCTCAAGAAACACAGAAGACTAATAGTAAGACAGACAATGGTTCATTTATTCTAAAGGCAACTGATTTTTAAAAAATTAAAGACTTAGGTATACAAGTCAGTCAGATTGACGTGGTCATCAATAGAGAGATGTTTCCTCAGAACTGAGACAATAGAAAACTATGCTTCATATCTTTGATTGTCAGTATAAACTAGCTTGTTATTTGTTTGAATATCCTACATCTATTATAAAGTGGATTTGAAGTTTACATTTACTTCTAGGTGAATTAATTTGTACTGTGCATTTATATTTAGATGAATTGCATTTACACTCTGTAATATTCAAAATATTACTATAATGTAATCCAAGGTTTAAGCTTATAATAAAGTAATCATTATAAAAAGTTGTAGTCTCACTCTGTAAAGCTCGAGGATCCTAACTCTTCTAGGACTCTCATGTTGAATACTAATTTCTGACAGAGGTAGACTCTTCAGTGAATTAATTTCTGCTGTCATATACCCATGAAGTGTATTTTATTCTGAGATATCTTTGCTTAGCCTAAATACTCTGGAGGACAGGATATTTTATCTTAAGACCGAGGGCGGAATTGCCCGGTCCCATTGGTTGTGGGTGTCATGGCGGGTGTGAGTAAACAATGTGGCGAGATGGTCAAAAATCGGTTTAACGCCATCATTTGTGATCATCTGCTCCACCGATGAATGGCAGGCCATGTTTCACACTGCCGCAAGTTGAGAACCTAATTTCAATGCTTTAGCATCTCATTATAAGCCCTGCTTGCTGGAATCATCCCCTTAGTCACAATCATGCTGAAGTATTTCACAACTGTGCATAAGCGAAGTGCACCTGGCGAGCTGCACTTCCCTTAGGACTTCAAGGTTTATTTGCCTACCTTGCTTTGGGCAGCATTCGTGGTCATCAGTGCCAGGCTTCACAGGCAGTACCACATCACTTTGAGGGGGGCTCATGGGCAGGTCTCTACCTGCCAGGCCAGCTATAAAGCGGAGATGGTTTTTCAATGGCTGCAGGGCTATGGCTTGCTTGGGGAATGCTTGATCCACTTAGCATTGATGAATTTCCAGGAGAGATCCTGAAACAGTGCTGGGCCCCTCAGTAACATATGCAGCAGCTTAATGCATCTTTTAGATGGTTGTCAAGGATGCTTGAACGTCATGATCAACTAGGGACCCTTGGGCCAGTGGGAGATAGTGACCGGGAATTTGATGCTTTTTGTCCCCATTGTGTATCTGAGAAAATGGGTGCTCTTTTTCTACTCAGTCACTCTGAATGTATGTTGTTGTCAGTACATCTGATGTACAGTCCATGGAACTTGTCCACCTATCATTGTAATACCAAATCAGTTAACATAAAAGTCTTTCTTCTATGAAGTCCAGCATTTGTTATTATGCAGCAGAAGAGAATGTCAACAGAGCAAGCGCACACAGCAAGTTCTAGACAACATGAATAGAAAATAACCCCAAGAGAGATGGTATTTTGTATCGGTAATAACATATCTTCACACATTTATCACATTTCCTGCAGATGGTAAGCAATCAGTTGCTTTCAGTTTTCAATCTCAAGTCCAATTCTGCAAAATTGCCTTTCTCTACAGGATATGGGAGCTTTGAAGAGATAAACTTACTCAGTTCTGTTTTGCAGTTGATCAGTCATCGAAGTAAAAGTGAAGAAGCAACTGATCCTCTTCATCCTGATCATCATGAGGTAAGAGACATTTTCATATGTCAATAACAGATACAATAAATGTGTCTGTGTGACACATTTGGAGAGGATCTGTCAATAGTCTACTGAGGCCTCACGGTATAACACTCCGTTCTCGGAGTCAATGGGTTGTAGGCAGTACCGAGAGAGGGCTGCACTGTTGGAGGTGCTGGCTTTCAGGTTAGATGTTAAACCAAGTGAATGTATTCTAGTTACAAAAAGTTAGAAATTATCACCACTTTAGGCTCAAAATGCTGGAGCTTCATCAAGTGCATTTCTTTCAGCTCTCCATGTGGCTGGTTGACGAATAGTCTGATACGAGGCTTCAGTGTGAACGTGAAACCCTGGGGTATATATTCATATAACATTCAGTTCCTAGCTTTACAAATAATATAGCAATATAACACCAGGGTCTCAAACTCCCTGGTGCTGCTTGAGTCTTCGCGCTGTGATTGTTTTGTGCCTATTTTAAGGGTGGTTGCAATTCTGGTTGGTGGGGAGGGGAAAGTTGGGCTCATGAATTTCAAGTGCGTCATGACAGTGTAGCACAGGTTCAGTGGTCCAGCTGGTGTTTTCCTGCCTGTTGCTTTTGTTTTTTTTATGTGTTTCAGCTTCTGGTTGTCATCTGTGTAGCTGACTTCTTTTGTGCTGTTAATAGCTTTTCTGAGTTTCTCTGCTGGCCAGCATGTAATAATTTCTCCATCACTGATTTTTTAATATAGCTAACAAATATTTAAACATATTTCTTACAGTGACACTGAAAGGGACTCCCTGAAAGTGAAATTACTTCAGCTACAATGTCACTTCACATGGAATCTGCAATTGGAAAACGTTGAGTGGGATGATTTGCAGGAACGAGTAAATTATACAATAGAGTCCGATGTTGTGAAATATAAAGCCATGCCTTACAATCTACTTGCATTTATCAACTGTGTGAGAGACAAATGTGAGGAGTCTTTCAATAATTTATGGGAAGCTGAAGAAATTCTGAGGAAGAATCACGAACTTGAAATTGAAAAATGGAGCATTGTCACCTATGGGAACTATGCCTGGCTGTATTATCACGTGGGAGAATTGGAGGAGGCTCAGTCCTACCTGGACAAGTTGGAGAGGATCTGTCAACAGTTCACTGATGCCTCTCGGTATGCAGCAATGATACGCGAAGTATACGGGGAGAAGGGTTGGACACTGTTGAAATTTGGCTGGAAATATTATGAAGAGGCAATTAAATGTACTGAGAAGGCAGTGGCAGAGGATCCTGATAACATTGAATGGAATACAGCTCACGCAACTGCCATGTTTCGAATTAAAGAAACCTTTGGAGACCCACAGCTTCCTGAATACTGCAAAGTAATGAAGCAGCTACGCCGTGCATTAGCACTGAGCCCAGATGACTCTTTTCTCAAGATCATGTTGGCTCTTAGACTACAGGAATTGAATCGAAAAGAAGAATTTTACAGTTTACTGGAAGAAGTGCTCCCGAACTCTTCTGATGATCCATATATAATTCAGTATGCAGCCAAAGCTTTAAGAAAAGCAGGATCTGTTGATTATGCCTTGCAGATATTGAAAAAGGCACTGAAGATGAAACCAAAGTCTGCACTCCTTCACCACCAGATCGGGTTATGCTACAGAAATAGGCTGTTTGCACTGAAGAAAACGCCTTATAAATATTATGCTCGTGAAGAAAGAAGAACATTGACTGAACTTTGCGAGTACCATTTCCAAACAGCGTTTGATCAGAAACCCTCACTTATCTTTGCAATTCTTAATCTGGCAGAAATCTTTGAAGAATCTGAAGAATATTCCAAAGTTGATGAGATCTATGAAAGGTTGATTAGAAATGAAGATTGCAACCGTTTGAATAGACAGTTAATACTTTGGCGCTATGGATTGTTCCAGCTGTATAGGAAGAGGTCCCAGCTGAATGCCATTCATCATTTCAAGGAATGCTTAAAACTCAAAGTTAAGAGCAAGAGGAACGAGGAGTGTCATGCCAAACTGAAACAAATTGCTGAAGATCGACTGGATGAATATTCAAGAGACAGTGTAGCTTTTGGTATACTGGGACTAATACACCAGCTTGAAGGCAAGGAATCAGAAGCCATCGAATTCTTTCAGAGAGCCCTGGAGTGCGATCGTCGCAATGAAGAATTTCAAAGCGCTCTTCATGAACTACAGCAGCCTACATAGAATGATGTTAAAATGCATCTCTGATTCAGCAGGGAAACTGATTCCCTTTCTCTTGAGTATATTTTCAATAACTAGTTCAAAAATAATTCTAAGATGAGTTGACAGACTTACCATGCAGGATTTTCCTGGACACAGGTTTGGGGATGGGAGGCAGCGGGACATGGGAAATAGCAGAGATCCAGTCAGGGTGGCTCCCTGATGCAGTCCTGCTGCTGGGCAAGTTTCTCAGTGGCCTATCATCTGCCCATTGAATGGAGACGTGCAGCTAATTTGAATAATTAAAGGCTCTAGTAAAGGTTATTTTCCTAGCCCACAATTACTTTGCTGATTGTGGAGCGAAACGCCCCACCCAACGTGTGGGGAGCCCACCCAGCTTCATGGAGGCAGCCACCATTTGCTCGGCCATTGGAACTGGAGGTTCCATGCCCTAAAGAGGGGGCCACAGATAGGAACAGCCACCCCCAACCGCCAGTGAGCAATTCTGGAGGGGCCTGCTTAATTGGCTCCTCTTATTTTAAATTTTTTACTTTCCTCTTCAAGGCACCTCCATGTTGAGGCACACTTACAATCCTCAATCTACCTCAGCAGCGCAAACCTATCCTGGTGGGGATGCTGAGTCTTCAGAGCTGTTGGCCCTCTGATCAGGCTGACAGCATATATGGCATAAAACCAAAATAAAGGACATTTGTCCTTTCGTCTATGATATCTTTGGCAATCTCTTCTTTGCCTCCACCTATCACTGGCCCTTTATCCAGCTCTACCTGTCCCACCCCCCCTCAACCAGCTTATATTCCACCTCATTTCTATATTTCTTAGTTCTGATGATGAGTCATACGGACTCAAAATGTTAACTGTATTCCTCTCCGCAGATGCTGTCAGAGCTGCTGAGTTTTTACAGCTTTTTTTGTTTTTGTTTCAGATTTCCAGCATCCGCAGTATTTTGCTTTTAGCATCTATGACATGCCTGCCTTCCTTAATTGGATGGAAAACTGGGAGATTAGACCAATTAGGAGGCGCCTCCACGAAAATTGCAAAACCGGTCCCACTGGCGACAAATGTGGGCTCGGGACACCCATTTGGTCCCAAAGCTGGAGTCCCGCGGTCCACAGTAAAATCCTGCTCATCATTTGACATAATGATACTTGCCTATTCATCTACTCTATCATTCTGCATTTATATTTCCATTTATGGCTAGAGTATTGGTAACCTTCAATTTCTGAGTTAACAAGTTTTGAACTGTATGTTCTTAATCACTTTCAATAACTAACACTGAAACAGGCATGGTTAGAACTTTGGCAGATGCTGTAAAATGATTATATTGAATTATTCACCCATTATAGACCATGCCTGAAGGGTTTAAATCATTGTCACCAAGAAAGAATAGCATGGTTTCTTTAATTTAAAAATCTGTCATCAAAGAGAATCCAAAGTTTAACAGCAGACCCTTGAACTTTGGATGGGAGTGAGATTTAGGATGGATGTGTGTTCGAATCTAATTCATTCTACTTCCTAATCAAACCATTCCCAGCTGTGGGTCATCATCAAGTTTAAGTTGTTCATATTCTGAGATCCCATCAAGCTAAAATAGGTTTGACTTCAGTTTGACTGTAACAATGGGGAAGCATGATATCTAGGGATGAGTATTAGTGGAGGGAGGAGGGAAGCAAAATCAGCACCAAAAAAAGTAAGGTGATGTAACTTGTTTTTGCTATAAAAGTGATAAATAATTTTGGGCTTCCCCACAGACCAGTTTAAATAAGCAAGACAAATTCCTTTTAACCCATTTTAGACGCTTCCATTTATCAACTAAACAGAGCTTCCCACCATTATATGTAATTTTAAAAATATCTGGCAATCTTGGCAGTCTGAAGGTCAAAATGCTTACTTGTGATGCCCCCTGTCAGCGCAGTTTCACTCCTTTGGTACGGTGAATATATTATAATAAGCTGAAGATAAAGATGTAATTCGGGAATCTCGTTGGAATCTGACGAAATCTCCGAATATAGGTCGTTGGAGTTACCCTCATGGGAAAGAGGATCAGGATAAGCAATGTGTGTGTTGGCAAAGCCAGTGATGCATAATAGGCTGTTTCAGAGGAAGCACCACTTCAATAGATTAAATTGAGTTGTAGAACAGCCAAAACCTTTTTAAGCATCTCAACACAGACGTGCTGAAAACAATACATTTCCCAGACGCCAATGGCCAGAGCAATCAGCTTTCTGTCAATGCTTTTAGACTTACAGCATTTTCTGCATTTATTCCAACTTTCCAGCATTTCTAATGTTGTCCTTTTAATCACAAACATCTTGCACCAGTCTTGCATCAGTGGTAGCGCTTTTGCCTCTAAGTTAGATGTTTTCAGTTCAAGGCCAATTCTAGCAACTTAGGAGGGAAAATGTAACTCCAATGAACAGGCAAGTTTGGGGAGGGAGTGTGAAGTTAAAATGAAACTCTCAATATCTATCTTTATATTTCTAGCTAGCTTTCTCTCGTACTTTAATTTTACCATTCTTATCCGTTTTTTGTCATTCTTTGCTGTTCTCTATATTCTGTCCAGTCTTCTGATCTGTATCCATCTTTGCATAATTATATGCTTTTCCTTTAAGTTTGACACTATCTTTAACTTTTTTAGTTAACCACAAATGGTGGGTCCTCTCCTTGGAATTTTTCTTTCTTGTTCTATGTATCTATTCTGTGCATTCTGAAATATCCCCTTAAATGTCCACCACTGTATCTCTATTGACCTATCCCTTAACCTAATTTGCCTGGTCACTTTAGCAAGCTGTGCTTTCATGCCCTCATAATTGCCCTTATTAGCCTTGGACCCACTTTTTTCGCCCTCAAACTGAATGTAAAATTCAATGATATTATGATTGCTGCTACCTAGTGGTGCCTTCACTATGAGCTTATCAATTAATCCTATCCTATTGTCGTACAATACCAGGCCTAGTATTCACTGCTCTCTGGTTAACTCCAGAATATGCTGTTCTAGGAAACTACTCCAAAAACATTCTATGAACTCCTCATCTAGTCTACCTTTGCCCATCTGATTTTCCCAGTCTACATGGAGATTAAAATCCCCCATGATTATCACCTTTCCTTCTGACAAGCTTTCATTATCTCTCCCTTCATACTCTTTCCACAGTGTAGTCATAATTAGGGGCCTGTACACCACTCCCACAAGTGACTTTATCTTTCCTCATCTCAACCCAAACTGCTTCTACATCCTGGTTTCCCGAACTTCGGTCATCCCTCTCCAATATGCTAATAACATAATTAATTAACAGAGCCACCCCTCCATCTTTTCCTCACTTCTTGTCCTTTCTATATGCCATGTACCCTTCAGTATTCAGCTCCCAATCTATGTCACCTTGTAGTCATGTGTCTGTAATAGCTACCAGATCATACTTATTTATTTCTATTTGCACTATCAGTTCATCTGTTTTGTTTCGAATGCTACGTGCATTCTGATACAGAGCTTTCAGTTTTGTCCTTCTATTATTTTTGTAACATCCAGCCTTATCTGCTGATTTACTCTTGGATTTGTACTCCCTGTCCCTTCCTGTCATGTTCTGTTTATCATTTCCCATATTAATACCTTTCTCCCTTGCCTTGTCTCTACTCTTTGGTTTGCCACATCTTCCCAAATTTGATCCCTTGCCCCCACTATTCAGTTTAAAACTCTCTCTATTTCCCTAGTTATGTGGGCTGCTAGAACACCAGCTCCAGCATGGTTCAGGTGTAGACCGTCCCAATGCTACAGCCTCCACTTTCCCCAATACTGGTGCCAGTGCCCCACAAGCCAGAGCCCACTTCTCCCACACCAGCCTTTGAGCTAGGCATTCAATTCTCTAATCTTATTTGCCCTATGCCAAAAGAGAAATTCAATATTCAAGAGAGATTCAAGCCCTAGGGGCAGTAAAGCCATGAGACTGTACCTTGGTGGAAAAGTTCTAATGTTTGTGGCAAGACTGGGGAAATTTGAGTTGATCTTTATAGCACTATGGAAGATAATTAAAAGGAAGGAAAAAGTGTTACACAATATTACTCCAAATTACATTGCGGGTAAAATAAGAAGACACAAGTTCAAACTTCCAGAAAGACAGAGTTGAGGCTGATAGCAGGAAATTCTTCTCAATGAGGGTTCAACACATGGAATGAACTCCCAGAGAGAATATAGTGGAGGTGACAACTCTGGAATCATCTACCAAACAATTAGATGCTACATTTGGGAATTTTTGGATGGATGAGTCAAGTAGGGCTGAATGGCATTTCTTATCTGTGGTTACTTTGTAATCCTGTGATTTAATAAACTTCTTAGTGCTTTTTAATTTAACTGATTTCCCAAAAAGTGATAAATTACTGGAAAAACTTATTTAGTCTAATAATGACTGAAGCAAAAATTATGCTAAGCACCAGACAAGTTACGATCGCAGGTCCCGAGCAAATTTTCTCCCCCAAAGAACACTTTCCGGTGGAATCTTTCCATGGAATTTTCCTTGCTGGGAATGAATGCCCAAAATGTTTCACAGAGACAACATTGCATGTTTCCGCAGAGAGAATATCCCCCAAAAGCGAATGCCACTGTAACAGATGCGCATCTGATTCCTTAGCTAAAGATTTACATTGCAGCTAAAATGTTGCCTCACAGTTAGGAATTGCTGCTGCTGAAAATGGCTGATGGGAGTTGGTATCTCAGGAATGATGGAACTGAAAATCCCTGGCCTTAATTCCAATTGTCTAACAGCAGTGCTTTGTCTTGCACACTATGGGGGTAATTTAGACTTTGAGTGATCATGTGAAATAGACAATATCAATTCGTATCTTCCATTATACATCTCCCTTGATTTTCAGTTGCGAAGAATTCAATGGAAACTAAGGTAATCAGAAGAGGTGTATAGTCAGTGGTGAAATCAATATGCCCTCCTTACACTATCTCCCAAAGACAAAATTAGCCCTTGTGGGATTGGAATTTCGTCGGGCAGCCATACTTTCTACAAATCAGGGCTTCGTGAAGCATTCGATGATTACCGTTTTCTCACTCTGTGCTGCAAGAGAATAAGTGAGAAATGGGAAAATTATAAGCTATATAATGGATATTAAAGGAAAACGATCTGTCAAAGATACACTGTTACATGTATTTCCAGCCATTCCATTGCAAAATGTAAGATTATTTTCAGTGCTCCCTTATCTAGGAGTTAAGTTAAGAAGACAAAGAAGAGATAGGAGACATATTTCAATGAAGACTTGAGCTGCTAAAGAGATTTTTAAAAAGGAGACCTTAAGCTGATACTCATGTTTAAGTCCAGTTTCAGCACAATAATCAGTTGCTTGTCACTTAAAATTCTACTAGTGTTCAGAGGCTGCACAGCATTTTGCTGGCCAGTATTCTAAGAAAAGTCTCTCCTGAAAGTGGCCAGCTGTTTGAGAGAAAACATAGGGTTGACATGATTTCAAGCAAGCTCGTCATTTCACAATCATTGTTCCTAGATATGCAAAGATGACATCTGGAACTCAACAGTGGACTTTCTGAGAAACTTTATTGCCAAGTGGTCACCAACATTTGAGCAACATTCATCCTGAAATTTTTAAAAACTCTTCTCAATCATGAGAAGCGGGTATTGTTGGCAAGGCCAGCAGTTACCTTCCATTCCTAATTTCCCTTGAGAAAGTGATGGTGAGCTGCCTCCTTGTAGGCACACACACACTGCTGTTAGGAAGGGAATTCCAGGATTTTGACTCAGCAACAGTGAAGGAAAGGCAGTATAATTTCAAGTCAGGATGGCGTGTGGCTTGGAGGGGAACTTGCAGGTGGCTGTGGAGTGAAATTCAGCAACCATCTGTGGCCCAAAGTTACCCAACCTATTTTGTTGAATAACCTCTCAAAGGCAACATAATCAATGCTCTTTAAGAAAATAGGAATATAAGATATAGGAGCAGGAGGAGGCTGTATGGTCCCTCTGGGTCCTAATCCGCTATTCAGTAAGATTATGGCTGATCTTCTACTTCAACTCCACCTTACTACATTATTCCCATATGTCTAAATTCCATAAAGACTTTTGTATACCTTTATGAAATCACTACATATTTCTAAAACAAATATATACCAAAGATGCAAAGTTCTTCTCTGTCGTGCCCCTGGTGCCAACACTGATGAAAGCTGAAACTTCAAAAATGTCAACTGAACCACTTCCAACCATTTACAGCTTGACCTAAGCAGTGCAACATGGTTTTAAGGGCACTGGCCCAGGAGTGTTGTGCATGCTGTGGAAGCAATGCAGAGTGGGCTGATAGTCTAATGTTGATTTGGTTCACAAATGGCTATTTTCGACCTTGCGGGTCCTTTTAATGTCCTCTTTTAATAATCCCCGTGGAACTGGTGTTCAGCTACATAAAGGCCTCCCCACTCCCACCCTCTTCCACGCCACCCCCGCAGCCACCACCACCACTAGCACAGTTTAAAGGGACGATCATGTGAATTCCATAAGAGGTGCTTTTGGCTTTTCTTTTTGCTGTTGCAGAGTGAGTGCAAATATTGTGTTGATTGTTATTGGAGACGTTTGGAAAGGTTTTGGATTCACAGGGGAGTAGTGCTTGGCTTTGACAAGAGGATCTGAAGAATTTGAAGGCCTCTCAGCCGAAAGGCAGCTTTCACGAATGGTGCTATAGAACCTGTGTCATACCATTATGATACACTTTAACATCATGACCCCCACTGCCCTCCATGAGCCTGAATTGCGGCCTCTGTGAAAATAGACACGGGAGTCACAGCAAAGATCCTTAAGCCTCAGCCATCTGATACCAGAGCGTTTGGAGCCTAGTTTAACATCTGACCTGGAAGCTGGCGTCTCCAATAGTGCAGCACTGCCCACAACCCACTGACTCTGAGAAAGTAATGTTACCACTGAGTAACAGCCTACACCTTCACTATATCTGTTATTCACACATGTAAATCCCTCTCACCTCATGATGATCAGAATGAAGTGGGTCAGGTGGTTCTTCCCTTTCAATTCCACTGATCAGCTGTAAAAACAGAACTAGCTGCATTGAGCTTTTCTTGGATATTTTTATAACGCCCACTTCCTTTACAGTCAAGTGATTTTGACAAATTCTACTTGAGACTGCAAACCGAAAGCAACAGATTGTTCACCTATGGAAAATGTGTTAAACCACATCACCAATGCAAAATAACACCTCCCTCTGGGATTATTTTCTATTTATGTTTTTTAGAATTTGCTGTGCGCTCTCAATGTTGATGTTCTGTTTTGCTTCATAACAACAATTGCTGGAAATCTCTGAAGAATCCATTTTATGTGAACAGATTTGGGATTACGATGAGATAATTTCCATGGACTTTACCCCAGCTGTACTGATGCCAACATACATTCAGTGTGATTATGTAGAAATGCAGCTTTTTTCAGAGACACAAAAAGCATCAAATTCCTGGCACTATCTCCCACTGTCCCAAGGGCCCCTAGTGGATCCTGATATTCAAGCATCCTTGACAACCATCTAAAAGACGCATTAAGCTACACTATATGATACAGAAACATAGAAACTAGAAGCAGGAGTAGGCCATCCGGCCCTTTGAGCCTTCTCCACCATTCATTATGATCATGGCCGATCATCCAACTCAATAGCCTGCTCCAGCATTCTCCCCATATCCTTTGATCGCTTTCGCCCCAAGAGCTATATCCAACTCCTTCTTGAAAGCATTCAGTGGTTTGGCCTCAAGTACTTTCAGTTCCACAGGCTCACCACTCACTGGGTGAAGAAATTTCTCCTCATCTCAGTCCTAAATGGTCTACCTTGTATCATCAGACTGTGACCTATGGTTCTGGACTTCCCCACCAATGGGAACATCCTTGCTGCATCTATCATGTCTAGTCCTGTTTGAATTTTATAGGTTTCTATGAGATCCCCCCTCATTCTTCTGAACTCCAGCGAATGTAATCCTAACCGACTCAATCTCTCCTCATAGGTCAGTCCTGCCATCTCAGGAATCAGTCTGGTCAATCATCGCTGCACTCCCTCTATAGCAAGTACATCCTTCATCAGATAAGGAAACCAAAACTGCACACAATATTCCAGGTGTGGTCTCATCAAGGCCCTGTACAATTGCAGCAAGACATCCCTATTCCTGTACTCAAATCCTCTGGCTATGAAGGCCAACATACCATTTGCCTTCATCACTGCCTGCTGCACCTGCATGCTTACCTTTAGCGACTGGTGTACGAGGACACCCAGGTCTCGTTGCACATTCCCCTCTCTCAATTTATAGCCGTTCAGATAATAAACTGCTTTCCTGTTTTTGCTACCAAAGTGGATAACCTCACATTTATCCACATTATACTGCATCTGCCATGCATTTGTGCACTCACTCAGCTTGTCCAAATCACACTGAAGCATCTCTGCATCCTCCTCACAGCTCACCCTCCCACCCAGCTTTGTATCATCTGCAAATTTGGAGATACTACATTTAGTTCCCTCATCTAAATCGTTAATATGTACTGTGAATAACTGGGGTCCCAGCACCGATCCCTGCGGTACCCCAATAAGTCACTGCCTGCCATTCGGAAAAAGACTTATTTATTCCTACTCTTTGTTTCCTGTCTGCCAACCAGTTTTCTATCCATCTCAATACACTACCCCCAATCCCATGTGGTTTAATTTTACACGCCAATCTCTTATGTGGGACTTTGTCGAAAGCCTTCTGAAAGTCCAAATAAACCACATCCACTGGCTCCCCCTCATCAACTCTACAAGTTACATCCTCGAAAAATTCCAGTAGATTTGTCAAGCATGATTTCCCTTTCGTAAATCCATGCTGACTCTGTCCGATTCTGCCACTGTTTTCCGCATGCTCAGCTATTCAACCTTTTATAATAGACTCTAGAATTTTCCCCGCTACCGACATCAGGCTGGCTGGTCTAAAATTCCCTGTTTTCTCTCTGCCTCCCATTTGAAATAGTGGGGTTACATTAGCTACCCTCCAATCTGTAGGAACTGTTCCAGAGTCTATAGAATCTCGGAAGATGACCACCAGTGTATCCACTATTTCTAGGGCCACTTCTTTAAGTACTTTGGGATGTAGATTATCAGGCCCTGCAAATTTATCAGCCTTTAATCCCATTAATTTCCCCAACACCCACTAATGCTGATTTCTTTCAGCTCCTTCCTCTCACTAAATTCTGTGTTCCCCAACATTTCTGGTAAGTTATTTGTATCCTCCTTTGTGAAGGCAGAACCAAAGTATGTATTTAGTTGGTCAGCCATTTCTTTGTTCCCTATTATAAATTACCCTGTTTTTGACTCTAAGGGACCTAACCTTGTTTTCACCAATCTTTTTCGCTTCACATACCTATAGAAACCTTAACAGTCAGTTTTAATATTCCCCGCAAGCTTACTCTCGTACTCTATTTTCCCCTTCTTAATCAATCCCTTGGTCCTCCTTTGCTGAATTCTAAACTGCTCCCAATCTTCAGGTCTGTTGTTTTTTATGGCCAATTTGTAGGCCTCTTCCTTGGATCTAATACTATCTCTAATTTCCCTTGTAAACCATGGTTTGGCCACCTTTCCTGTTTTACTTTTGTGCCAGGCAGGAATAAACTATTTTTGCAGTTCGCTCATGCGCTCTTTGAATGTTTGCCATTGCCTATCCACCGTCACCCCTTGAAGTAATGTTTCCCAATCCATCATAGCCAACTCGTGCCTCATACCATCGTAGTTTCCTTTATTAAGATTCAGGGTCCAAGTCTCAGAATCAACTATGTCACTCTCCATCTAGATGAAGAATTCTATCATATTATGGTCGCTCATCCCCAAGGAGCCTCGCACAACTAGATTGCCAATTATTCCTTTCTCGTTACACAATACCCAGCCTAGGATGGCCTGTTCTCTTGTTGGTACCTCAATACATTGGTCCAGAAAAACATCCAGTATAAACTCCAGGAATTCCTCCTCTACGGTATTGTTACAAATTTGATCTGCCCAATCTATATGCAGATTAAAGTCACCCATAATTACAGATGTTCCTTTATTGCATGCATCTTTAATTTCCAGTTTAATGCCATTCCCAACATCACCACTACAGTTTGTGGGTCTATATACAACCCCAACTAATGTTTTTTGCCCCTTAGTGTTTCTCAGCTGTACCCATACAGATTCCACATCATCTGACCTAATATCTTTCCTCACTATTGCATTCATTTTCTCTTTAACCAGCAATGCAAGTCCACCACCTTTTCCTGTTTGTCTGTCCTTCCTAAACACTGAATACCCCTGGATGTTCAGTTCCCATCCCTGGTCACCCTGTAGCCATGTCTCTGTAATCCCGACTATATCATAACTGGTTACATCTATTTGCGCAGTTAATTCATCCACTTTATTGCAAATGCTCCTCACATTAAGGCACAAAGCCTTAAGGATTGTCTTTTTACCATTCCTTGTCCCGTTTCCACTATTTTCCACTGAGGCCCTGTTTGATTCTTGCCCTTGATTTCTCTGCATATCACTTTTCTTATTCCCCTCTCTGTCTTTTGTTCTTGTCTTTGATTCCCCTTCCTCTGACTCCTTGCATAGGCTCCCATCCCCCTGCCATTTTAGTTTAAACCCTCACCAACCGCTATAAGTTGCAGTCCTTTGGGCTGCAGTGTAGCAGGGAGATATGAGCACAGGCGACAGAGGGAGAAAGCTGTGCAAAGAGGGAGGACGAGGAGGGTTTTCAACAGAAGGCCATACCTTCAAAGGGCCTTCAGGAAACACATCTCGTACCTCCACCTCAGCCATGAGCAATACCTGAGCCAGCTAGGATTCACCAAGGAGCTGACCTGAGGCCTCACAGCAGGGTGAGGACAGACCCTCCAAAGGCCGGGAAGATCAACATGGCCCTCAATTTCTACACTGGTGGATTTTTCCAGCAGGCAGGCTGCATTTACAACATTTCACAGTTTGCCATCTGCTGCAGTAAAGAGGTGCCAGAGGCCCTTTACAGGAGGAGAGGGAAGCTGGAGGAGTGCATACGTGACTTTACCAGTCTGGTGGGATTCCCAGCGGTGCAGGAAGACATTGACTGCATTTGCAGAATCATTGACTCTACAAGCCCCACACATTAACGGGGAGATGTACTGCAACCACAAGGACTACAACTCCTTGAACATGCAGCTGGTGTGTGACAGAACCTGGCTCATGGTGGTCCTCTCCAATATCCGACTATGCATGTACAGAGCATTTACAACAAGAACTGCACTGTCACCAGGAATGTTGTGGAGCAAACCATCAGTGTTCTGAAACAACAGCTCTGCTACTTGGATTGTCCTCCTGTACTCACTGGAGCAAGTTGCCTGATTAATGGTGGACTGCTGCATCCTCCAGAAACTCACTGTCACTGTGCCTCTGCCATAAGGCATTTGGGAGGGGGGTCCTCAGGAGAATGAGGAAGAGAAAGAGAAGGAAGTCGTCATCTAAAAGGATTAAGTGCAGTGTGACTTCATCTTATTGGACACCCTATAGGAGTCACCAGGAGAATTACAGTACTTAGTCAAGGGCATCTTGGTAGGGTTCCCCATTGGTCCGCACAAGGAATGGGAGGGCATGAGGCCAGGCAGTTTAGCACTAGGTGCTGAAGGAGAGAGAGACAGGATGGGTAGATGGACTTTATTTCCCCCCCTGAAGTTACAATGCATTCCTCCTCCTCCTCCGAGCTTCCAATGCCATACCTAGAGCCTATGCCCCCTCTCCCTCAGCCCCTGATTTACCTAGCAACATGTGCCAGTCAGCTCTCCACACCTCAGACTGAATCTTGTGGAGGTGACATGGATCTTGCTGCTGGCTGGAGGACGACAGAACATGTTGCCTCATTTCAAGAAGGCTCATTGTATCATGTGCCACTCAGGCACTTAACAAGCCAGCGGCAGCTCTTCCCCGAGGATCAAGGACCTTGGGGGCGGAAGCCCCAATCACCAAGAGTGGCCAACCAATCAGAGACCAGCAGCTCTTCTGTACTCAGCAGCATCATCAGGGGGGTGGTGGCTGCTGCCGCTACTACACCCACACAAGGTCTCAGGTTGAGGAGGGACACACGCACAGGTGAGTGATATCGGGAAGGGGGGGTCACGGTATGAGAGTCACAGGGGAGGGGGGAAGGGAGTTGGCAGCAAGGGTAGAGGGTGGCCTTCAACGCTCCCCACTTCCCAATGCCAGGCCCTTTGATCTAGCACTGAGTGCTTTTGAATGAGAGACCACCCCTGGGAGCCCACAAGCAAACACGCCAGGGTGTGCTTATCATGCTCCCTGTATGGCGAGTCCCCTGCCCGAGATGGGTTAATACCTCCAGCGGTGGAATGAGGCCCAGAAATGGACATTAGTTGCCCATATAAGAGCCTCAATTGGCAGGCTGTCCACTGGCCTTCCCACCATGAACTTAATCAGGGTGGAGGCAGGACCCCACCCTCCCCACCCTCCCATCCGATTAAATCTCACCTGCCACCAAACTCACCATGTGGAAGGGCACAAGATTCCGCCCGGTCACTGAAAGAGGTTGCATGGGACCCACATGTGCTGCTCCATGAAAATTTTTTCTGATCAGTTAAAGTAGCAGGCGTGTGT
Source organism: Cetorhinus maximus (assembly GCF_964194155.1). Classification (NCBI taxonomy): domain Eukaryota; kingdom Metazoa; phylum Chordata; class Chondrichthyes; order Lamniformes; family Cetorhinidae; genus Cetorhinus; species Cetorhinus maximus. Next base: position 44,031,635 of record NC_135898.1, read on the forward strand.
TCAGCACAAGTTCAAATTCAGGCAGCCAGCAATTCAGATCAAAATTGCGTGCTAAAAACCAGGCTTCCATATAGGTCTTCCATTAGCACTGCACCCATTTAGTGCCTGTTTTCACCCTTTCACCAAAAGAAACCCGATAAAATTTACGACCTCAGCAAGCGTGGGAGTTGCTAGATTCCTGGCAAGTAGTTCATCCCATGAGTCATTTCTCGACTTAATATCTGTGACCTTGCATGTGGAGACAGCCTGGAATGCTGAACCTCTTCACATTTTGTAAGGGCCATGTGTAATCTTTAATTGTGTGTAAATATTTAAAATGAAAATTAACAGGAAATTCATGTGATCCACATAAATATCCTCATTGTGAAGATCTTAAATTACTTTTTCATTCAAAAGTGCAGTTGCTTATCAAGCTGTATGGGAAATCATTTTTAAAATAATACTTAACTCCTTATAGAATGGGTCTGTCTTTGTTGTTTTTGGCATTCGATCTTTAGTTATTTGCCTTGACTTAATAAATTTAACATCATTATTGCCATTTTATGGGCCTTAAACATCAAGGCATTTGGGCAGTTGCTAAATTGGCATTGGCCATTTTCTACACTGAAGTGAGACTCCTGTGTTCATTTCTAACCTGGATTGCTAAATCTCTTTCACATTTTGATGCACCAGTTCTGGCTGTTTCCTTAAGCAGCCTAACCAGCAGATCATAAAGGGACTGTTAGAAGACACCTGAAAAAAGGTCCCAAAACTTTGCAACATTTTTACAGAACCAGAAAGAGCATTGGTTTTCCGATGGCTTCACAAAGCAATCATGTGCCACTGCAATACAAACATATGAATTAGGTGCAGGATTAGGCCATTCAGCCCCTCGATAGGGTTGCCAACCCTCCCGGAAAGGCTGGGAGTCTACCTGATTTGCCATCAATCTCCTGGCAGCTATTAAAAACAATCCGGGAGATTTTAAAATGATATTTCAAGCAAATAATGCTCATTCATGCAGGAGCTCCCTGGGAGGCCAGTCTATTCATTGAAAATGGTGATATGATTGCGTTTGCAGCTGAGCAGCGTGATAACATAAAACATAAGCTGATGCACCCAGGCCCTGCGCTCATGAATGTCACTGTGCTGCCTGTTTTCCTACTGGCTTTGGGTTTTGGCCTCGAGGAGAGCCAAAGAGAACTGAGATTGGCAAAATGAAGGAGCAAGAGCTGTTGCAAGGGCAATGGATGCTCACAGCCAGAAAAATTCATACCTTACCACCTGAACCAGCCCAAAAAGCCTATAATACGCTGAGAGTCCCAAGACTTGAGGTAAGGGAGCGTTGCTGCCTGTAGCTGCTGCTGAGCTAGAAAAGTTACGTTAAGCTCTAAAAGTCTAGAAATGAGTTTTTTACCTGCCATGGCTCGACCCAGGCTCACTCGAGCCGAGGTAATTTGGTAAAAGGAGAGCTGCTGCCAGAAAAAAGCTAGCCTAATAGTATTTACCTATGATAGGGTTGTTAACTAGCACTAAGCGGACTAATAGCAAGAGCAGCGCAGCCAGGGTGACACAGCTATGTAAAGCTCTGTATGGATAACTCGCAGAATACCGTAACTTGTGACTGGAATGAAATCAGGTTTGCTTTCACTTCCCCTTTTTAATATTGATCCTTCTATTTTACATTAAAACATAGACATTGGTGAATGAAAACAGAATAAGGACACTCCTTACACCCCTCACCCACACACAATACAAAATGATGGCTACAGCTCAATCATCATGTTCAGAGAAAAAAAAATCTCCAGGAATTGCTTCACTCAGAGTTGGCAACCCTACCTTTCAAGCCTGCTCTGCCATTTGATAAGATGGTTGATCTGATTGTGACCTCAAATCTACCCTCTATAACCTTTGACTCCCTTGTCAATCAAGAATCTATATGCCTTAGCCTTAAAAATATTCAAAGACCCAGTTTCCACTGCTCTATGGGGAAGAGAATTCCACAGACGAACAACCCTCTGAGAGAAAAAAATTCTCCTCATCTCCATCTTAAATTGGAGACACCTTATTTTTAAACTGTGTCCCCTAGGCCTAGTCTCTCCCACAAGGGGAAACATCCTCTCAGCATCCACCCTAACAAGTCCCCTCAGAATCTTATATACTTCAGTAAGGTCACCTCTCAATCTTCTAAACTGCAGGCCCAGCCCATTGAAACTTTCCTGAAAAGATAACCCCTTCATCCATGGAATCCATCGAGTGAACCTTCTCTGCAATGTTTCTAATGCAATTATATCCCTTCTTAACTAAGGAGACCAAAACTGTATGCTGTACTTCTGCACTACCATCCATCAATTTCCCCACCTAACACTTGCCCTGGTGACCCTCACGTGCAGAGGTAAGGCCCCTGCAGCCAAACTGCATTGGGTACCCATACTTGCCTCGCAGGAAGGTTTGCTGATGCTATTTGAGAATGTTTAAACTAATTTGGAAATGGGATGGGAGCCGGGATTTGGCATTAGGAAGGAACAGCAAGGAGCATAAAGGATTTGGAGAAACATATAGCACTAGCACAGAGATAATAAGGTATTAGGTACGGTGAGACTAAAAGAGAATACAGACAGGTCTAAATTAGTTGTACAGTACAGGTATGTAAATGCATGGAGCATGGTAAACAAGGTTGGTGAACTGCAGGCACAACTAGCCACATAAGAATATAATGTCACAGTAATATTAGTGGTTTGACTCAAAAAGGAGCAGGATCGGGTACTAAATAGCCCTGGATACAAGGAAAAGAAAGAAGGAAAGGAAAGAGGAGGGGTGGCAGTATTGACTAATGAGAATGTTACAGCGCTGGAGAGAGTAAATGTCCTGGAAAGATCAAGGACAGAATCTATTTAGTTAGAGTTAAGGAACAACAGAGATACATTACATTACTGGGTGTACCGTATAGGCTAGCAACTAGTGGGAAAGATATAGAGCAGCAAGGAAATTACAGAGATTTGCAAAAACTATAGAATAGTTATAATGGGGAAATTTATGCCAATATAGTCTGGAATGCTGGTAGTGTAAAACTGAAAGTGGGAAAAATGTTTCAGAAGTAAGCTCAGGAGAATTTTCTTGACTAGTATTTTATTTATTCTTTCATGGGATGTGGGCATAGCTGGCAATGCCAGTATTTCCCTTGAACCGAGTGGCCTGCTATAGGCCATTTCAGAGGGTCACTTGAGAATCAGCCACATTACTGTGGATCTGGAGTCACATGTAGACCAAATCAGGTAAGGATGGCAGGTTTCATTCTCTAAAGGACATTAGTGAACCAGATGGGTTTTTACATCAATCTATGGCAGCTTCATGGTCACCATCACTGAGACTCACTTTATATTCCAGATTTTTAATTGGATTTAAATTTCACCAGCTGCCATGGTGGGATTTGAACCCAAGTCCCCACAGCATTAGCCTGTACCTCTAGATTATTAGTTCTGTGACATTATCACAACGCCACCATCTCCCCCAAATTTCTGGCCCAACAAGGATTGGGTTCTGGGGAGTGAGGTGGATCAGTTGGATCAAGTGTCATTTGGGTAGTTTTAAGGGAATAGTGATCATAGTATCATAAGGTTTGAATTAGCTACAGAAAAAGGCAAGGAGCAATCTAAAGTAAATATACTGAATTGGAGGAGGGTTAATTTCAGTGGGTTGAGAACTATCTGTCCCTGGTAAATTGGAATCAAAGTTTAGTCGGTAATGCTGTATTTGAACAATTGACCACCTTTAAATAGGAGATGGTTTGAGTACAGCTGAGGTGAATTCCATGGGGTAGCGGGGTATGGGGGGTGGGGGGGTGGGTGGGGGTGGGGGTGGGGGTGGATATGTAGGACATCCAAGGCCAGAGCTTCTTGAAATGTAAAAGGGATAGAGAGTAAGAAGAAGCAGTAAAAGGGTGAAATCATCAGATGCAAGTAAGAACCAGGCTGAGTGTAAAATGTCCAGAGGGGAAGTTATGAATTAAGTAAGAGAGGCAAATGCAGAGTGTAAGAAGAGACTGGCAGCTAACATAAAAGGGAATCCAAAAGTCTTATATGAGCTTAAAAAAGGTAAAAGGGTAGCAAGAGGATGGAGTGGAGCTGATTAGAGACCATAAAGGAGATTGACTCATGGAAGCAGAGTGCATGACTGTGGTGCGAATTTGAAACTTGCATCTGTCTTCACCAAGGAAGGAGAGGCTTCCCAAGTCATAGTGAAAGAGGAGGTAGTTGAGATATTGAATGGGCTAAAGACTGATTTTTAAAAAAGGAAGTATTGAAAAGTTGTTTGTACTTAGGCCTGATAAGTCACCCAGGATGGGATGTGATGCTTCTTAGGATGCTATGGGAGGAAAGTGCAGAGGCGCTGGCCATAATCTTACACTCCTGCATAGATATGAAGGTGGTGCTACAGAGGTTGACAGTTGCAAATGTTACACCCTTGTCGAAAAAAAGGATGTGAGGATAAACCCAATAGCTATGGACCAGTCAGTTTAATTGTAGTGGTGGGAAAGCTTTTCAAAATGATAATTCGGGACAAAATTAACAGTCACTCAGACAAGTATGGATTAATTAAGCAAAGCTAGCACAGTTTTGTTAAAGGCAAATCATGTTTAACCAATTTGATAGAGTTGTTTGATGAGATAAAAGAGAGAGTTGATGAAGGGAACTCTGTTGGTATGGTGAATAAGGACTTCTAAAAGGTGCTTGATAAGGTGTCCCATAGGATCAAGTGTCAGTTGGGTTATTTTAAGGGAATAGTGATCATAGTTTCATAAGGTTTGAATTGGCCATGGAAAAAGGCAAGGAGCAATCTAAAGTAAATATACTGAATTGGAGGAGGATTAATTTCAGTGAGTTGAAGAACTATCTGTCCCTGGTAAATTGGAATCAAAGTTTAGTCGATAAAACTGTATTTGAACAATTGACCACCTTTAAAGAGGAGATGGTTTGAGTACAGTTGAGATGAATTCCATGGGGTGGTGGAGTATGGGGAGGGGGCTGCAGGGTGGTGCTGGGGGTGGATATGTAGGACATCCAAAGCCAGAGCTTCTTGAAATGTAAAAGGGATAGAGAGTAAGAAGAAGCAGTAAAAGGGTGAAATCATCAGATGCAAGTAAGAACCAGGCTGAGTGTAAAATGTCCAGAGGGGAAGTTATGAATTAAATAAGAAAGGCAAATGCAGGGTGTAAGACTCAGGCAAGTTGAAGCTATGAAATAAAACAGATGGTAGCAGCATGGACACAAGTTAGCTGAGTGACAGGAAACAGGAAGTAGTGATAAACGGTTGTCTTTCAGACTAGAGGAAGGTATTTAGTGGAGTTCCCCAGGAGTCAATGTTATGCACACTCTTTTCTTGATCTATATTAATGAGCTAGACTTGGGTGTATAGACACAGTTTCAAAATTTGTGGTTGACGCAGGTATTGTGAACTGTGAGGAATATAGCGATAGACTTCAAGAGGACATATGGTGGTAGATTGGGTGGACATGTTACAGATGAAATTTAATACAGAGTGGTGCAAAGTGATACATTTTAGTAGGAATTAAAAGGAGAGGCAATATAAACTAAATGGTATAATTCTAAAGGGCTGCAGAAACAGAGACCTAGGGGTACACGTGCACAAATCATTGAAGGTGGCCGGCAGGTTGAAAAAGTTGTTAAAAAGCCAGATACGGTCCTGGACCTTATAAATAGAGGCATTGCATACAAAAGCAAGAAAGTTATGCTTAACCTTTATAAAACACTAGTTTTATAACCTCAACTGGAGTATTGGAGTATCCAATTCTGGACATTGCACTTTAGGAATTATGTGAAGGCTTTAGAGAGGGTGCAGAAAAGATTTACAAGAATGCTTCCAGGGATGAGGGACTTCAGTTACATGGACAGATTAGAGAAGCTGGGACTGTTGAAGGTAAGGTTGAGAGAAGGTTTGATAGAGTTGATCAACTTATAGAAGAATTCTAATTTTGTTTATCCAAGTTTAGTCTGTGATGGGACATTTTTCAGGCTTGATCCTCTCTGTAGAGTTGCTTGGCTCTTGAAAGCGGCGCTGTCTTGAACACAGATTCTTGTTCACATTTTGTAATTTTTCTGCCCATGCTCATCCTGTTTGAGTTTTGTGCATGCCTTCCGGTAATGACAGCAACTTTTCTCCTTTTGTTTGTGACTAGTTATTGCCATTTAACACTCCTGATTTTTTTTATTTTGATGTGATTCTGTAACAATCAGCTGTGTGTGTAACAAAAAGGGCCCTATTATTTTATCTCATCACACAGGAGCACAGGACGATGAGAAGGAAATAAACTTCTAAAGGAAATAAAGCACTGTTTTCAAGTATAGGTACAGATATACAAGTTGAAGCTCAGTGAGGAAATTGACCCATGCAAATTTGTCTTGTGCCATCATGGACTGAATTTTGCCATCGGCGAGCAGGTGGCGGGGCCCGCTCGCTGATGCCTAAAATGACAAGGGATGACATCGGGGAGAACCACCCCATTTAAATTTTCAGGAAGGCAGGGGCGCAGCAAAATCAGCTGCGGGCCCGCCGACCTGTCAATGTCCAATTGAGGCCATTGACAGGATCATTAAAACAATTAAAGGACCTGCCCATCCAACCTTAAGGCTGTTGGGCAGGCCAGGAGCCCGGGCGGGGAATAGAAATAACATGAAACCTCATCCACCGAGGTTTCATGTAGAGATTTAAAAAGCTTAATAAAGTTTTAGTGTGAATTATGAACATGTTCCATCTCATGTGACATTGTCACATGAGGGGGACATGTTAAGGATTTTTTTTCTATTTTTAATGTTTTTAGATTTTTTCCTATTTTTAATGTTTTTAGAACTGTCAGCGATCTCCCTAAGGCAGCACTTAGCCTCAGGAAGATGTGTGCTCTTTCATGCGCATGCGCGAAAGAGCGCACTCTCGCTTTTGGGGAATCCCCCTCCCCCCTGCCCGCATAGGAAGTGCAAAGCGCTTCCCGGTGGGCGTCACGCTGGGCAGGTCTTAATTGGCCCGCCTACGTAAAATGGCGGCGGGGCCTGCTTCTCTGGCAGGGATCGGCTCCCTGCCTGCCCAGAAGGCAGAAAATTCTGTCCCATGTGTGTGTTTTTTCCCCCTTAAAATATGTCTGACATCTTCCAAAGAGTGAGTGTGCTGGTAAGAATGGGTGTGTGATCCCAATGGTGCACTGTCGCTGTACACTGATGATATATTGAGATGGATACAGGTCTACATAAGACTGACCAGCTAAGTTGAGAGCCCACTAATAAGTATAGTGTTGAGCATTTTTATTACTACTTTTGATCTCAAGGAGTTTTCTCGAGTTGGCGAGATTCAATTGCGTTTGTCACTCTATACCATCACAAAGCTGCTTAATAATTCAAATCTGTTCTTGTCTCACTAAGCTGGTTTGGTCTGCCTTCAGAAAGATTGTAGAAGTGCATGTGAGGGTACATGCGAAGGACATAATGTCTAGTTCAGATCACAAAGAGGCTCAAATATTCCATCATTGGGTGATATTACCATGTGGTTAGAAAGCAAGTCAGTATAAGCACAGTCCTGACCCGAAGATGCTTGGATAACTAACAGGAGTGACCAGCACTGCTGAACCTGAGAGACTGTCTAAGGTAGGCAGGAGACATGCAACGGGACTAAATATATTGATCATAACAGTTTTGAAGGAGGTTGCCCAAAAAACTTTGGAAATGGGAATAAGACAAGCATAGAAAAAGCTATATGACTGCCCTGGAAAGGAGAAAGGAAGCAGTCAGAAAATCACAGGGCTGTTAGTTGTGGGTAAACGTTTAGGGCCCAATGGTACGATGGTGTCAGCCATTGGGAAATTGGCTGCTGAGAGCTACAATATACCCAGAGCTTTCATCACATCCCATTGCAATCAGCAAGCACAAAGAGGCCTGGGAGCTAAGGCTGTGCCCTTAACTTATATGCAAATTAGATGCCAACCCCAGGAATGTTCCAGCTACACAGCATCTGAATGGCTGGGGGCCACCTTTAAAATAAGCAACAAGTTTAGACAACTATTTTGTGGCTGCTGCTGTTTAATAACAAAGCCATGGTGTTCCTTATGCAGCACCATTAACAAGGTAACTGAGCTGATGTTGTGAAGTCAATTATGATTTGAAGAATGAAGGGAGAGCTGGACAAAGCTTTTTGCACAGGAAGTCAGCGGAACATGGATGGCTCTACCAGGAGTGGCTATTTCGATAGCAAATTTATTCAAACCTAAGTATTGAAAAAGAAAGAAAGAATATAAATAGAAACAGACAAATTGGACTGGAGCACATGACACATGGCTGAATTTCATACTTTCGTGCATTGATTCCAATGTGTAATTTCTTTGGAACAATATCCTGTTACTGATATCATTATATCACTGGCTGTATTCGTGCCCAGAGCTGTGGGTTTTAAATTCCTTGAAATAAAGCAGTGGCTTTCTCAGATTTTGCCAAATTAATTATGGAATAACAGTTTGTAGGGGGTGGTGGTGGTGTGCCAGCTTTCAAAACTGACTTCTGAGCGGTTTGAATCACTCCCACTCCCTGGGTTCTAGACCTTGGACTTATTTGGGGGTTGTGACAAAGTGCAGCAGACAACTGGTTTTGGTGCAAGAAAAACTGAGTTTATTGAAGTCACAAATGAATTTATAACATTAAGATTACACTGAGATTATACAGACCTACAAAGTACACTTAGTTAAGAATGGGGAACACACGGCATAACGGGGGAAAATCACGCCACAAACCCCATTACCCTTGTCCCACCCCCAAAACCTAACTAAATTGAACTAGGAGAGGTCAGGGATCATGCTCACCAACCAGGGTTCCTTGACAGTTCGAAATCCAGCCAGGTAAGCTGGTTGCAGTTTTGGGGTACGCTCTTTGTGTCCTCTGGGGCCTGCCATCCCCACGTGGTCCTGGTCTGTGGAATCTGCGAAGGTTCTTCAGTTGAGTGGAGGACGCAGTTGTGGGTGGTCGATCTTCGTGGGGGGCTGCGGTTGCGGCCTTGTTGTCTTCGGTTGATCCTGCTACACCGTGCCCCTCGCTGTGATGTTGCCTGTGGGCCTGCAAACCTCCAGATCTTCTTGTATAAACTCTGTTTCAACCGCTCCCAACTACTCACTGTCCTGTGTCAGCTTTCAAAACTGCAACCCTTCTGATAGCTGGTTTCTCTCTTAACTGACTGCCCAGTTATACTGTCTTTTGAATTTCTTATCTCAATCCAAATCAAGGTTAGTTCTTTGTTTGATTTTGGCTTCCCCTAGTGATTGATGTCTCGTTGTTTTTAATGAGCTCGCATGATGTTTATCATCGTCTTCCTGCCTAGTAACTAGTTTTTGAACTGAAAGCCATTGTATGTGTGGAGTATTGATGGGTTCGCATAATTGAATTGATTGTCCCTTCCTGCCTTAGTAGTTAGTAGCGATTATTTATGCAAGATTTTGATGGGCTTCAGTTTCGTGTGAGGTGAAGTTTTTCTCTGGGTTGATTGTATTAAAGGGAAGAATGCATATTCTGTCTCCTCTCGTTGTCTGGTTTTAGGCAAAACAATGCACACTGTACTCAATAAGCCCGGGCATGTGCAGCCCCAGGCCTTCATGGGCCCAGCGTCCTGTCTGCAGGGTTTTACACTTAACTCAGCAGTTTAAAAGTCCAAAAGTCATATCCTTGTTGATGATATGAAAAACGTGGGAATTTTGAGAGCCCTTCAAGTTTCCAGACCAAACAGGATGTAGGAATGTAGAAACCTCTTGTGCTGACACTTGTCACAGCAGAAATTGATTACTACATTATTAAATTCCACTTGGAAGCTTGAACTAGTCAGCTAGCAGTTGGATCTTTAACCCCAGTATGTATTCAAACCCTCTGTCAATGATTTTGGTGACATTTGATCATACGCATCTCTCAGCTAGAAAGGGTTAAATCACCAAGTTGAGCCCCCTTGTTCTTCAGAGTGACTCAGAGTTCAGCCATGACTCCTCTGCTTAATTACTCCGGAGGCCCTTGCATTTAGTTGTGAAGGATTTTCATCTTACCTACCCATGCTGTGTTCCTTGTGTCCTGTTTTTCTGCCAAATTAATGACACTTGATTAATGCAGCCACAACTGGGTATTCGAGTGAGCACGTGTGGAGGGATTTGGTATGCTGTATGCCTGATTGCATGAATCTTTTTTTTCATCAGTGTTAAAGAGCTTCAATGATGGCATTTAGTTCTCATCATTAAGGGCTGAGAGGATGTTGCCAATTGCATAAACTTAACATGGCAGGTGGAAAAATGTTAGCTTTGTAGTCTCAGCTCACTCACACGTGTGTGTCCAGACAGTCTTAGTTGCTCACAATGCCAAAGCATTTTACAGAATGTTCTAGTACATGGGCTGCATTTCGTATCACAGTTCAGATTCATTGAAGAAAAGTTGCTCAGGGGCAGTTTTAATGTCAAATTGCATCATCTGACAGCTGCTTACTATAACTTCAGGCTGCTGTAGGCAGCAACAGATTTTGCTCCCTGTGTTCCCTGAATTCCACTGTGACATTGCACTTTGTGCAAAATAAAAATTAAGGTGAAGTATATCCTGTCATCCTCCAATGTTGCTGCCATTTGTTTTATTTAGGTGACAGGAAACAACTCCAAATCACACAACCCCTTCATCATGTTATATGGTTGTGGATTTACCTCATAGAACGCTATAGATAACCTTGTGTAGTCAGGTGAATTGTTCATCTAAATTGTACCAATTTAGCTGGGGCCGTTGCACCATGGCTGCAATCACTCACTGGTCCTTAAAGACTGTTGGGCTGTGCAATACTATGTCTCTGAAGAGAGATGAGGCAAAATGGGCATGTTTACAATGTATCTGAGGTGAATAGAAAATATATAGCCTCTATCTGGATTGCTGGTACCTTAAATATAGCTCATCAGAATTCCCCTTCCTATAGGAATGGGCAGAACAAGGACTGAGCAATCTATTATAATGACAACAGGGCAGTGTTTGATATAGGGGAGGTGCTGCCATGATATGTTGGCGGGTTTACACAATGAGAAGCTGAGCCAAGTGGAGTAAGAATGTCCTGTGTTCAGTGCCTGGACTGTGCTTACCTCAACCATGGATGTGATAGGGCAGCACAATTGGTTTCAAGTCCACAGGGTTGCCGAGTGGAAAATCGATCAGATTTCCCTCTCCACTGCTATAAGTGTACATGTGTGGATGCCAGCTGGGCTGAAGATTGGAATTGACAATCTCTGTGGTCAAATAGCTTGCCCAACACTCCCTGTCAAGGCTAACGTGGATAATGCCACTGGAGAGTTATTGCATGCCAGCAAGAAATGCATGCCCACGGGAATGGAGGGGAGGAAATCGGGGAGAAAACTATGTCCATGGGATGCCTGAATATCAAAATGTACGTTGATAGAGTGGCACAAATAGATTTTGATACTAAAGAGAAAGAGACTATTGCCACTGGTGGGAGAGTCAGTAACCAGAGGACACAGATTTAAGATAACTGGCAAACTGCAGAGAAGAATTTTTTTTAAATTATTGAGGAGTTATGATTGGGAATGCATTGCCTGAAAGAGGGATGAAAGCAAATTCAATAATAATATTCAAAAGGTGATTGTTTTTTGAAGTCAAACCTGGTCCCTTTGATTCTGCAGGAAAGCTGATTGTATGGGTTTATTGTGTAACTGTAAACTTACTGGATTTTTTTACTTGAGTAATAAACTTGCATTTGGCCAAAACACTTGAACTTGAAACAGAAGGAATCATTTAGCTAATTCAAGGAGAATATCTTACAGTGTGTGACTTTCAGGTAGTTGTGTTCCCATGCATCTGCTGTCCACCTGATTGATAAAGGCCATGGGGTTGGAAGGTGTTGTTCAAGAATAAAAACAAAAAGCTAAAAGCTACTGCAGATGCTGGAAATCCAAAACAAAAACAGAATTACCTGGAAAAACTCAGCAGGTCTGGCAGCATCGGTGGAGAAGAAATCAGTTAACGTTTCGAGCCTTCACGGCCCTTCGGCAGAACTGAAGCATAGTTAGGAGAAAGGAGGTAATTCTGTTTTTTTTTGTTGTTCAAGGATGTTTGGTAGAGTTAATAACCTAAGAACGTAAGAAATAAGAGCAAGAGTAGATAACCTGGCCCATCAAGCCAGCTCCGTCATTCATTATGAACATGGCTGATCCTCGGTCTCAACTCCACTTTCCCACTCACTCCCTATGACCCTTCATTCCCTCAGAAGTCAGAAATTTGTCTATACCACTTTTATGTCTTGGGTAAATGAGTTAATTAGCCAACCGAACTCTAACTGCATGCCTTCCTATGTTCTCTTCAATTGCTGCTTGAAATCAGTAATGGGGAGAGGCCGATGTAAGAATAAACAGTGATGGTTTATTGAGACATAGGGCAGAGCACCAGATCATACGTGCTCACTCAGAAACCTCCAGAATTAAACTTACAGTTCCCAGTTGCCTGCATTTTACAGTAATTTGTCAGTATTGTCATATGTTCAGTACACTTGCATTCTCTTAAAGGGACAGGGTACCTCACTTTTTCTCTCCCTCTTTACTTAAAAGTACAGCTAACAAGCTTAAAACACATGAGATATTTACACAATAACTATTTACAGGTCAAGTCTCCCAGGAGGCCGTCTTTGGCGGGTTGAGCGTCGTAGCCCAACAACCTCGGCTGGTGTTTCTGAGACCTCATTTTCAGGGGCAGTTGCCCACTATATCCCTCAGCAGATGATTTTACCATCTTCCGGGTGCAGTCACATTCACTCCTGCTGCCCCTCCCTTCCAAGCTGAAACAGATAAAGGCAACAAGCACAAAGCAATACAGTGATGAGCTACATAATGTGTGAGGAGAAAGTGGAAAAGGAAAAAAAATCATTTTGTTTCTCTTTCCGAAGACTGTCAATAATTTCTCTTTTTTTTCCTGCATGTCCTCTTCTTGGTAGCACTGACCCGTATCTCTGTCTGAACTTTAATTTCGCTGTTGGCTGGACTAGACCCAGGTGCGAGCTGAATGTGAATGAGATCAGTAGTTGGGTTTTCCGACAGCTCTTCTGAGAATTCAGGGCCTTCTAGCTTTAAAACTTCAGGGCTTTTACACAGCTGCTGCTTCAGCTCTTCCAATTCTTTCCTATTCTCATTAATAGTTTTCTGGAGAATCACATATCGTTGCCCCTTCTCAGTTCCTTAACTCAGCCAGAGACAGGCTTAGCTCTTCCTCTTCTTCTTCATATCTTTTTTGTGGCACAAATTGGGAGCTGATTGAATTTTGTGGTGCACGTAAGTCCTTAAATGGATTTTCTATTTCCTTTTGAAGGATGCTGACTTCAGCTTGAGCTCTGTCCCAGTGAAACATTTCTACGGGCTTCGCCTGTTGGGCCTTGGCGTACTCGTTTTTTCTTGCAGCATCATTTCTGGTTTCGAATTGGGAACTTAGCGGGCCCTCAAGATTTATCTCTCCCAGCCAGTTCCTTCCCATGAGATACGGCCCCCTGCCTGACATTACAAATAAGGGTAATTTTGCAGACAGTTCCTCATACTGCATCTTGACTTGACATGCCCCTTTCACATTTATTTCTTCGCCGTGTATGTCCTTAGCTTTGTGTCTGAAACTTTGAACTTCAAAGGATGGGTTCCTTTACTCAGATATCTAAACGTATGCTCTCCAATGCTAGACATCGGCGGTCCCATATCAACTTCCATCTTAATGGGCTGTCCGTTGATCATTATGGCTACTTGGATTGGCTCGGTTCTACCCACTTTGAGGTTATATAGCAAATGGATATCTGATTCTATTTCTTCTGGTTCTTCCATGAGACATATTGCACAATTTTTCCTTCTGCCTTTATAGTGTTGTTTTAGCCTTTCTCTGCACTGCCGCCTTATGTGGCCATAGCGGTGGCAGAAAATGCACTCGACTTGTCTGAGTTGTCGTTCGCTCACTGGAGGCCTGGGTGTATTTCTCTCATTCATTTTGTGGGTTTTCACTACAGTACCATTGTTTTCCAATGGTCTAGAGCTGGAAAACGTTTCCCGTCTTTCCGTAGAATCCAAAGTTTTCGTGCCTTTTGATGCTAGATTGATGCGTGGATTTAAAAAAATTTAAACTGCAGCAATGCTTTCTGCTCCAATTGCCGGCTGTCGCCTATTTTACAAATAATTACAGATGCTCTTTCCAATGCTTTGCTCACCCGTTTTGAAATTTATTTTCTTTTGTTCTTTATCCTCATCGCCACTTTTATGTCTTGGGTAAATGAGTTCATTGGCCAACCAAACTCTAACCGCACGCTTTCCTATGTTCTCTTCAATTGCTGCTTGCAATCAATAATGGAGATAGACTGATGTAAGAATAAATAGTGATGACTTATTGAGACATAGGGCAGAGCACCAGATCATACGTGCTCACCCAGAAACCTCCAGAACTAGACTTACAGTTCCCAGTTGCCCGCGCTGTACAGTGATTAATCAGTGCTGTCACATAATCAGTACACTTGCATTCTCTTAAAGGGACAGGGTACTTCACTTTACCATAACCAGCTTTAAATGTATATTTTTAAATTCATTTTATGGGATGTGGGCATCGCTGGCTAGGCCAGCATTTATTGCCCATCTCTAATTGCCCTTGAAAAGGTGGTGGTGAGCTGCGTTCTTGAACAGCTGCAGCCTATGTGGTGTACCCACAGTACTATTAGGGTGGGAGTTCCAGGATTTTGTCCCAACGACAGGGAAGGAATGGATATATATTTCTAAGCCAGGATGGTGAGTGGCTTGTAGGGGAACTTCCAGGTGGTGGTGTTCCCAAGTGTGTGCTGCTCTTGTCCTTCTAGATGGTAGCGGTCCTGGGTTTGGAAGGTGCTGCCTAAGGAGCCTTGGTGGATTCCTGCAATGCATCTTGTAGATGGTACACACGGCTGCTATTGTTCATTGGTGGTGGAGGGAGTGAATGTTTGTGGAAGGGGTGCCAATGAAGTGGGCTGCTTTGTCCTGGATGGTGTCAAGCTTCTTGAGCGTTGTTGGAATTGCACTCATCCAAGCAAGTGGAGAGATTTCCATCGCACTCCTGACTTGTGCCTTGTAGATGGTGGACAGGAGTCAGGAGGTGAATTACTCACTGCAGGATTCCTAGCCTCTGACCTGCTCATGTAGCCACAGTATTTATATGGCTAGTCTAGTTCAGCTTCTAGTCAATGGTAACACTGATTATGTTGCTAGTGGGGGATTCAGCGATGGTGATGCTATTGAATGTCAAGGGCTGATGGTAGATTCTCTCTTGTTGGAGATGGTCATTGCCTGGCACTTGTGTGGTACGAATGTTACTTACCACATGTCAGCCCAAACCTGGATATTGTCCAGGTCTTGCTGCATTTGGACATGGACTGATTCAGTATCTGAGGAGCCGCAAATGGCGCTGAACATTGTGCAATCATCAGCGAACATCCCAACATCTGACATTACGATGGAAGGCAGGTCATTGATGAAGCAGCTGATGATGGTTAGAATTAGACCCTGAAGAACTCCTGCAGTGATGTCCGGGAAGTGAGATGATTGACCTCCAACAACCACAACCATCTTCCTTTATGCTAGGTATGTCTCCAACCAGTGGAGAGTTTTCCCCCGATTCCCATTGACTTCAGTTTTGCTAGGGCTCCTTGATGCCACACTCGGTCAAATGCTGCCTTGATGTCAAGGGCGGTCACTCTCACCTCACCTCAGGAGTCAGCTCTTTTGTCCATGTTTAAACCAAGGCTGTAATGAGGTCAGGAACTGAGTGGACCTGGCGGAACCCAAACTGAGCGTCAGTGAGCAGGTTATTGCTAAGCAAGTGTTGCTTGAAAGCACTGTTGATGACCCCCTTCCATTACTTTATTGATGATCAAGAGACGACTGATGGGGTGGTAATTGGCCGGGTTGCATTTGTCCTGCTTTTTGTCTACAGGACATACCTGGGCAATTTTCCAAATAGCTGGGTAGATTCCAGTGTTGTAGCTGTACTGGAACAGCTTGGCTAGGGGCTCGGCAAGTTCTGAAGCACAAGTCTTCAGTACTGTTGCTGGAATATTGCCAGAGCCCATCGTCTTTGCAGTATCCAGTGCCTTTAGCTGTTTCTTGATATCACGTGGAGTGAATTGAATTGGCTGAAGATTGGCACCTGTGATGCTGGGGGCCTCTGGAGGAGGCCGAGCTGGATCATCCACTCTGCACTTCTGGCTGAAGATTGTTGCGAATGCTTTAGCCTTATCCTTTAAACTGATGTGCTGGGCTCCTCCATCATTGAAGATGGGGATATTTGTGGAGCCTCCTTCTCCAGTGAGTTGTTTAATTGTCCACCACCATTCCCGGCCGGATGTGGCAGGACTGCAGAACTTAGATCTGATCCGTTGGTTATGGAATCACTTATCTGTGTCTATCACTTGCTGCTTATGATGTTTGGCATACAAGTAGCCCTGTGTTGTAGCTTCACCAGGTTGACACCTCATTTTTAGGTATGCCTGGTGCTGCGCCTGAAATGCCCCCCTACACTCTTCATTCAACCAGTGTTGATCCCTGGCTTGGTGGTAATAGTGGAGTGGGGGATATGCCAGGCCATGCTGTTACAGATTGTGTTCCAGTACAATTCTGCTGCTGCTGATGGCCCACAGCATCTAATGGATGCCCAGTCTTGAGTTGCTAGATATGTTCGAAACCGATCCCAATTGCCATGGTGGTAATGCCACAGAACACGATAGAGGGTATCCTCAATGTGAAGGTGAGACTTCATCTCCACAAGGACTGTGCGGAGGTCACTCCTACTGATACTGTCATGGACAGATGTATATTCAATAATGGAGTATCCACACCCTCTGGGGTAGAGAATTCCAAAGATTTGCAACCCTTTGGGTGAAAAAATTTCCCCACACTTCAGCCCTAAATAATCATCCCCTTGTCCTAAAACTCTGCCACCCTGCTTTAAGCCATCCTTTCTGTTGGTACTACTTCCAGATCAATGATAGTCATGTCACATGGACCAGTATTTCTTATTATCCAAGAAAATTACAATTGATTCTTTTACAATTGATGCAAACTCTTAAAAAGTCCTTTTCAATCATTTAAAAAAATTATTAGAGATTCTCCAAACATTTTAAATTTCAATTTTCCATATTATTACTTCTCTCGGGTGAAAGGGTGTCGCATTTCCTCCTTTTAAAAAAAGCTCTATTTGTAGTAATGTTTTCTATATAACAGTGTTCGGAATACAACAAAACATCATAAACAAATATTGCATTACATTTTACACAGGTATTAACAATGATACATTGTATTTTACAAAGCAAGCTTCATTCCAAACACAACATTATTTCACAATCCCATAAAACCCACACATTCACCTGGCTTTAAGATGTTGTTACCTTCCTTTGTTCTTTAAACTCTTGACAGGGCATCTGTGATCACATTGTTCTGGCTGGCAACATGCACAATTTTTAGTGCAAATGGCTGTAACATCAAGCTCCACTCAAACAGCCTTTGGTTCTTTATGTTGAACTTTTCTATGAACACCAGGCTTGTGGTCTGTATAGACTAGTACCTTGGTTTTGCAGTCTTCATGTTGCATTCTTTTAAATCTGTATTGGTTTTGCATTGTCAGGACACTGGATTGACATTTCTAAGGCGGCTAAGGTTTTACAATTTGTTTGGGCTGGTTAACTTTGTACTAGATGATTGCTGGTACTCCATCTGGCTTCTGAGCACTGGTGGCTATGAACTGCAGGTAAGTCAAAGAGGAAAGCCACTGTTGTATTGCTTCTTACCTCCTGGATTCAACAATTCCCTTTGTTCTCCTTTAAAGCCAGGCACTAAATTGTTTTCAGGGTTTTCACTTTTTAAAACGACTCTGAACCACTCTGTTTAGGTTTTAACAATGATTTCCATTTTGTTCCATGTCTGTTTGTTTTTTAATGTCCAAATCTGTAAGGAAAGTATCAGCCAGCCACATATTTGAACTGTCCTGCATAACAATGGAATTCACTTCATCCTGTTTAAATTCAGGATCACTTTTAACATATCGTGTTTTCCCATGAATTAACCTTTTGGTTTTCTTTTCCAGGAGATGCAAGTTTAATACTGCCCCCTTATGCGCAAGCAGTTCATTTTCTCTGTCAAGCAAAATCCACTTTAGCTGCTTTAAGAACAATGTTAATGTTATGTCAATGTCCAGCAAATAATGTCGATGTTCATTTTTAGTTTGTTTATGAATTTTTAAATTTCTTTTTGCTTTTCATCCTCCCATTGCATTCAAGCCTTGTCAAATTCTGTTCTAGCAAGGGTAATTGCCTCGTTGTTTTGAAGTTTTATGTTCAAGAACACATAACCTTCCTCACTGCTCTATAGTGTCAGCACTGGACTCAGTTTTTCCACTCTCTTTCAAAGCATGTTTTCTCTGATTCATCATTAGCTTTGAGTACTGTTGCCATCTGTTTTGCCTCATCTTGCTCATGCTTTTTCTGCATTTTTAATTCAGATGGCTTTAATTTGTGTCCAACTACCTTTAACTTTGCCTTTTCAGCTGGATGCTTCAATGCCATTTTAATATTAATAGGCTGAGTGTCGCTTTGGACACATCCTCAGTCAAAACAATAATTCTCGCAGACAGTTTACAGAAATTCGCTGATTTTTTTCAAGTTCCTCAATTTTTCTGTACAATTTTATTTTCAACAGCCTCAAAGGGTTTTCCCAAAACTTCTGGAGATTGCAATATCATATCTTCAGCCAAGTAAACTCCAAACAAGATATTGATAGGTAAAGTAGCAATGATACCCAGAGTAACAGGGTCAGTGTCTAAACCACATGAGGAATAGGGAAATAATTTCTGGGACTTTGGGGAATGATGAGACCAATTGTGTACCTCCATAATCAATGAAATTGAAGGATTAAGAAATAAACAGAGGCAAGGAAGGAGATCCTGTTTCCCAGCTATGGGAAAACTAAACCTGCAGCTACTGTAAAGAAGGTGTGGCTAGAGGTGGCACAAGAAATAAGCAGCACGAGCATCATAATGAGGATATGGATTCAGCAGGAAGCTTTTTAATGACTTCACCAGGTCAAGAAGGTTAAGCAAAGTTGCAAAGTCACCGACACCTACCCCTTTCAATCTGGCTTGTAAAGCACAATCCATTCACGTCACTCCTCATGCCTGCTCAAATTTCTGCAGCACCCATCATTCCATTCAGAGATCATGGAGCTTACCTCAGTGGAACAAGAGACATTGGAGTTCATTGTCATCTCTGCCTTGCTCAGCATTGGAGACGGCGAGATTGGCCGTGTGTTGCTGCAGGGTAACAGAATTAATCTCTCAGACTCAAATCCATTTCTTCTCTCTTCCAGTGGCATCACGTGAAGAACTGGAAACTGGAACTCCTGCCCGCTGGGTTCCTCAGAGGAACTCATTTCTGCTTTGGGTGCAATAGGGCAGGACACATGCAAATTAGGCACCAGCACAGATATTCACACTTCACTGCGTCATCTTGAGAGTGAGGTGTGATGTCTCCAGGTTAATTGCACTTCGCGAATGGACATGAGCAGAGAGTGGCACTAGAGATAGAAAGGGGGCGTACATGCCAAAGGGTGGAGCTCTCTCAAGGCTCTGCCAGCTGGACAGAGATATGAAACCTGTGGGTGCATCAATGAAATGGAGAATGATAGGGGGTCAGCAGCAACTAGGTGAAGTACTAGTAGTTCTACCATCTGCACTGACCACAATGTCACAGAGGATGGAGGACATCAATTCAAAAATTTATAGAGTAACGTGACAGGCTTTTGCAAAGATACAGGATGGAATTTTCCATTCTGGAACGAAGTGCAGTGGGGGACGTGAAAGTTGGCCTGATTCCTACTGGGCAGTGGGGCGCTTTATCCCGCCCGATTTTCTGCTTTCCAACTCACTAATTATGCACCAGCGAGGGGGTCATTGAATCTGGTGGCAAGGCAAGCAGTGATTTGTCTGCCCTGCTGCTACCTCATGAGGTCGAAGGTTCTGACACCATATTTAAATGGCACCCATGCACATGTTCACTCACTACAGGCCAGGTGTGTGCTGAATGTATACATGGCAATGCCAATCAAACATACCAAACCCTCTGCTCCACGCTTCAACCGGGCCTCCCTAGGAATTCTCCCCCAGGCCGTCCAGGAAAGGCAGGAGGTCCTCTTTCCGAGGGATGGGATCAGGAGGTCCTCCCGCCTGACCACGACAGTCTGGGAGGAGGTCGGCAGAGAGGTCAGTGTCCGTGGCTAGCCAAAAAGGACCACCCTGCAGAAGTGAATGAATGATCTGATGCGCTTTGCAAGGGTAACTGAACCTTCCCCTCACTCCAAACTCACATAATGGCATCAGGCAGTCTAAGGGTTAGTGTCCACTGGGATGTCACACACGACCGGCAAATGGGACATCAGCACTGATTGCCTGCCAGCCACTTTAAATTCACCATCTCACGTAAGATCTCTTACTGGGGAGAGACACTGCGGACACAACAGGCATGCATGCTTCTGAAATGCTTTTTAAGCCATGATGCTCATAGCCAGTCTTTATGCAGGAGAAGGTTATCCATAATCAGCAGGAGGGAGCCAAGACCGGAAGAGGTAACCTGGAGCTTGAGGGCAATCTTGTCCCATGAAGCGCAGGTTGCAGAGCTGGCTGGTGAGGACAGAGATTGTTCCTAGGCACGGAAGGCAAGATCGGCCTCCCCAGCAAGCCTGTGAGGCTGCACCCAATAAACATTGGCCACACGCAGACAATGACTGTGAGTAACCTATAGTATTGGAATCTGCTGGAGACCAGGCTCTTGTAGTGCCTGAGTCCGATGATGAGCCTCTGCAATCAGCCCTGAGAGAAATGTTGGAGATGCAGAGACAGGCAGGGGAACATCAGGCAGAGTTGTCAGAGGCCATTACCAGGCTAGAATGAAGGATGGAGGAATCTGTTCATGTTCTGTCTAATGCTATGGCTCCGGCATGCGAGCACATCGAAGTCTCCATGGGAAGGAAGGCCTTGCAGGCCCAGGTCCAGCATTCTATGCAGGATTTGCGCTTGGGCCTGCAGATCATCATTCTAGCAATGTGTGTTCCAGCAGTGGCTTGGCAAGAGGGGAACAGGGCACCTCAACCTCCCTCCTCAAGGAATCAGGGAGGGGCCTTTGGGCACCCAAAGGGGGGAGGAGTGCCAGCCAGACACCACAGGGGCATCCACGCTGGTGGATCCACTCCAAGGGTGTCATGCCGCTCCAAATCTCCTCTGCCTGTGGCCCAATCAATCCAACAGGTCAGGCCGAGGAGGGTGCACCTGCCCCACAGCAGGAGACCCTTAGCAGGCCGGGGCCATCCAGGCCTCTGGCTTCCAGAGTATGCCACCAAGGCCATCTCAGACAACAAGGCATAGCAGTCAGCAGGCTGCCTCCACATCTGCTGCGGATGTCAGAGATGCACCTAGATATAGCAGTAGAGTTAGGAAAATTAAGAAGTTATGAATGCATAATGGTGGTAAGGGTGTTTGTTCACTGTACATAATCTGTGCTATTGTAAATATATTTCACTTTTATCCCTTTCCAAGTCTCAGGCACTGAATGACTAATCGATGTGATGCAAGGTCCTGCGTTCATTCAAGTGTCCCAAATGAAGCCTCACCCCCCCAAGTATTTCCCATCTTGTTCCTTCGTTTCATTCAGTCTCACTCAATCTCATCACAGTGATTTGCCTTTAGTTCCACATCAACAAAATGAATAAAGACACTTTCTGTATCAAAATTACAACTGGACAAGGCACATGTAAACCTTGTATCTTAGGCAGGTATTTTGTGACCTCCTTATAATTGCTTATCAAGGTTATTTCCCCACTCCTTTCCTGTCAATCAAACCTACAATTTTAACCTGGTACACCTGGCCCAAGCCAGATGTTATTGGGTCCCTGATTTGCTATTCTAACTGGGCGACTGAGCAGGGGTGCGACTGTTTCAGTTTCCCAACCTTGTCAAATCAAACTTGACAGAAAATTGATCATGGACCAGGAGAGCACCATAAGTTAAGTTTGTCAAAAGAAAGTGTTTTGGTTTTCTTGTAGGCCAGGATAAGCAGGAGTGTTCATCGGGGCCCCGCCCAGGAAATCCTGGATCTCGCTTAGGCTGGCCAAGCTTCCAGGACTGGTCTGGAGTATCCAGGAATTGAAGATCAATCTCCAGGACATTGCTGTGAGCAATGATATACAGCTCTATTGTCCTCTCAATTTGTTTGGCCCATGGGATCATGTGGCCCAAATCCTTAATCCTGCTCCAGTGGTTTGAATGGTCTTTGGGAACAGCCAACTGATAGGAGAGGACCACAGGTTTCCTTTCATATTGATAGCCACTCTGATTCCTTGCTTTGATCAGGCTCCATATCACCAGCTTGGGGCTGGAAGTGTTCCTGTTGGGAGTTTCAGGCTGTTAGTCTCATGTTCCCTGCCCTTCTTACTGTATAAAGATTATTTTGTATATTAACAGTTTTGAATACAGCTGGGTGGGCTGGGCTGCAAAAGATCTGAAACACAGCTTTTTGGACTTAGGGTGGGGGAGGGTATGGAGAATGTCCTAGAAGTGACTGCCCTCTTTATGTTAGTGGCTCTGACTCCAGAATCGGGGATGGCATCAGTGCTTGGAAAGACTGTTAGGTGGGAACTGCTGCTTCAGCACAGTTCTTGTAACTCAGCAGCCTGACTAAAATATCCAGTTCTAGATGTTAGGGCACTGAGATCAATTTATCATGGAGATACCATTGAAGAATCTTGTAAAAGTGGATTCCAGAGCAAGCGACTGAGGAATGTAGTGAGAAGACAGAAAGCAAACAGTGGAGCTTAGTTTCATTTACCAGGTTCAGTTCCAGTTTCACATTCAGGAAACAAGTAATCTGGAAATGCTAACACACTGTTGTGGAGTACCTAAAGACACTCAATATGAGTAAGTAAAGTAAGTCAAGTAGCAGTTTATTGAATAGTACACGTATATATACAGGGGAGATCTTCAGATTACTCCATCTCAGCGTTACAAGGTTTCTCTCATACATTTATAGCATTTTCGTGGCATTACAATATTAATTATACTCATCTCATGGATCATATGTCCTGGTTAACACTCTTAGTTCTGCACATGCCTGGTTATGTAAAAATAACCCACACCTGGACCTTGTTCCTCCCTCTCATGTCAAGAACATCCTGCCCCCTACATGCTCTGACTTTCTTGACTTTCCATTTCCCTCTTTTTGGTTCTCTTCTTATCAAGAATCAGCAACTTACCACAAAACAGCAAAGTCCTCAGCCACCTCACCGTATAACCTACGTTTTCAGCTAAATTACCTCTCCTTATGTCACTACTGGACAGCTACATCTGGTTACTCATACCATAATTATTCTGTTAGTCTTAAAATGCTTCTGCAAATTCAGCAAGGCTACGTAAAATATGTAATCTCATGCATATATGTAATCTTGTGCACTGTTCACCGAGCACTATTCACCATCAACTCAGCATTGGAGGTAAAGTTGAAGGTGGAATTTGTAACATTTTCCTTTGGGTCAGAACAATGCAGTAAGGATAATTGTAATTCTTTCTGTATTAAATTTAAATGTATACTATTCAAGGAGGAGTTTGTTTCCAGGAATAAAATAGCATACACAATAGTATTTGTTTCGAAGCGGTTGAAAAGCTGAGATAGTTTGTTCACAGCGGGATCATAAGAAGATAAGGAAGAGGAAATTGGATAAAGCTGGTAAATAGGTATGGGGACCCTGCTGCACAATTAACCCGTGCCCATTTGTAGTGATGTAGGCAGCATGCAATTTTTGTGCTATCTGGAAGTCTTTTTTATATATATAGTGAAGGTTGTAATGGATATTGAAAACGATATTTTATTTATCTCAACATGGCTCCTGAGGCCTGCCCATGGCGGATGCTGGGAGAGTTGGCATGGAGGGTGTAAGGGCAAAGGGTGGTGTTTGGCAGTTGGCATTTTACTGGCATGGGGATTATAAGGGAGCCATGGTGGTGGGTGGGGGCATAGGTTGGCATGAGTTAGCATAGGGGCTATAAAGGGCCAAGGGAAGGGGTGCATGGGTTGGCATGAGTTGGCATGGAGATAGCATGGGGAGTGGGTGGGAGCATGAGAGGGTGTGAGGGTTAGAGGAACTAATATTTAACAAAACAGCAGGGATGAAGTTCCAGAGAGTGGAAGTGGGCATTTAAATTGGCTGCCTTGGCACTTGGCCTTGTGGCTGCCTTCGACCTGTGCCTGAGGGTGGCAGGCCTGCTTCCATTCTGCACCCAGTCCCCTGGGAAGATCCAAGCGTGTTTCTCCTGGGATATGCGTGGCAAACCGAGAAATTTCCCACCTCCTGCTACCCGACTTCAGAGCAAAGATCCGGGCCTCACAATCTGTTTTTCTATATCTTGTCAGTTTACTCTCAGGTTCTAATTCCTTTGATAATTTCGGAACTCTCCCAATCCTTCCAATGTTCAGCAACATTGTAAGCCTCTTCTTTTAATCTAATACTATCCTTTATCTCTTTAGTTAGCAACAAATGGACTATTTTTCTCATGGAGTTTTTATTTGTCAAAAGACTGTCTGTTCATTAAGAATTGTGAATTGTTTCTTTAAATGCTTTCCACTGCTTATTGACCATCATGTCTTTTACTATAATTCCCTAATTATTTACTTATCTCATACTCACATAATTAATTTTGCTTAAATTTATGAGCTTAGTTTTTCTCTGAACCACAGTTCTCAACATTCTCAAACTCAATCTGAAATTCTATCGAATTATGATTAATCTTCCTCACAGAATCCTTTACTATGAGATTACTAATTAACCCTGTCTACTAGATCTAAAATCAGGCATTCTTTGTAGGTTTTCAATATATTCTTATAGAAAACTGCCTCAAATGCATTCTATGAACTCAAACTACTTTTGCCAATTTGTTTTACCTGGTCTATATGAGGGTTAAAATTCCCTATGATTATTACATCACCCTTATTACAAGCTCCTCTGATTTGCTGACTTACGTTCTGTCCAACACAGCATCTACTCTTGGGGGCCTAGAAACTAATGTTTTCTGTCCTTTGTTATTTCTTAGCTCCACCCAAAACGATTCAACACCCAGATTTTCCTGGTTAAGATATCCTTTCCCAGGTGCCCTCGATTACAAGGACTATGGGACACAATTTAAGATTTTGGGCAAGAGATTCAAGGAGGATGTGAAGATGGGTGTAAAAGTAATTTTTTTTGGAATAATAATGAACTGCAACTCACTACCGATGAGCGTGGTGGAAGCAGAGACAATGAATGATTTTGAAAGGAAATTTGATGGCCACTTGAGGGAAATAAACTTGCAGGGTAACAGAGATAAAGCGGTGGATTGGAACTGATTGGTTTGGCTCTACATAGAGCTGGCATGGACATAATGGGCCGAATGGCCTCCCTCAGTGCCATATATGACCATGATTATTGTCTTTATCTCATCCTTTATTATCAAGGCTATGCTCCATCCTTTCTGCTATGCCTATCTTTCCTTAAATTCAAATACTCTGGAATATCCAGTTCCCAACTTTGTTCACCCTGCAAAAATGGGCAGAATTTTCTGGCCCCACCAACAACGTGAAGTGTCATGTGCAGGGGGAACTTTTTACATTGGGATGAGCAGTATGAACTCTTTCCTAGGGACTTTAAATGTCGGTCAAGCTTCCCGACGAATAATGTTGGGAAGCTTTTTGCATGCATAAGCATTTGCATGCTCATTAAAAGGCCAGCTCACTGGAATCTGGCTCCCCCTCCAAATTAAGCTCCCAGTCAGCGAGCAATTAGAACGTTCACTTTTACAACTGCTAATAAGTGGCATGCACTTTGCAAGCTTGACTTCTTTGAGGTGGGTAGACGATAATTCCACCTTTTTGGGGACCGCTCACAAGCTGACTCATGTCAAATGATAGTTGCACAATCTGCACCAAGGCGCGCTGCTCAGGTGATACGATTGCCTATGTACAGGACAGGGGTGTGGATACCTGCCTCATCAGCCTGGATCAGGAGAAGGCCTTTGACAGAATATCGCACACCTACATGGTGGATGTGCTCTTCAAAATGGGGTTTGGGGAGGAAATTCGAAATTGGATCCAACTGCTCTACACTAACATCAGTAGCGCAGTCTCAATCAATGGGTGGTAATCAGATAGCTTTCCGATTAAATCTGGAGTCAGGCAGGGCTGTCCTTTCTCGCCTGTTCTTTTCGTGTGTTGCATAGAACCCTTTGCTGAGTCCATCAGGAAGGATCCGGGCATAAGAGGAGTGATGACCCCAGGCAGTGGTGGCACTCAGGTCAAAGCCTCCCTGTACATGGATGATGTCGCCGTCTTCTGCTCGGATCCGCTGTCGGTGTGCAGACTGATCCACATCTGGGACCAGTTTGAACTGGCCTCGGGAGCCAAGGTAAATCGTGGGAAGAGCGAGGCCATGTTCTTTGGGAACTGGGCTGACCGATCCTTTGTCCCCTTTACCGTCAGGGCTGACGGCCTGAAGGTGCTGAGGATATGGTTCGGAGGGACCAGGGCATGCGTTAGAAACTGGAAGGAGCGAGTGTCTATGGTGAAAAGGAAACTGGGCATGTGGGAGCGATGCTCCCTCTCCATTGCGGGTAAGAACCTGGTCATCAGGTGTAAGGCACTCTTGCTGTTGCTGTACGTGGTGCAGGTCTGGCCCATTCTACACTCCTGCGTGGTGGCGATCACCCGAGCCATCTTCCGCTTTATCTGGAGGTCGAAAATGGATCGTGTCCGCAGGGACGCGATGTACAAGCCTCTAGATAAAGGGGGAAAAAACGTGCCCAACATTGCCCTCATACTGACGGCCACCTTTGTGTGTGGCTGCATCAAGCGGTGTGTAGACCCTCAGTACGCAAACACCAAGTGTCACTACGTGCTGAGGTTCTACCTGTCCCCGGTGTAGCGAAGGATGGGTCTGGCTACGCTGCCGCGGAACGCTCCAAGTAGTTGGACCATGCCGTACCACTTGTCCCTCATGGAAAAATTTATGCAGAGAAACACCTTTGACCACACATCCATCAGGCAGTGGTCGGCCCTGCGGGAAAAGGTGGATCCTGTTGGATGGTTCCCCGAGCAGACTGTCAAAGTCATTTGGCAGAATGCCTCATCGCCAGAACTTTCCAACAAGCACCAAGACGTGGCTTGGCTGGTGGTGAGAAAGGCCCTCCCCGTAAGATCCTTCCTACACGCCAGGAGTCTCACCCCCTCGGCACGTTGCCCTCGAGGTGGCTGTGGTGGGGAAGAGACCGTTGTTCACCTCCTTGTGGATTGTGCCTTTGCAAAGAAGGTCTGGAGAGAGATGCAGTGGTTTCTGTCGAGGTTCATCCCGAGCAGTTCTGTGACACAGGACTCTGTGCTCTACGGGCTGTTCCCAGGGACACACACAGAGATAAACATCAACTGCAGCTGGAGGATCATCAACTCGGTGAAAGACACTCTTTGGTCTGCCCGAAACTTGTTGGTCTTCCAGCGCAAAGAGTTGTCCCCGACTGAGTGTTGCAGACTGGCACATTCCAAAGTCCAGGACTCCGTGCTGAGGGACACACTAAAGCTTGGGGCAGCTGCTGCAAAGGCGCAATGGGGAAGGGTCGCTGCCTAAGACCTTTCTGACACAGTGCACCGAGGGATTGGGAACTGTTTAAATCCCCTCGGGCTGTACAGCTCAAAATGAATGTCTGCAAATGATTGTAATATTCATTGTTTGTACTGCTGCACCTTGTGATACATGTTGTAAAAGTTGAACCTGATTGTACCTTTGTAATGGTGATTTTGAAATGGTTTGGAATGTGGTTGAAGATATTTTATGAATAAAGTATATTTTTGCAAAAAAAAAGGCTGGACATGGGAGGCAGACAAATGAATGAAGGAAGGTGGCTGTCTGGGTGCCTTTTAAATATGGCCCCTGGACCTTCAACCCCATGAGGTAACAGTGGGGATGGCTACTTCCTGCCTGCCCCACCATGAGAATGCCTGTGCTCTACATGGATGCATAAATAATGAGCTGACCAGTGCAAGATTGTACCTAGTCAGCCATCCCACCCACCCAGCGGAAAATACTCCGACTTCCGCTCCCGCCACCGAACTTAGACTTCAGAATAGAAGATTCCATCCAATATCTCAGTAATAGTTTCCAGATGAAACCTATTTATCTCTATTGGTGCCATTAATTTATCTACCTTTTTAGGAATACTTTGTACTTTCAATTTCAGAGGCTGAATGTTAAAATAGCCAATAAAATGAAAACATGACTAAGATTTTGTTTGTGTGGTTGATCTGCGTGAATGCAGGCTGTTAATGCGGTACAGAATATGATGAGGATAAAATCTACAAGAAAATTTCTGACAGTTGGTGATGTTTATGGCCACTTACCACCATTTGCTGAACAACATTTCATTCTGGTAAACACAGAGCAGCTTGTGTAAAAGCAGCAAAGCCCATTTTCTGAAGACTGTCATCTTCTCGTCTAAAGGAAGACACTGGAGGGAGAGAAATGTTCAGAGGATATAAGGAGGTTCAGAATCATTAAATCTTTTATCAAAACAGACACAGATTTTATCAACAGAAGTCACACATGTTGATATTTGCCTCCTGGAACTCAGACTGCAATGATTATCTGCCAGTGAAGATGGTTTCCAATCTACATTTGCCTCTTTGGCAATTTTTCTCAAGACAAAATGAAATTCATTGAAACTTCTGATTCCCCCAGCAATAGATTTCTTACCGCTAATGAGAAAAAGATGTTTAAAATCTAAAATAGTCATCAATTTCCAAATGGGAAATAGAGAGGAATTGGGGAGAAAAGTGAACAAATGTTCCTTTTTAGCCAAAGGTTAAAAGAGAATCCAATCACTGCGCTCATTATAGAAACCAAACTACTGGAAAATGCAAAAGGTAAGTTTTTTTAAAAATAGCTTGGAGCTTTCATCGACTTTAGAAGGTTATTTTTTTGTAAGTTTTGGTGAGTTTTTACTCGTTCTCAAAGTTTGGAAAGTATGGGAATTACATGCAGTTGTCTGTGTAATTGCACTGCATGAATAAGCGTTGCAGCCAGACTGTCACAGTCTAGCAGTTCATAAAGAAAGTGCTGAGAGGAGGTTGCTGGATAGGGGTTGGTAGATGATGTTGAGATACAGATCAGCTAGGAACAGGCTTGAAGGGCTGAATGTTCCTATACTTACCAGCAGTTATTTTTCAGCTTGTATTATTTTCAACTACTTTGACATAAACTTGTCACCAATTCTACATTTATTCAGTTATACGCCCTTCAAGCAGTAAGAAGCAACAACTTAATATTGCTCTACCACTTTATAATTTAAAACAGTCCATCAGTCAAACAGAACCCCTAACCTGTTAAAGTGGCTGCTTGGTTGGCCGCTTATCTCCCTATCAGTCATCATGAAGCCTCACATTACAATTGAAAAGGTGCAATGCATGGGCAAATTCCAGTCCTCTGCAGGCAAAAGGAATTTGTCCAGGCTTTGCACCTTTCCAACGAGACAAAGGCTTGGGGGATGCTGCTCCCTAGTGCATTCCCCATGGCACATCTCGACCAATCAATCTTTTAAAAATTTAAATGAAAGTTTTGGGGTAACTCAGGTGTTTACAGCACAGAAGGAGGCAATTCGGCCCATTGAGTCAACTGTCCCCCAGTGCATTCTCCATGTCAATGCCTTGACCACTCAGAGTCCATTTGCCAACCAATCAGCACCCTGTTTCTCATGAGGTATAAGTTGTTGTTCACTTTGAAAGTTGGTGTTCTTGCATCTGTCCTGATGAGTGTAGGGTGAAAGGAATTGTCAGTGTGTCTCTTCTTTCAGTTTAAAAGTCATTATTGACATGAAGCTGGTTTCCATGACACTGTGCTGATATGCTGGCTATGGCATCACTCTGACCAGTTTCAGGTGGGATACAGAGCCGGATTATTGAAATGAGGCCTGGGGGTTAAAATAGCCTGGACCTCACACTGAGGAATCTATGTGGGATTTCTCTCTCACCTCACACTACAGGCCTCACCTTATAAACAGGGCTCCAGTTTCTGAATTGAATCTTGTTTTAATGTGGAAATGAGTATTTTGTCAGTGCCCTGAGCCCCTTTTCAAACTTCAACCAAGGATCCAAGTTGTGACCCAGGGCAACCTAGCAAAAACATATCCATATCACAGCTGGTAAGTTTTCACATTCTGATGAGCAGATGAAAAGCAATGATAACTGGTAATTCCCATGGCAACAGAAAATAAATAAAACCGTTAACATCCTGCTCAAGGCCCACAGAATTTGACTGCACTGACTATTGATTCACTGACACAACCAACTAGCTGGTAGAACGATATTCGATGCGGCTACTTTCAGGTCCAACTTCTAAGCTCGAGTTGCCAACTCTGATTGGAGACACTGCCAGAGGTTTGGTCATGTGACATTTTGACCACATGTTAACTGACTACGTGACGCATGGCATCTGATCACATGGCACCTGATTTCAGGATTTCTTTCATGGTTGTACTGCAGGGAGCTCCTTTTCCCTTCTGACAGTAAACAAGAAGGCGTAGTTGTAAATCACTTAGGAGGCCAAGGGCAGGAAAATAGTCCCAGGCTCCTGAATATGGAGCAGAAGGAGTTTAATGACCTAATCAGGGCAGGAAAAGTTGGTGGCCTGGGATGTGCAAGTATATTTTGATGTGCGTCTTACCCCAAATCTCCTCAGTCTGTCTTCCCAAGACTTCTCCTTCACATCACTCCTCAGATCAACACACCTTGCATGGTCACCTATCCCTCACTGTCTGGGTACTTACTCACGCCCCCATCTGACCATCCACCATTGACACTGACCTTCATCATAATGCAATGTCACACCTATCCCTCACAATGACCCTCCACAAATGTTATCCATCCATCCTCTCAGAGTCCATTTCTCACACTCACAGGTCTGTCCTTGCGAGAGGAGAGAACAGAGAACTTAAGGGAGAGACAGAGAGCCGGAGCTGGTCCTCCAGCTGTCTCCACACTGACAGTTGTAGAGAGGGGGCATTGAAGATAAGCTGAGTCTGGACATGGCTAGTCATTGGATGTGGAGAACTGGGGATCTCCCAGTTACCTGGTGGCAAAATTAAATATTAAATTAGCACATGGCTGACAACACCCACATGTTGACTTGATGGCAGCAGCCACTGAAATATGATAATGTTATCGAGTCATTACAGCACAGAAGGAGACCATTTGACCCATCAAATCCATGCCAGATTTCTGTAGAATAATCCAGTCAGCCCCATTCCCCCGCCCTTTCTCCATTGCCCTGCAAGTTCATTTCCCTCAAATACATTTCCAATTTCGGTTTGAAATCATTCATCATCTCCGCTTCCACCCCCACCCCCCCCCCCAACCCCCCACCCCCCTCTCATAGGCAGTGAGTTCCAGGTCATTACCACTCACTGTGTAAAATAATTCTTCCTCACATTCTCCCCTGCATTTCTTGAACAGAACCTTACGTCTGTATCCCCCAGTCCATGTTACATCAGCTAATGGGAACAGCTTCTCTTTGTCCATCTTATCTAAACCTGTCATAATCTTGTACATCTCTTTCAAATGGCCCTCAATCTCCTTTGCTCCAAGGAGAACAATCCTAGCTTCTCCAACCTAACCTTGTAGCTAAATTCCCTCATCCCTGGAACCATTCTGGTAAATCTCCTCTGAACACTCGTGACGACACTCACATCCTTCCTAAACTATGGTGACCAGAGCTGCATGCAATATTCTAGTTGTGGCCTAACCAGAGTCTTATAAAGTTTCAGCATAACTTCCCTGCTTTTGTGCTTAATTTATGAAGTCCAAGATCCCATATGTTTTGTTAACTTCTCTCTCAAAATGTACTGTTGCCTTCAAAGATTTGGTCTCTCTTTCCCTGAACACTATTTCAAACTGTGCCATTCAGTCTACAGCAGACTTCCCCATCCCTTCTGTCAAAATACACCTACTCACACTACTCAGTATTAAATTCTATCTGCCACTTGTCTGCCCATTCTGTTAGCCTCTCTGTGTCCTATGCAGTTGATTGGTATCATCCTCACTGTTTGCCATACCTCCAACTTTGGTACCATCAGCAAATTTTGAGATTTTACTCTGTATTCCAATACCTAATTTATTTACAAATATCAAAAAAGCAATGGTTCTAGCAGTGACCCTTGGGGAACACCATTGTCTGCTATCCTCCAGTTTGAAAAGCAGCAATTGATCAAGGCTCACTGTTTTCTGTCCTTGAGCCAATTTTTAATCCAGACTGACACTAACCTTCAGATTCCATGAACCTCAAATTTTAACCATCCTTTTATGTGGCACTTTGTCAAATGCTTCCTTAATAGCCATATAGACCACATTCACTGCATTCCCCTCATTAACATTCCCTGTTACTTCATCAAAAAATTCAATTAGGTTGGTCAAGCACAATTGGATTTTTACAAATCCATTCTGGCTCTCTGAAATTAACTCTAACCTCTCCAGGTGCCTGTTGATTTTGTTCCTTGATTATTGTTTCTGAAACTTTACCCAGCTTATTAAAATTAAACTTACTGGCCTGTAGTTATTGGGACTATCCTTACACCCTTTTTTGAATACGGGTGTAACTTTTGTCACTTTCCAATCCTCTGGGCACAACAATGATTTAGCACACTCTGCCTTGACAGTTCTAATTCATGTCTTTCATCTCCCACAGGCCCTTCAAGCACCCTGACAGAGTTGTGCAGGGGGAAGAAGAAGACTCCTCAGAGGAAGTCACACAATCTGAGGATGCGCCTTCGCAAGACTCATGCACACCATTCACCAGCTCAGATACACACAGCTCAGTTGAGTTGTCACACGATGTCTCACACATCACAAGTGAGCAGGAGCAGATGTCGGAGACAGAGTGGAGAGTCCCTGTTGGAGGCCGGAAGATGATGGAGACAGGTACAACAGAGTAGAGATTCCCTGTCGGAGGGCCGAAGATGCTGGTGAGTTGGTATAAAACTTGAGAGTCCCTGTCAGAGGGTGGAAGATGCGAGAGACAGGTACAACAGTGGAAAATCCCCGTCAAAGGGCAGAAGATGCTGGAGACAGGTACAACAGTGGAAAATCCCTGTCAGAGGGCAGAAGATGCGAGAGACAGGTACAACAGTGGAAAATCCCTGTCAGAGGGCAGAAGATGCGAGAGACAGGTACAACAGTGGAAAATCCCTGTCAGAGGGCAGAAGATGCTGGAGACTGGTACAACAGTGGCGAGTCCCTGTCAGAGGGTGAAGATGTTAGGAGACAGTTACAACAGTGGAGGGTCCCGGTCGGAGGGTGAAGATGTTTGGAGACAGGTACAACAGTGGAGGGTCCCAGTCGGAGGGTGGAGGACTGTCTCAGCTGTGCTCAGCTGGACGCAGATGCTAATTCAGGTGACATTGAGGAAGAGAACAATTTTGGATCAGCAGAAGGAATGTGTGAGATTCTGTCAGCTTTTCCAGACACACTGGATACGATTAGATAAAGAATCAACAAGTTTGTCTCCACCTTGATTGCCATGTCACAGAACTTCACAATGATGGCTACGTCCATGGAAGAGTGGCCACCTGCATGAAGCAATAGGAACAGCAGGGAGCTGAATGTGAGCTGGTCCTCCTCAATGGCCAGTACACTCAGAATGCCACTTAAGCAGGATTCATGAAAGCCTCACCTCAGCTGTTCAGTCCCTCACTGATATGCAGTAAAATGCTCTCTATGTCTTGGCTAGCAGGGGAGTACAGGTGAGCCAAGAAAGGGAAGATGAAGAAAGGGGACATGTCAATGGGAAATCTGCCCTAAGCATTTCCCTGCCCTGCCCTCCACCCCATCCTTCTCTCTAATCAGAGACCTGCATGCTGCCCCCTGTCCTAATGGCTGAGCCTGTCTCTGCACAAGGGCAGCTGGGGCAATTTTTAGTGGGAACCCCCTAAAACCCAGAAGCTCTCAACCAAGAGCATGTGAGCAGTCAGAGCAGGAATATGAGCCACTTACCTCTAGCTCTGCTGAAGCCACTGGAATAGCATCACATAGAAGTAGTCGAGAAAGGAAGAGTTAGAAGTTGTGGTTGATTAATAGATGATTAACACTGTGTTATATTGTTGTATTACTGTTTAATATTTCTGCACCAAAGAAATGTATTTGTCTGCTCCATTTTCCTGTATTTCCTTTCTTTGCCAGCTGCCTGGCAAGTGGCCTTCTACCTTAAAGTTGATAAGATACCAGGACCAGATGAGATGCATCCAAGGATACTGAGGGAAGTGAGAGTGGTGACTGTGAAGGCACTGGCCATAATTTTCCAGTCTTCCTTAGACACCGGGATGGTGCCAGAGGACTGGAGAATTGCAACTGTTACACCCCTGTTCAAAAAAGCAACTACAGGCCACTCAGTTTAACTTCTGTCATGGGGAAACTTCTAGAAACAATGATTTGAGATAAAATTAATAGTCACATGGACAAATATGGGTTAATTAAGGAAAGACAGCAAGGATTTGTCAAGGGGAAATCATGTTTAACTAATTTGTTGGAGTTTTTTGATGAGGTAACAGGGAGGGTTAATGCTGTTGATGTGGTGTACATGGACATACAAAAGGCATTCAATATAGTGCCACACAACAGACTTATAAGCAAAGTTATAGCTCATGGAATAAAAGGGACAGTAGAAACATGGATACAAATTGGCTGAATGACAGGAAACAGAGAGTAGTGGTTAATGGATGTTTTTCGGACTGGAGGAAGGTTTGTAGTGGAGTTCCCTGGGGTCAGTGTTAGGACCCCTGCTCTTTCTGATACATATTAATGACCCACACCTTGGTGTACAGGGTACAATTTCAAAATTTGCAGATGATACAAAACTTGGAAGCACTGTAAACTGAGGAGGATAGTGTAGAACTTCAGAAGGACACAGACAGGTTGGTAGAATGGGTGGACAAGTGGCGGATGAGACTCAATGGAGAGAAATGTGAAGTGATTTATTTTGATAGGAGAAACACGGAGAGACAATATGAAATAAAGGGTACAATTATAAAGTGCATGCAGAAGCAGAGGGACCTGGGTGTATATGTGCATAAGTCATTGAAGGTAGCAGGACAGATTGAGATCGCAGTTAATAAAGCATACAGTATCCTAGGCTTTATTGATAGGGGCATAGACTACAAAGGCAAGGAAGTGATCATAAACTTGTATAGAACACTGGTTCAACCTCAGCTGGAGTATTGCGCCCAGTTCTTGGTGTTGCACCTTAGAAAAGATGTGAAGGTATTGGCGAGAGTGCAGGAAAGATTCACGAGAATGGTTCCAGGGATAAGGAACTTTAGTATGAAGGTAGATTGGAAAAGTTGGGATTGTTTTAATTGAAGAAGTGAAGGATAAGAAGAGATTTGATAGACGTAATCGAAATCATGAGGGTCTGGACAGAGCAGATAAGGAAAAGGTGTTCCCATTGGCGGAAGGAGTAAGAACAAGAGAGCACAGATTGAAGGAATTGGCAAAAGATGCAATGGAAACATGAGGAGAAACTTTTTCACGCAGTGAGTGGTTAGGATCTGGAATGCATTGCCCAAGAGTGTGGCGGTGGGAGATTCAATCGAGGCATTCAAGAGAGAACTAGATAATTAACCGAAAAGGAAGAATGTGCAGGGCTTCAGGAAGAAGGCGGGAGAGGGGCCCTAGGTAAATTGCTCCATCGGGGAGCTGGTGCAGACATGATGGGCCGAATGGCCTCCTTCTGTGCTGTAAAATTCTATGATTCTGTGACACCTTGTGGAGAATGGTAAGACAGATGTTAAGGATGAGCACTGGTTGTGTATGAAAGGGATGAATTGTTGAATGTGGGACTGATTTATGCTGGCAGTTGGTGCAGTGGGGGCCTAGTGGGTTCAGAATTTTCCCGATCACTGCATTGCCTCAGTCTAAGTGAACTGTGCCTGTATCAGACTTTCGTGGACAGCTGTATGTACAGCTGCTGGTGCCCACATCACATCATGTTTCTCCTTCCCCTACTCCTCTTACCATGAGGCAATGTGCTTGCTCCTCCCACAGTGAATTTACTACTGCATTCTAACATTTCTTTATTCTTCCTATTCACTTCTGGTCCCTTTTCAGTTTGGCTCATTTCCTAGAGATCTAATTGGCCCATTGGAATCCTATGTCTTATAACCCTCTTATTCTACCATCTGGTCAATGGGATCACATGATCCGCATCCTTAATCCTGCTCTGATGATCTCAATGGTTTGCAGGAACATCCAACCTGTGGGAGAAGACTGACATTTTTATTTGTTTTAATAAAGATAGCCAGTCTGATTCCTTCTTTTAACCACAACCTGATCCCACCCTGATCTCTTCAGTTTGGGGCTGGAAGTGTCTCTTCAAGAATTTTAGGTTGTTGGTCACCCTGCCCTTCTTACCATAAGATTATTTTGCATATTTAAGTTTTTGAATACAGCTGTATGGAGTGGGCTACAAAAGGTCAGGATCCCAGCTCTTTGATCTTCGGGTGGGTGGAGAGTGAGGGGGATATACTGGAAGTGTCCACCTCCATTATACTAATGGCATTGACCCCGGGATTGAGGGTGGTTTCAGTGCTCAGGCAGGCTGGTGGGTGGGCCATGCTGCCCCAGCTCATTTGAAGTGACTGAGCAGCCCATCTAGGATTTCCAGATGGAAGCGTTACTGAGATCAATTTACCCTTGAAAAGCCTTTGAAGCATCTCATATCATTGGATTTCAGATCAGAATATGGGGAATATGGTAAACAGGCAAAGTTTAGATTAATCAAACAGGTTGGGCTTGTTGGATCTTCCTGTGTGCATGAGCAAGTCTATGTTGTCAATAGGGCCCTTAGAGATCTGTGACAGTATACACTGCTCATGTTCTGGCATGACTATCCCTGGAGATAAAACAGTAGCGGTTAGTTTTATTTAACAGTCTCAGTTTCAATCCTCACACGCAGGGAATCAATAATCTGGAAAGGATAACACATCAAGCACTGCTCATCATCAACTCATCAGTGGAGCTAAAGTCAAAGAAGGAATTTGTCATTTGATCAACGTTATGAGGTAAAGATCATTGGAATTCTGTCTGGATTAGGCTATTAGACATGTAGACTATTGAAAAAAGAAGTTGTTTTCCAAAGTGCAATAGCATAAATTACACAGCAGTTGAAACACTTGAAGCGGGATTATTTGTCACAGTGAGACATACAGGTAAGTGTATGTTGCTGCACCGGGACTAGTGATTGTCAGAAGAAATAAGAGTAAAAGGCAGATCCACTTATAATATTGTATCAGCTAATATTTTAAATAAAATCAACCTTAATCTTCACTCAGACTTTACAGAAAATTCAAAGATAAACTTCAATTTTTTACTGTCATAATGTGGAATCAAGTATTCTGTAAATGTCCTTAGGCAGGTATTATGGATCACGGCTATCTGGAGTTATTAACTAATGTAAAACTATGAGTTGCAGCTCATCCTGATGAACAGACTAATCCACTCAGAACTGTATTTCTATGAGCAACAGGAAATACATTAAATGATAGAAAGCAATTGGCCATCTTGAGTCTGAATTTGGCTCCAGGGGTCATTCAGCTGGACAGCAGCTGGTGGTATTGAAAACCTCCTGCAGTCACTGTTGCCTGTTTCCATTACTGTGCTGCTGGTTAGTCCTGTCTCTCTCCAGTGACTGCTCTGCTGCTTCAATCTCCTTGTCTCCCATCCTCTCCTCATTAACAAGTGCTATAAGTAGCAGTAAATATTATTAATCTGTGAAACAAACACCCTTTTAAAATACAGAGTATGTTGTTCCTAACCCTTTGGTATATGTCTGATAGTGTTTGAGGATATTAACAATTAGACAAAAAAGATATACTTGTATTTATATAGCAGGTTTCCCAACCTCAGAAATCCCAAGGTGTTTTACAGACAGCAAAGTGTTTTGAAGTATAGTCACTGTTGTAAAGTAGGGAGCACAGGTGACAGTTTGCACATAACAAGTT
The DNA here is from genome assembly GCF_964194155.1 of Cetorhinus maximus. Classification (NCBI taxonomy): domain Eukaryota; kingdom Metazoa; phylum Chordata; class Chondrichthyes; order Lamniformes; family Cetorhinidae; genus Cetorhinus; species Cetorhinus maximus. Next base: position 44,069,755 of record NC_135898.1, read on the forward strand.
GCATAATGTGAAAATGACCGGGTAATCTGTTTTAGTGATGTCGATGAAGGGATAAATATTAATCAGGACAACAGAAAGAATTCCCCTGCACTTATTCCAATAGAAACATGGGATCCTTTATGTCCACCTAAGAGACCAAAGGGAGCCTTGTTTAAATGTCTCATCAAAGAAGATGATGCCTTCAACCATGTAGCACTTCTCCCAGCAGAGCAGTTCCAGTCTCAATTATGTGAGTGAGTCTCTGGAATGGAGGTTGAACCCCTAACCTTCTGACTCAGAGTTGAGACATGCAAGCTCATGAAGGACGATGATGGCTAAGATCAGCTGGGAAAAGTTGGAAGTATTGTTCCCAGCCTTCATGATCTTGTGGTACTGGTTTTACACAGCTCTATGACTATTGCATACTTTTGGTTATTATTTCTTGACAGGATTTTAGGGTGGTCTACAACACAAAGGAAATGCTGCTTGAGATGCCGTGGCTTAGATAACTTTAAAATATTTTCTATGTTCAGGATGATATCCTCCATCTCTGGATTCTTGTGCATCCCCCACTTCCTTCACCCACCACTGGTGGCAGTATCTTCAGCTGCCTTGGCTCTAAGTTCTGGAATTGCCTCCCACAGCCCCCCTGCTTCTCGAATGCTCTCACCTTCTTGAAACGCACTCCTTAAAATCTATGGGCAGGATTTACTGGCCCTGCCTGCTGCCACAATGGGCTTTTGGCTGGGCTGTTGAATCTCCTGTGGCAGGTCCTGCCATGGAAGGACTGGGAAATCTATCTCTTTCACCCACACGCCCTAATATCTGTTTATGAGGTTTGCTGTCAGACTTTGTTTAATAACACTCCCGTAAAGCACATTGGGAGGCTTCGTTATGTTAAAGATTCCACATAAATGCGAGTTTTTGCTGGAAACTCTGAGTGTGGTGGTGTACAATTCTGTGGATTCTTTGTTTACACTGAAATATTAATCTCTACAACTCAATTTCAGAATGCCTATAGAAGCTAAAATATAATCCTTAAACAAAACATCCCAGAGGCCCGGGAAACAAAAACAGATTTTATTTTTTTCACCCACATGAAGGCTTTTTTTATTCCCTTGTGACCTCCTGCCTATTATAATTTGGGCACAAAACTTATTATTTACGCTCACTGACATTCTCTAGAGACAAGCCAGTGCTTCTTAGGAACCAGCAACATCGGAGATTGCAGGTCACGGGCTGAACAATGGACCTTTCCAGCACTGAGGTTGGAAATGTTCTGGAAATAGTTCGGCCTTCCCACAGATTCTGTCAAATCTAGATTTTCAGGAATATAACAGATCCTCTCTGATGCAGCAGAAAACCCACACTTAGCAGGTGAAAACTTGTCAATAATTTGATAAATAAAATTGTACAGAACCTATTGGATACATCAGCAGATAAATAATGGTAATACATTGATTCACATTTTGATGGTTCTTTTGCCAATCATCTTAAATCAGTTTTCCCTGGTTTTCGACCCTTCAACCAACAGGTTATAAATCAGGGAAAGATGCCCCCAACATGCGGTTCACACATCAACCACCTTATATATGGAGATGGATCTCAGGGTGTTAGAATGATCTATTGTGGAAAGGAGGACACTTCATTAACACATTTAGCTCAGGCTCCCACCGTGTAATTGGGAGCCTGATTTAAAATTCACTGTGGCTGTGCGGTTTTCCTGCGTGTGGGGAAACAGCAATGGAAGGGAGGCGGGAGCTGGCAGCTCCACAAGCTAAGTGACTTGCTCGGTTCTCCTTATGGGCCACCAGCAGCACCAATGCTCCATCTAGGCCTAACTAGAAAACGTCCGGCTGCTCCTCTCCTGATTGCTGACCAACTTCCCATTGCACATTGCAGCATCTCTCCTCACTTCAACTCACACTGTGTCTCCCCCCTCGCCATCACAGCCTCTCTCCCTCTCAACACCATGGCCTCTCACCACATCCCCCTTCATATTGCAGCCTTTCTCTCTTCTCCATTTTAGCATCTATCTTCCTCTCCCCATTTCAGCGCCACTATCCCCCCCCATTTTAGCTTCTCTCCCCCACCCCCCCGCCACCAACATTGTGGCCTCTCAACCCACTCTGAATACGTTTTCAATTTCTGTTTGAAATCATTCATCATCTCCGCTTTCATCCCCCCCTTATAGGCAGTGAGTTCCAGGTCATTACCACTCACTGTGTCAAAAAAATTCTTCCTCACATTCTCCCCTGCATTTCTTGACCAAAGCCTTACATCTGTATCCCCTAGTCCTTGTTACATCAGCTAATGGAAACATCTCTTTATCCATCTTGTCTAAACCTGTCCTAATCTTGTACATCTCTTTCAAATGGCCCTCAATCTCCTTTGCTCCAAGGAGAACAATCCCAGCTCCTCCAACCTAATCTTGTAGCTAAATTCCCGGAACCATTCTGGTAAATCTCCTCTGAACACTCGTGATGACTCTCACATCCTTCCTAAACTATGGTGACCAGAGCTGCATGCAATATTCTGGTTGTGGCCTAATCAGAATCTTATAAAGTTTCAGCATAACTTCCCTGCTTTTGTGCTTAATTTATGAAGCCCAAGATCCCATATGTTTTGTTAACTTCTCTCTCAATATGTCCTGCTGCCTTCAAAGACCTGGTCTCTCTTTCCCTGCAGATAATTTCAAACTGTTCCATTCAGTCTACAGCAGACCCCCCTATCCCTTCTGTCAAAATACACCTACTCACACTACTCAGTATTAAATTCTATCTGCCACTTGTCTGCCCATTCTGTTAGCCTCTCTGTGTCCTGTGCAGTTGATTGGTATCATCCTCACTGTTTGCCATACCTCCAGGTTTGGTACCATCAGCAAATTTTGAGATTTTACTCTGTATTCCAATCCCTAATTTATTTTCAAATATCAAAAAAGCAATGGTCCTAGCAGTGACCCTTGGGGAACACGACTGTCTGCTTTCCATTCTGAGAAGCAACTATTTATCAAGACTCACAGGGAAGAATTTTCACCCATTGAGGGGGAAGTGCAGAAGTGGACGCATGCGGGCATGCATCTGATCGGTGCCCCCGATCGGGGGTGCACCGCTATTTTACGTGGGTGGGCCAAATAAGGCCCGCCCAGCGTGATGTCTGCCAGGCAGCGCAATGCGCTCCGGGCACGGGGTGGGGCGGGAATCCCTCAGCCGTGAGTGCACACTTTTGCACATGCACGTGAAAGAGCGCACTCATCTCCCTGAGGCTAAGTGCTGCCTCAGGGAGATTGGGGCCAAATTTAAAAATGGTCAAGGAGCAGAAACAAAATTTCCCTGACATGTCCCCTCATGTGACACTGTCACATGAGTTGGGACATGTCCTTCACTTTAACTCTAACCTTTATTAAATTTTTAAAAACCCTCATGAAACCTTATCCCGCTCGTAGATGAGGTTTTGTGCTTTTTTGAAGCCCCCCCAAGGCTCCTGGCCGGCCCGCCAATCTTAAGGTTGGACGGGCAGGTCCATTAATTAAGTCAATTACTTTTTAAATGGCCTCAATAGGCCGTTGACAGGTCGGCGGGTGCACAGCTGATTCGGCTGAAAATTGAAATGACGCGGGGGTAGATTCGGGAGTTCCGCCTGACATCATCCTGTATCATTTTCCGCATCGGCGAGCAGGACCTGCCCCACCTGCTTGCCAACTTAAAGATCCTGGCCACTGTTTTCTGTCCTTGAGCCATTTTTTTATCCAAACTGACACTGACATTAATAAACCATGAACCTCAGATTTTAACCATCCTTTTATGTGGCACTTTGTCAAATGCTTCCTTAATATCCATATGAACAACATCCACTGCATTCCCCTCATTACCATTCCCTATGACTTCATCAAAAAGATTCAATTCTGTTTGTCAAGCGCAATCGGCCTTTTACAAATCGTTCTGGCTCTCCTAAATTAACTCTAACCTCTCCAGGTGCCTGTTGATTTTTTTCCCTGATTATTGTTGGCTTCGAAGAGCAAAAAGACTGAGCCCACAGGTTCAACATCTTGTCCCTCCAGCGCCTTGTGGACGCAGTGGAGGCTCACCGTAATGTCCTCAACGCCCGCTCTGGCCCAGGATGGGTGCAAACTCACTAATCCAGCTTGGGAGGTGGTGGCAGCGATGGTCAGTGCCAATGCCCTGCAAAGGGAGCCACCCAGTGCCAAAAAAGGATGAATGGTTTTATCCATTCCGCCAGGGTAATTCACTGTTATCACTCTCAACTCACACACTCACAAACCCATCACACATCCACAGGGATCTCACACCTCAAGAGACAACACCACTAACTCTCAAACAAACCCTCACATCTCCATCAGGCTAGTACCCTCTCGAGCTTGTGTTGTCTTCCTGTCCATGGCTCCGCTCACCACACAAACCTTCCACACAGTGCCATCTGTCCTGCTCACACTCTCTCCATCTGATTCTATGCAGGAGAAGCCTGCTCATATCAGCAGGAAGAGGCCTCAGACTGGGGATTGAGTGGCCCACATTAGTCAGCAGAAGGTGTGGGAACATTACGCAGAGCTGTTGGAAGCCCTCAGCAGAGTAGCACACATGTCGGAGGAGTGCGCCCGCCTGCTCTCTGATGAAGTGATGCCCACAAGTGCGCTTATGGAGGGCTCCATGGGGAGAATGATGGATGCCATGGAGACCCTGGATCAGCAGGATGTGGAGATGTGTGCAGACCTGCACTCCATCGCGAGAGCCATGGGTGAGTTCCTGCAGTGGCAATGCAAGAGGGAAATGGGACACCTTGATGCTCCTTCCCCTCAAGGAGTCAGGCCGGTGCCCCAGGGCACTTGAAGGAAGGAGGAGCGGGAGCTGGACACCCCTGGGCCATCCACTGAGGAATCTCAGAGGCTGTCCTCTCCCTCCGAGTCCTTCCCTCCGAGTCCCCTTTGCCTGTGAGCCCCTCAACCCCGTCCTCTGTCACCACAGAGGGAGCAGTGGTCCAACGAGTAATTTTGGAGGGAGGAGTGTGTGTGTGTGGCAGGATCTTTTGGAGCCTCGTGTAAGCACTCTCACATGCACACGGTTCCTTCGCGTATCACACTCACCTCAATGTCCTGAGCATTTTGAATGCTGCCTGCTGGGGTTCACTTTCAGTTGTCCATCTGAGCTGACCTGCATCTCCACCCACCCACTGATCACACTCCCAGGCAGCACCTGATCTCGCCCACCATGACTCTCATTTCACTTTCGATTTGGACAGCATGATCTGGATTCTGATTCTCATGCACTCCCCCATCTTTTCCCCTCCTCCAGTCACCTATTTCCTATCCTCCATCACAATTGACCCCCTCTCAACTGCCAACGCCCCCTGGGATCACCTTCCGCCTCCTCTCCGTGACCTACCAGCCACAACCCTTTTCCTTCTGGAATGTCCAGGTGAAGGCGTATGTTCCCTTCCTTCCTGAAAATTTCACCCCCATCCACATTCACCTCCCTGACCTCCTCCTTCCCACCTCCAGGGTCTGTGTCTGCCTTCGAGTTCCCACAAACCATCCTCTCCATCCCTTCTACCGCTACCGTCGAATCCTCACCCTCCCACCCTACTGCCTCACTCTGCCCGCGGTCATTCTCACCATTCCCTCATACCACACCCCACTGAGTTCACTCCCCAGTGGGCAGTCATGGACCCATCAGACCCCTCCCTCACATGTTCACATGGACATCCCCCCCTCTGCAGCCCTTCCTCCCCGGAAGCCCTTCCCCCCACCCCTCGGACTCCCCTTTGCTTAGTCCCTCCCCCTTTCTGACTCCCTCAAACATCCTTACTTCTTCCGCCACCGTTAGTCCTTCCCCCATCTCGACTCCTTCCTCCAGTCTCACTTCTTCCTCCAGCTTTACTCTCCCACCTTCCCAACTCGTTCCTCCACCCTTACTTCTTCCTCCACCCTTATTCCCTTCCTTCTCTGTACTCCTTCCTCCCCCTGGACTCCATCCCCTTGCCGCACTTCTTCCCCCCTCCAAACTCTTCCCTTACACCATCCACCTCCCTTACACCTACCTCCTCAGTTGCCATCTTTTCCTCCATCACCCCCTCCTCACCCGCGTACTCCTTCCCCCTTCTGAACCTCGCCCCCCAACACCTTCATGTCCCCCTCCCAACCTCACCCCTCGACACCTTCATTCCCCTATTCCAGCCTCAACCCCCCGACACCTTCATTCGCCCCTCCTGACCTCACCACACCCCAACACCTCTTCCTCTCCCCAGCGATTCTAGCTCTTCCTCTTCCACCCCCTCGACCATCATCCACTGTGAGCATCAACGGTGACTTTCCAACTTCCGTGAGCTACTTCACGGTGGAGCTGTGCCCATGAGAATCCACCCAGCGTGCCATGGATATTCCTCCAGGATCCTGTTGCTGTGGGGCTCCAGCATCTTCTGCTCCTTGGATGTCTGCGATGTGAGCAAGGCCCTGGCGGTAAGTTGGGACTTTTGCACATCACAGTTGTCAAGACATGTTCTGCACTGGCATGTTTTCCTGGTGGTGTGGCCAGTGGGGGTGGGGTGGTGTGGAACGGGAGGCAGGGAGATGAGTCCAGCAGGCTGGCCTTATAATGATATGCTGATGCATTGCAATGAGGCTCCCGACATCCAATGTTGGGGAAAGCAGCCCACCATCGATGGGCTGAGCAGACGATCACAAACTGGTTTCACAATGTCGTGAAACCTATTTTTGGCTTTCTCGCCATATTGCCTGCTCACGCTGTGGTAGCCTAGGCAACTATAGGGAACCCATTTAGTGCTAAAAGGGTTAATGCAGAAATTGAATTATATGCTTAGGCCTAAGGGAAAAATACTGCAACCTTGAGAACAATACCATCTTGTCTGACCACAGTTGTAGGATGAGCCCTGAGACATTCCATTTTGTTCTTTCTCAGGCTGAATGTAATCGGGATCGTGATAAGCGTTTATGTAAGCGCAACATCTGTTGTGCTGGGAACGGAAATTTACTACTGTACAGATTGGTCAGTTAACTTATGCAAATAAGCAGATAGGTTTGTGCAAAATTTACTGATTGGCTGTAAAAATGCTTTTAACAGGTCTGTGTGTATTCTGCTACGAGATTGTACAGTAGCTCTTTTGTGTGCTGTCTCCTTTGTGCACAAGTAATAAATGGGGTTTCTACGTATTAATGGTGCCTTGGTGTGATTAATCTCCGACAACACCACCGAACACGCCAGATGCCAGCCGGCACGGAATATCCCAGCTATTGTTTCAGGCATGTACAATAATGGAAGGGCATTTGAAGAGATCACTGACACTTCAATTACTCTAATTGAATCTGGAAAGCTGATAGCAGCCATGAACTCTCTGAACTGAATTAGCCAATCTTAACTCAAGTATGAGCAGGGCTCCCACAGCTGCCTTCAGCACCCTTGGGTGCAGGAAATAAAAAACACTGAGAGTTTACTTTGGGTTATTTTCCAATGATTCTGCTAGCAAGTATCTGTGACTGAGTGTTTTGCGAGGATGGGTTCGGTCATGGACGTGATGCCCAATTGGTCAAATATCCTGCCGAAATTCACCATTGCCTTACTTCGTGACAATTTGGAGGGAGCGCAATGTCAGCCAGACTGTACCATCAAAGGATTCAAGATACCAGAATGAGTGAGTGAGTGAGAAAATATAAATTGGTAGAGGTTAGGCTCGCCAACATCACTTGGAACACTGCAATCACCAATAACAACACAAAATGCATCACTGAATTAGGTTCAGCTTTACTATCAACTGGGATGTATCTCAATCCACTAAGTCTCATTTCAGACAGTGGCAATACCACAGTCATGGCTTCACATGATTCAGTAACTACCCTGTTGCAATAAAATTTGCTCCCCTACAGAGGAGTGGAGGAAATTGAGATCAAAGCAGAACACACTTTCCCACCCTGGGGCTATTTTGAGCAGCTGAAACATAAGAGACTGTTCACAAAAATGAGGCCACATGGAATTGGGAGGCAAACTATTTACTTGGATAAGGAATTGCTTAGAAGATAAAAGTCAGAGAGTGGGGATAATGGATATGTACTTAAATTGGCAGAATGTGACAAATGGTTATAAAAACAAAAAACTACTGCGGATGCTGGAAATCCAAAACAAAAACAGAATTACCTGGAAGAACTCAGCAGGTCTGGCAGCATCGGTGGAGAAGAAAAGAGTCGACGTTTCGAGTCCTCACGACCCTTCAACAGAACTGAGTATAGTTAGGAGAGGGGTGAAATATAAGCTGGTTTAAAGTGGGGGGGGGGGGGGGGGGAGAGAGAGAGAAGTTGAGGGGGGTGGGGGTGGTTGTAGGGACAAGCAAGCAGTGATAGGAGCAGATAATCAAAAGATGTCACAGACAAAAGGATCAAAGAGGTGTTGAAGGTGGTGATATTATCTAAGAAAATGTGCTAATTAAGAATGGATGGCAGGACACTCAAGGTACAGCTCTAGTGGGGGGTGGGGTGCAAAGACTGACAAGGTATTAGTTGTAGATTTTAAAATAATGGAAATAGGTGGGAAAAGAAAAATCTATATAAATTATTGAAAAAAACAAAAGGGAGGGGGAAGAAACGGGGTGGGGATGGGGGGAGGGAGTTTAAGATCTAAAGTTGTTGAATTCAATATTCAGCCCGGAAGGCTGTAAAGTGCCTAGTTGGAAGATGGGGTGCTGTTCCTCCAGTTTGCGTTGGGCTTCGGGGACAATGCAGCAAGCCAAGGACAGACATGTGGGCAAGAGAGCAGGGTGGAGTGTTAAAATGGCAAGCGACAGGGAGGTTTGGGTCTTTCTTGCGGACAGACCGCAGGTGTTCTGCAAAGTGGTTGCCCAGTTTGCGTTTGGTCTCTCCAATGTAGAGGAGACCGCGTTGGGAGCAACGAATGCAGTAGACTAAGTTAGGGGAAATGCAAGTGAAATGCTGCTTCACTTGAAAGGAGTGTTTGGGCCCATGGACGGTGAGGAGAGAGGAAGTGAAGGGGCAGGTGTTGCATCTTCTGCGTGGGCATGGGGAGGTGCCATAGGTGGGGGTTGAGGAGTAGGCGGTGATGGAGGAGTGGACCAGGTTTCCTCCGGGACACCCTCCACTCCAGAAAGCTGATAAGGCCACTTGCCAGCCAGCAATCAGAAATGATCAAGACTGAAAATTGGAGCAAAAGCATAGTATTTATTTGCTTCCATGTTAACCTGTGAAGAGATAGGCCCAGTCACTAAGGAAAGGGGTAGCATGTGAGTTATTGACTTGGTAGGAGATGGCTGAGAAGTGGAAGCTGCAGAGTTGCCAATTCCACATCCCCCTTCATCATCATTCCTCTCATGGCCCAACCACACTTCACTGCTTCCATTGTATGGGAGAAGCCTTTACTGAAGATCAGCTGCTAGAATATCTATCATCCTGTTTGAAGTGGTGAGCAGAGTCTACAAATACTTCCTCAAGGCCAGGATGTCATCATGTGATTGTTGCATTTGAAGTTCCATGCAACAGGTCAAGCTAACTAGACAAAAAGACACTATTGTAATGCCCTGCAACATCAAACCTACCCATGCTTGAGGTGGACTCCTACATTGGCTTTTTACAGGTGACTATCACTTTGTAAGTATGAAGGGTAAAATTTGATGACAGGGACAACTGTGCACAGTCCACATTGGAGGGCTCAGCCATGCCCACGCTCTGCTGAGTAGGAAACAGATTCTGTTAGCTAGGAGCAAATGAGAAAAAGGAGAATCATTGAGGAGCAATAGAGAATGTGCCATGTACTGCTAGGCTTTCTAAGCACAATGAGCATGATTGCAGAAAGAATTGTAAGTTTTAAGGTTCTGGCATCATAGATAATCCAAAATAGGCAGTCGAGAGCTCACAAGTGATTGTGAGGTAGTTTATTAAGGTTATCAAGAAGTAACAGTTTAGATATGATGCATAAGCTAGATAGTTAGAGAAAGAATGCAACCCATGACAGGTGAGAGTAGTTTACTGATACCGTAGGACAACCGAACAAATGGCGCAGAGCATGTTAATCTCTATAGCTTGTGGTGGAAGCATTCTGCTCAGTAGCCAAAATGTTAGGAAGTTCTTTCCCCAGTCTCCCTCCATCTTCTCCATCCTTCCCCAGTCTCCCTCCATCTTTCCCCAGTTTCCCTCCATCTTCTCCATCTTTCCCGAGTCTCCCTCCAACTTCTCCACCACCCCTCCCCAGTCACCTTCCATCTTCCCTGGCATTCCTCCATCTTCTCCCATCTCTCTCTCTCTTTATTTCCATCTTCCCCCCACCCCCGGTCTCCCTCCATCTTCTTGATCTTCCCTGGTGTCCCTCCCCCTTCTCCATCATCCCCTGTCTTCCTCCATCCTCCCTGGTCTCCCTCCATTGTATCCATCTTCCTCAGTCTCCCTCCATCTTCTCCATCATACCCCCCACAGTCTCGTCTGTCTTCCTTTGTCTTCTTCCATCTTCTCCGGTCTTTCTCCCGCTTCTCCATCTTTTTCCCTGTCTACCTCCATCTTCTCCATCTCCCCTGGTCTCCCTCCCTCTTCTCCATCTTCCTCTGTCCCCGTCTATCTTCTCCATCTCCCCTGGTCTCCCTCCCTCTTCTCCATCTTCCTCTGTCCCCCTCTATCTTCTCCATCTTCCTCTGTCCCGTCTATCTTCTCCATCTTCCTTGGTCTCCCTCCCTCTTCTCCATCTTCCTCTGTCCCCCTCTATCTTCTCCATCTTCCCTGGTCTCCCTCCCTCTTCTCCATCTTCCTCTGTCCCCCTCTATCTTCTTCATCTTCCCTGGTCTCCCTCCATCTTCCTCTGTCCCCCTCTATCTTCTCCATCTTCCCTGGTCTCCCTCCATCTTCCTCTGTCCCCCTCTATCTTCTCCATCTTCCCTGGTCTCCCTCCATCTAAAGGAACTAGCTGCCTGATTAGGGCTGTCCCTGCCCCAGCACCCATGAATATATTTGATTTCTTGGGGCTGGTTGTTTACCCTATGTCAATCACTTGTCTGAATATCTACGGCCAATGACAGCAGGACAGGCACCCAAGGTGTCGGGGTGGGAGGTGGGGTCACCTCTGCCTTGTCTATCACTTTAGCTTGAGGTCATCTTTTAATTAACATCATGCTGGAATCCCTTTGTTAGACTTTATTAGACCATTGTATGGATAAGAGGAACAAGACACCATCCTAGCAACTAATTCTTTATTTCTAAAGGCTCTTTATGTGTTTTGAAATGTAGGGGAACAGTTCCACCTTAAAGTGGATAGGAGCAGGAAAAGTACTTGCCGAAATTGAGACAAAAGAAACAGTCTTCTGCCAAATGGCCTCATAACTGTGCTTGCTAATTCTGTGAGAATTCCATCATCATCTAACATATTCTTACAGAATGGAACAGTCCAAATAGTAGAAATGTGTTCAAAAGACAACTTGAGATGACTGATGGAGGAGTAAAAATTGAGGTCAACCAGAAAGAGTGGGTTGTATGGGCTGTAGGAGACCATTGTACTTTCAACGAACGTTTCAAACTATTTAATCCTGGGGACAATTTAGCTGGCCTCAGCAAGCTGCAGAACGAACACTGCCCCCGGAACAAAAGGACATTGCTAAACCATTTGGCTTTATCAAACACTGATAATTATATTGTTTCAGCAGCTACTGTGCCCTTACAGGGCCAAGTGATCTTTTTCTGTTAGTAAACTGGAGCTGTGATACACTATGTTACACTAGCAGCGCTCTTTCCTACAGAGACACTTCAGTTCTTGGCTTCATTCTTTGGTTTCAGTTTCAATTCACATAAAGGGAATCATTTGGTGTATTCATTCCAGGGAAGTATAACTAAGCTGAAAAACAACACAAGTACACACATTCCTTGATCGACTCACTGAAGCTGAATTGAAGCTGAGAAAGGAATTGAACACATTTTTCATTCGATCAGCATTATGAGGTAAAGATCATTGGAATTTCTTTAGTCTTGAAATGTTTTCAGGAATTATAGCGTACCTTACAAAGCAGTTCAAACACATAGGTCTGAATTTTTAGGGCAGAGGACGGGCGTGGTCGATGGGCCCGGGATCGGCTGGGGTGGCTTCTGCCCCCAGCCATCCCAGCTTATTCACATGAATGTGATCAGACAAAAATTAATACATAGGAAAAGAAGGAAATACCTAGAAGGGTGACAAAAAGCTTAGTCGTAAGAGGTAGTTTTTAAGGAGAAGTAGTTTTTAACAAAGGGGTTCTGAAATTTTCGGCCTCTCTCAGCTGAAGCCAGTCACGGGGTTAAATGGAGGGTGGACACAAGGTCAGAGTGAGATGAATGCCAAGCTCTCACAGGATTATAAAACTGAACGGATAATGCTGGCTGGCCAATTAATGGCCAGGCAGAGTGAAGCACGCGCTGAGAAACTCAGCGCTGCCGGGGTGGGGGGCGCTTCTGACTTCTGCGCGTGCCCGCTGATCGAAATACCGCGCTCGCCGGCCGTCAGCTTGCGCGATTTCATGCCAGATCGGGTCGGGTGCATGCCCACCAGCCGAGCATAAAATTCTGTCCATAGAACTGGGATTTTGGTTCTTTGCTCTGGGGATGTGGCCAGCATTTATTCCCGAGCTCCAATTGCCCCTGAGAGTGTGGCAGTGAAGCTGCCTTTGTGAACTGCACAGTCCATCTCATGTAGTTATACCCACGGTGCTGCTAGGAAGGGTTTACAGGATTTTGACCTGGCAAAAGCGAAGGAACGGTGATATTGTTTCAAGTCAGGATGGTGTGTGGCTTGGAAGGGAATGTGCCGTGTTCTGCATCTGCTGCCCTTGCCTTCTAGGTAGTAGAGGTCGCAGATTTTGGCTGTCAAAGGAGCTTTTGGTGAGTTGCTGCAGTGCATTTTGTAGATGGTATACACTGCTGCTACTGTGCATTGGTGGTGGAGGGAGTGGATGCTTAAGGTGGTGGAGGGGGGCAATCATGCAGACTGCTTTTGTCCTGTACGGTGCACCTTGAATGTTTTTGGAGTCGCACTCATCCGGCAAGTGGAGAGGATTCCATCACACTCCTCATTTGTGCCTTTTAGATGGTGGACAGGATTTGGGGAGTCAGGAGGTGAGTTACACACCCCAGCCTCTGACCTGCTCCAGTAGCCACAGTATTTATATGGCTGTTTCACTTCAGTTTCTGGTCAATCCCCAGGATATCGATAGCAGGGGGTTCAGCGAGGTAATGTAATTGATTATCAAGGGAAGATAATTAGAGTCTCCCTTGTTGGAGATGTTCATTGCCTGGCACTTGTGTGGCATGGATGCTACTTGCCACTTATCAGCTCAAGCCTGAATATTGCCCAAGTCATTCTGCGTGTGGGCACAGACTGCTTCAGTATCTGAAGAGGTGCTGAGCCCATATCCTGAGGCATTATAGAGTATACAGCTGCAGCGACTTGGGACATTTTACTACATTAAAGGTACTATATAAATGCAAGTTGTTATCATGCAATCTGAGCTGTCACATTTCCCCACAAAACAACAGTGACTCCATTTCAAATAATTCACGGATTGTGAGATGCTTTGGGATATTCCTGTGAAGTGTGATAAGGTGTTACAATTGATACAATTTCTTTCTTGCTTCCTTCCTGTTCAATTCCCATAGACTCACTTCTGCCCCCAGCCATCCCAGCTTATTCACATGAACGTGATCAGACAAAAATTAATACATAGGAAAAGAAGGAAATACCTAGAAGGGTGACAAAAAACTTAGTCATAAGAGGTAGTTTTTAAGGAGAAGTAGTTTTTAACAAAGGGGTTCTGAAATTTTCGGCCTCTCTCAGCTGAAGCCAGTCACGGGGTTAAATGGAGGGTGGACACAAGGTCAGAGTGAGATGAATGCCAAACTGTCACAGGATTATAAAACTGAAGGAAAAAGGGGTGAGAACATGAAGGGTCTTGAGCACCGGGATGACAGCTTTACATTTGTGATCTGCTTGGACCTTAGCTAATGTAAGTCAGTGAGACCTAGGGTTACAGGTGATGGGCGTTGGGTGTGAGGGACTTGATGCATGGAGCAAAATTTTGGATGAATTGAAGATTGTGAAGCGTAGAGGATGGGAAACAGGTCAGGAAATCTTTGAGGTAATTGAGTCTTGTGAATGAGGGTTTCAGTAGAAGATGGGCTGAGGCATTGGCGGTTCAGGCGATGTTAGAGATGGATGGAGATGGTCTTTGTGATGGAGTGGATCTGAGCTCATAAGCTCAATTCCCAAATGTTTCCAAAAATAGCAACAATAGAACAATCACCAATCTGTTTTTGGTGCTGTTGGTTGAGGGGGGAATGTTAGAAGTACAACTTTCTGCTTTGCATCAAATAGTGCCATTGAATCTTTAATGCCAGCTGAACCACTAGAACAGGCAGATGTTGCCTTGGTTTAACACCTGAAGAATGGTATGATGGAAGATTTCCAGCAGGATAAGAGTTGAACATGGGGCTAGATTTTACCGGGCGCTGTAGTCCCTGCCTTGACCACCCACAACCCTCCCCGCACACCGTGCCACAACTCCTTCCCCCAAACCCCTCCCCACCATGGCTAAAAGTCAGGAGGAGCCCACCCCAGATACTTCCTGCTGCCCTCCATCAATTTAACACTGAGAGCATTGTTAATTATCTTAAGGTGAGACTTTCAGACTTAACTTGGGAGGAGGCCCCACCTTAGAGAGCAGCCGGCCCATTGGCAGGCCAGCAGCTTTGTGGACTCAGCAGGTTTGAGTGGTGGCCACTGCTGGGACTACAGGCAGTCTTGGAGAGGAGGGGCCTGTAGAACAGAATCAGAAGGAGGTGTACTGGTCGAACCTAATGGTCAGATTGAGTACTTCAGCCAGTGCTCCTCTTCATCTCATTGGGAATGGAGGTTGTTGAGATGTTACTTTGCATTTGGTGAGAAAATTAAATGGCTACCACAGAATCACAGAATTGTTACAGTGTAGAAGGAGGCCATTCTGTCCATTGTGTCTGCACCAGCTCTCTGAGTGTTTTAATTTAGTGCCAATCTCCTGCCTTTTCCCTGTAGCCCTGCACATTGTTTCCACTGAAATGAAAACCAGGTGGTATACTGTTCAGCAGGAAGGAGACAAGTGTAAGGACAGCCAAGGTCATGAAGTAAATTTCTTTTATTTTGCTGGGATGTTTGCTGAGATAATCATTGTGTGACCAGAAGTTTCATGATCACTGAGCCCGGGAGTCAGCAGCAGTCCTCGGATAAAAAAAAACAGGATTGAGAGGATAGGGAATGGTTCAGTTAGTCTGAGATGGATTTTGATGAATTCTGTTCTCTTGCAGTAATGCACAGAAGGATTCGTTGAAAGTGAAGCTCGATCAGCTTGAATGTCACTTCACGTGGGGGCCACAGAAAGAAAACATTGACTTGGATGATATGAAGCAAAGATTAGAAGATTCAATACAGACGAATATAAAAAACCAAGCTAGGCCTCACAACCAACTTGCTTTTGTAAACTGTCTGCAAGGAAACTATGAAGAGGCCATTCAAAACCTGCAGGAAGCTGAAAGATTTCTGAGGGAGAATCATGAAGATGAATTTGACAAAAGAAGCATCATCACCTATGGAAACTATGCCTGGGTATATTATCACATGGGACAACTGACAGAGGCTCAGTTCTACCTCGACAAGCTGGAGGAGATTTGTAAACAATTTCCTGATGCCTCTCAGTATGCAGCAATGATTCCTGATGTATATGGAGAGAAGGGTTGGGCACTACTGAAATCTGCTGGCAAATACTATGAAGAGGCAATGGAATGTTTTAAAAAGGCTCTGGAGAAAGATCAGGATAACATTGACTGCAATGTTGGCTATGCGATTGTCCTATATCGCCTTGAAGCATTTTCTGGTACCCCAGAGAATCGTGAACCCACTAAATCAATAAAACAGTTGAGGCGTGTGCTGGAGCTTGATCCAGATCATGCTGAAGTCAAGGTGCTGTTGGCTCTAAAACTACAACAGTCCAATAAAATAGTGGAAGCACTCGAATTAGTTGAACAAGCATTGCAGAAGTCCTCTGATCTTCCACATGTGCTTCGTTATGTAGCAAAATTTTACAGAAACAAAGGAGATGTGGAAAAAGCCGTGGAGGTGCTGAAGAAAGGATTAAAAATTACTCCACACTCTACGTTCTTACACCATCAAATAGGTCTGTGTTACAGAAGGAACCTAATGTCACTGATCAAAAGTCCACGCAGCATAAAGTCTCAACAGAAAGCTGAATTGATCGAACTATGCAAATTTTATTTTAAAAAGGCATTTGAGCCTCGTCCATTAACATTTATTAGGGCACATCTGGATTTTGCAGGAATCTGTGCATTAAATGGAGAATATCCGAGAGCAGAGGAAATCTACAATAAGCTACTGAAATTGGAAGATATTCGTCCAGAAAATAAGCAGGCAATACGTTTAGAGGTTGGATTATTTGAATTGCATCAGAAAAAATCAGAATCAAATGCCATCACCCACTTTCTAGAGGGAATGAAAATCAATTATGACTCAACAGAAAGGGGAAAGTGCCGTGATAACTTGAAGAAGATAGCAGAAAGACAACTTCGCAGGAATCCAAGAAACAGCAAGGCCCATGGTGTTCTTGGCTTCCTGCACCAGCTGGATGGGAGGAAGCGCAAGGCTATTGAATGCTTTGAAATGGCCTCAGACTTGGATCCTGGCAATGAAGAATATTTAAGTGCTCTTTGTGAATTACGCCTTTCCATCTAGGTCAACAATGTCTTTCCCAACTAAAATTAAGCCGAAGGATAAATTAATACTCTCAAATCTATAGACAGCTTCTACTGATATCCACTTCACTTATATTCTGCTTAGATTTTTTTTTAATTGAGCATGTTATGCATGTGTGTATAATTTTCAAATATTCTCATTGCAATTATTTTAAATCTCTGTGCTTCTTCAGGAATATTAACCATACTGGTGAACTAACCAAATAGCATTTGTTTCTGACTCCCAAGAGTTTTTGCTGTATGTGAAAAGAAGTGTGTGGGGGGTTGGTGGGGGGAGGTGGGGGTGGGTTGTTGGGGGAGGAGGCTAAATGATATAAAAATAGGTTAAAATGGGCTAAAGAGAATAAAACACAATGGCTGCAGGTATTGATTTTCTAAGCAGAGATTTCAATTGTAATTGTATAATCAGAAATTGAAAGTTACAATAACTAATAAAATGAAACCATGGCTGAGATTTTATTTGTGTGGTTGATCTGTATGAATGCCGATAGGTTGGTACAGAATATGATGGGGTTAAAATCTGCAAGATAATCTCTGACAGTCGATAATGTTTACAGCCACCTGTCAATATTTGGTGAACAACATTTCACAACTTTCATCTTGGCCAATATAGAGTAACTTGTACACAAACTGCAAAGTTCATTTTATGGAGATTGCTGGCTAAAGTTTTGCATCAGAATTTACTCAGGAAACTGGCATAGTGTATAAGGAAGGAAGGGAAACAAGCAGTAGTGTCATGGAACATATAGAGATTAAAGAGGAGGTGCTTGCTGCCTTACAGCGAATAAAGGTAGATAAATCCCCCGGGTCTGACGTGATATTCCCTCGGACCTTGAGGGAGACTAGTGTAGAAATTGCAGGGGCCCTGGCAGAAATATTTAAAATGTTCTTAGCCACGGGTGAGGTGCCGGAGGATTGGAGGGTAGCTCATGTTGTTCCGTTGTTTAAAAAAGTAAACCAGATAATTACAGGCCAGTGAGCCTGACGTCAGTAGTAGGTAAATTATTGGAAGGTGTTCTGAGAGATCGGATATATAATTATTTGGACAGCCAAAGGCTGATTAAGGATAGTCAGCATGGCTTTGTGCGTGGTAGGTCGTGTTTAATGAACCTTATAGAGTTTTGCAAGGAGGTTACCAAGAAAGTAGATGAAGGAAAGGCTGTGGATGTTGTCTACATGGGAGGTTAGTTCAGAAGGTTCAGACACTTGGTATCCATGGAGAGGTTGTA
The DNA here is from genome assembly GCF_964194155.1 of Cetorhinus maximus. Classification (NCBI taxonomy): domain Eukaryota; kingdom Metazoa; phylum Chordata; class Chondrichthyes; order Lamniformes; family Cetorhinidae; genus Cetorhinus; species Cetorhinus maximus. Next base: position 44,087,737 of record NC_135898.1, read on the forward strand.
AACTGGATTCGAAATTGGCTGTGTGGGAGAAGACAGAGAGTGGTAGTGGATGATTGCTTCTCAGACTGGAGGTCTGTGACTAGTGGTGTGCCTCAGGGATCTGTGCTGGGACCATTGTTGTTTGTTGTCTATATCAATGATTTGGATGATAATGTGGTAAATTGGATCAACAATTTTGCTGATGACACTAAGATTGGAGGCGTTGTGGACAGCGAGGAAGGCTTTCAAAGCTTGCAGAGGGATTTGGACCAACTGGAAAAATGGGCCAGAAAATGGCAGATGGAATTTAATGCGGAGGTGTTGCACTTTGGAAGGACAAACCAAGGTAGGACATACACAGTAAATGGTAGGGCACTGAGGAGTGCGGATACATAATTCCCTGAAAGTGGCGTCACAGGTAGACAGGTTTGTAAAGAAAGCTTTTGGCATACTGGCCTTCATAAATCAGAGTATTGAGTATAGGAGTTGGGATGTTATGGTGAGGTTGTATAAGACATTGGTGAGGCCAACTTTGGAGTATTGTGTGCAGTTCTGGTCGCCTAACTACAGGAAGGATATTAGTAAGATTGAGAGAGTGCAGAGAAGATTTACTAGGATGTTGCCGGGTCTTAAGGAGTTGAGTTACAGGGAAAGATTAAACAGGTTAGGACTTTATTCCTTGGAGCGTAGAAGAATGAGGGGAGATTTGATAGAAGTTTACAAAATTATGAGGGGTATAGACAGAGTAAATGCGAGTAGGCTCTTTCCATTTAGATTAGGAGAGATAAACATGAGAGGACATGGCTTTAGGGTGAAAGGGGAAAGGTTTAGGGGGAACATTAGGGGGAACTTCTTCACTCAGAGAGTGGTGAGAGTGTGGAACGAGCTACCATCTGACGTGGTAAATGCGGGCTCACTCTTAAGTTTTAAGAATAAATTGGAGAGATACATGGATGGGAGAGGTCTGGAGGGTTATAGACTAGGTGCAGGTCAATGGGACTAGCGAAATAATATTTCGGCACAGACTAGAAGGGCCGAATGGCCTGTTTTCTGTGCTGTAATGTTCTATGGTTCTAAAGGGAGACTCAATAGGGGAGGAAAGCTAGTAGAAATAGAAAGAGGTGAAAATTAATTATATTTTATCATTATAGACACAGGTTTTACCAACAGAAATCATATGTGTCAATGATACTTGCTTCCTGGAACCTAAGCAACAAAACACAACTTATATTTATATAGAGATAAAAACAAAAAACTGTGGAAGCTGGAAATCCAAAACAAAAACAGAAATACCTGGAAAAACTCAGCAGGTCTGGCAGCATCGGTGGAGAAGAGCAAAGTTGACGTTTCGACTCCTCATGACCCTTCAACAGAACTAAGTAGAAATAGGAAAGGGGTGAAATATAAGCTGGTTTAAGGTGGGGGGGGGGAACCCCCCCTTCTTCCCCCACCCCCTTGAACCAGCTTATATTTCACCCCTTACCTATTTCTACTTAGTTCTGTTGAAGGGTCATGAGGACTCGAAACGTCAACTTTGCTCTTCTCCGCCGATGCTGCCAGACCTGCTGAGTTTTTCCCGGTTTTTCTGTTTTTGTTTTATATTTATATAGCGCTTTTGTAGCACCCAAGGCACTTCCCAGGAGCGTTATAAAGCAAAGTTAGTCACCAAGCCATTTAACGTGATATTGGGACATATAGTCTAAACCTTGGTGAAAGTGGTAAGTATTACAGAGCAGCTTAAAGGAAGAAAGAGAGGCACAGGAAGATGCGGAAAAGTTTAGGAAGGGAATTCTGGAACTTATGGTCTAGGCAGCTGAAGACACAACCACCAATGGTGAAGCCATTAAATTCGGGGTGCTGAAGAGGCCATAATTAGATGACAGCAGATATCACAGGGGGTTGTGGGGCTGAAGGAAACTGCAGAGATAAGAGGAGGAGAGGCCATGGAGGGATTGGAAATCAAAAATGAGAATTTTAAGATCAAGGTGGTGTTTGCTGCGAGCCAATGTAAATCAGTGAGCACAGGGGGTGTTGGAGAACATGACTTGGTGTAAGGATAGGGCCATGGTCACATGGTCCATCACTGACACTTCCTTTCCCTTCCTTGACCTCTCTATCTCAATTTCTGGTGATAGAATGTCCACCAATATTCATTACAAGCCTACCGACTCCCACAGCTACCTCAGCTACAGCTCCTCACACCCCGCTTCCTGTAAGGACTCCATCCCATTCTCTCAGTTCCTTCTCCTCCGTCGCATCTGTTCTGATGATGCCACTTTCCAAAACAGTTCTTCTGACATGTCTTCCTTCTTCCTTAACTGAGGTTTTCCACCCACAGTGGTTGACAGGGCCCTCAACCGTGTCCAGTCCATCTCCCGCGCATCTGCCCTCACACCTTCCTCTCCCTCCCAGAACCATGATATGGTCCCCCTTGTCCTCACTTATCACCCCACCAGCCTCCGCATTCAAAAGGTCAAACTCCGCCATTTTCACCAACTCCAGCATGATGCCACCACCAAACACATCTTCCCTTCACCCCCCCCAGCGTCATTCCGCAGGGATCGTTCCCTCTGGGACACCCTGGTCCACTCCTCCATCACCCCCTACACCTCAACCCCCTCCCACGCCACCTTCCCATGCAACCGCAAAAGGTGCAACACCTGCCCCTTTGCTTCCCCCCTCCTCACCGCCCAAGGGCCCAAACACTCCTTTCAAGTGAAGCAGCATTTCACTTGCACTTCCCTCAATTTAGTCTACTGCATTCGCTGCTCCCAATGCGGTTTCCTTTACATTGGAGAGACCAAACGCAGATTGGATGACTGCTTTGCGGAACACCTTCGGTCTGTCCGCAAGCATTACCCAGACCTCCCTGTCGCTTGCCATTTCAACACACCACCCTGCTCTCATGCCCACATGTCCATCCTTGGCCTGCTGCATTGTTCCACAGAAGCTCAATGCAAACTGGAGGAACAGCACCTCATCTTCCGATTAGGCACTTTACAGCCTTCCGGACTGAATATTGAGTTCAACAACTTCAGATATGAACTCTCTCCTCCATCCCCACCCACTTTCCGATCCCCCTTTTTTCTAATAATTTATATTTTTTTTAATGTATTTTTCTTTTCCCACCTTTTTCTATCATTATTTTTTAATTTATTTCCATCCATTATCTCCACCTTTTAGTCTATTTTGATCCCTTCCCCCTACCCCACCCCCACTAGGGCCATCTGTCACTTGCTCGTCCTGCTTTCTACCCTTAATGTCACCACTAGCGCATCCTTTAGTTAATATCACCACCATCAACATCCCTTTGTCCTTTTGTCTATGACATCTTTGGCAATCTCTTCTTTGCCTCCACCTATCGCTGGCCCTCTATCCAGCTCTACCTGTCCCACCCTCCTCAAACAGTTTATATTTCACCTCATTTCTATTTTTCTTTAGTTCTGATGAACAGTCATATGGACTTGAAACATTAACTGTATTCCTCTCCACAGATGCTGTCAGACCTGCTGAGTTTTTCCAGCTTTTTTTATTTTTGTTTCAGATTTCCAGCATCCGCAGTACTTTGCTTTTATAAAAGAGGAGAGGAGTTGGAGGATGAATGGAGCGGTCAACTAGATTGTGATGATTCTCTGCCAATGAGGGTGGTTTTCAATCTCCATTTGTCTCTGGCAATTTTTTTAAAGACAAAGTAAAATTAATTGAAACTTTTGATTCCTCCCAGTAACAGATTCCCTACTGATGATGAGAAACAGGTTTTAAAATATAGAATAATCATCAATCCCCAAATGGGAAACAGAGAGGAATTTGTAATAAAATTGAACAAACGTTCCTTCCTTTTTAGTCAAAATATTAAAAGAAAATCCAATCACTGCACTCATTATGAACCCAAAATACTTCAAAGTGCATCAAGTAGGTTGCCAAAAAAATCAATTCTCATCCATCCTAGAAACTGTGCCAGGCTATTTTTTTGAGAGGTTTGGTAGCTTTGACTAGTTCTCTAAGTTTGGAAAGTACCCAGTTGTACGTTGAAGGACAGGATTGGACATTGGTGTGGTGTCCCACACAGTTAAATACCCTGCTACAGTCACTGCTCTCCAAGTAAATAATGGGAACCTGAGTGAGATGCTGGAGGGTAACCTGTGCCCTTGGGATTGTAACCCGTCAGGGAGCTAGTCAACACCCCTAAGGAGGGGTGTCAATAAACAGCAGAGCAAAAGATTGAGGAACAATAAACTTTCAGGTTGCGAATTGATTCCAGGCCCCAGGGTATATTTCGTGGTACTGGACAGGCACCAAATCCACCTCTAAACACAGAAATGATCAGTGAGATGTTCTGGAAAATTACACATTCATATATTTGCACAAAAGTGCAGAGCAACAGTTGAAGTGACAACCACAGTGTGATACAATGGTTGAACTCCTCAGTAGGTTATGTATGGTTGACAGGGTGGAGTGATTTAACTGGAGGAAGGAGTTGTGTAATCAATTCTATCTCTTTTTCTTACCCTTTCAGTTGCTCTCTTTATCTTTGCTTCTCTATGTTTCTTTCCCTCTTGGCTCTTTTCTCTCTCTTTCTCACTTGCGTTATTTTCTAAAAGCGAGAGAAAAAGAAAATAGGAGCTGGTGTAGGCCCGGGGGTGGGGGGGGGAGGTGTTTGTCTTGGTGGGCAGCAGGAACCGGGGTTGTATGATTGAGGATGGCCGGCCGCTCCCGAGAGCTGCCAGTCCAATGAGAGAGGCGGCAGCTCAGCAGAGGTAGGCGAGGAGAATCTTTCAAAACATTACAGGGCAGAATGAGGGAGGGGGAATCCCTCTGGGGGAGATCAGTGGGACTACGGGGTGTTCCCACTTGCCCACAGCCCCATCTTAGTTGCAGCAAATCTTCCTCCCCGCACTTCCGCTGATCGCCATTTAACGGGCGGTGGCCTCCAACGAGATGCCGATGGTATCTTTAAACGGCCCCGAATGGGACTTTTTCAGTATATGAATTGGTTGCCTGTCTTCCTGGGGCGGGCAGCCTGTTCACTTCTGGTGCTGCCGTCAGTAAAATGCCCCAATGGTGGGACCGCCTCAGCGACCCGATCTCTGTAATTTTACCAAACCCCGCAACTCCGCCTCCTGAGGGCCGCTACCGTTCAGCCCATCGATTTCAAACTCACTAAAAGGGAGCTGGAGCTTGGTTTACAGCAGAGATTAGCAAGGTAGCTGCCTCAGGGTAAAGGTCATTCTAAACCTTCATCCCTGTAGCTGCCACAATGAAAACACAATGATTTTTTTTTACCACACCAACATTTTACTTTATACACGCACAATAACAAAAATACGAGCAACCACAGTCATTTTGTAAGAACATCTGAAATGATATCAAGGCCAGATTAGTGTTTTCAGTCATTCTCTCTCTCAGCAAGTCTGGCAGCATCGGCGGAGAAGAAATCAGTCAACGTTTCGAGCCTTCATGGCCCTTCGATAGAACTGAAGCATAGTTTCAACAAGGGAGAAATATAAATTGGTTTAAGGTGGGGGGGGAGGTGGGGGGTGGTGGGAAGAGACACATTGAGGGTGTGGTGTGAGCAGATAATAATCAAAAGATGTCACAGACAAAAGGGTCAAAGAGGTGTTGAAGGTGGTGGTCTTTGTCTGAGAAAAGTGCTAATTAAGAATGGAAAACAGGATATTCAAAGTACAGCTCTAGTGGGGGTGGGGTGGAAAGACTAAAGGTTTTAGTTTTAGATTTAAAAATAATGGAAATAGGTGGGGAAAGAAGAATCTATATAAATTATTGAAAAAAAAGCGGGTGGGGGGGGGGGGGAAGAAACGGGGTGGGGATGGGGGGAGGGGGAGTTTAAGATCTAAAGTTGTTGAATTCAATATTCAGCCCAGAGGGCTGTAAAGTGCCTAGTCGGAAGATGAGGTGCTGTTCCTCCAGTTTGCGTTGGGCTTCACTGGAACAATGCAGCAAGCCAAGGACAGACATGTTGGCAAGAGAACAGGGTGGAGTGTTAAAATGGCAAGCGACAGGGAGGTTTGGGTCTTTCTTGCGGACAGACCGCAGGTGTTCCGCAAAACGGTCGCCCAGTTTGCGTTTGGTCTCTCCAATGTAGAGGAGACCGCATTGGGAGCAACGAATGCAGTAGACTAAGTTAGGGGAAATGCAAGTGAAATGCTGCTTCACTTGAAAGGAGTGTTTGGGCCCTTGGACGGTGAGGAGAGAGGAAGTGAAGGGGCAGGTGTTGCATCTTCTGCGTGGGCATGGGGAGGTGCCATAAGTGGGGGTTGAGGAGTAGGGGGTGATGGAGGAGTGGACCAGGGTGTCCCGGAGGGAACGATCCCTACGGAATGCCGTCAAGGGGGGTGAAGGGAAGATGTGTTTGGTGGTGGCATCATGCTGGAGTTGGCGGAAATGGCGGAGGATGATCCTTTGAATGCGGAGGCTGGTGGGGTGATAAGTGAGGACAAGGGGGACCCTATCATGTTTCTGGGAAGGAGGAGAAGGCGTGAGGGAGGATGCGCGGGATATGGGCCGGATTCCGGATTCCGGCCCATATCCCGCGCATCCTCCCTCACGCCTTCTCCTCCTTCCCAGAAACATGATAGGGTCCCCCTTGTCCTCACTTATCACCCCACCAGCCTCCGCATTCAAAGGATCATCCTCCGCCATTTCCGCCAACTCCAGCATGATGCCACCACCAAACACATCTTCCCTTCACCCCCCTTGACGGCATTCCGTAGGGATCGTTCCCTCCGGGACACCCTGGTCCACTCCTCCATCACCCCCTACTCCTCAACCCCCACTTATGGCACCTCCCCATGCCCACGCAGAAGATGCAACACCTGCCCCTTCACTTCCTCTCTCCTCACCGTCCAAGGGCCCAAACACTCCTTTCAAGTGAAGCAGCATTTCACTTGCATTTCCCCTAACTTAGTCTACTGCATTCGTTGCTCCCAATGCGGTCTCCTCTACATTGGAGAGACCAAACGCAAACTGGGCGACCGTTTTGCGGAACACCTGCGGTCTGTCCGCAAGAAAGACCCAAACCTCCCTGTCGCTTGCCATTTTAACACTCCACCCTGTTCTCTTGCCAACATGTCTGTCCTTGGCTTGCTGCATTGTTCCAGTGAAGCCCAACGCAAACTGGAGGAACAGCACCTCATCTTCCGACTAGGCACTTTACAGCCCTCTGGGCTGAATATTGAATTCAACAACTTTAGATCTTAAACTCCCCCTCCCCCCATCCCCACCCCGTTTCTTCCCCCCCCCCCACCCGCTTTTTTTTCAATAATTTATATAGATTCTTCTTTCCCCACCTATTTCCATTATTTTTAAATCTGAAACTAAAACCTTTAGTCTTTCCACCCCACCCCCACTAGAGCTGTACTTTGAATATCCTGTTTTCCATTCTTAATTAGCACTTTTCTCAGACAAAGACCACCACCTTCAACACCTCTTTGACCCTTTTGTCTGTGACATCTTTTGATTATTATCTGCTCACACCACACCCTCAATGTGTCTCTTCCCACCACCGCCCCCCCCCCACCCCCACCTTAAACCAATTTATATTTCTCCCTTGTTGAAACTATGCTTCAGTTCTGCCGAAGGGCCATGAAGGCTCGAAACGTTGACTGATTTCTTCTCCGCCGATGCTGCCAGACTTGCTGAGTTTTTCCAGGTAATTCTGTTTTTGTTTTGTTTTGGATTTCCAGCATCCGCAGTAGCTTTTAGCTTTTTGTTTTTATCTCTCTCTCCACCCTATCTCCCTGTACTCCCTCCCCTTCTCTCTCTCTCTCTGTGTGAAAGCTGAGACTGCTGTTTGCACTCGGTTCCAGAGGGTGACAGTGCAGGGTTATGAGTTGCACGAACTATTACTGTACGAATATGTGTGCGTTTTTACAAAATTCCCAATTGGGAATCTGTGTGTGTTGCTGATGGTTACCTGAAGGATATGCTGGTTTATAACAATAATCATTGTCACGAAGCTTCTGATTTACAGTTGAATCAATCACATTTCGTTTTTGTTTGCTGCTTTTTAATCAGAGTTTTGAGGCAGGAGATCGGGTGGAAGGGAAAGGCGTTTGTTTAGGATTAGGAGAACTTCCTGGGATAGGGGATCCACGTGAATTTTGTCTGAACTCTGCGAACTAAGGCGCTGTCGCACGAGGAGGGCACTGTCGGAAACTAGGGGCTCTCTGGGACTCTGAACACTTAGAGGAGGGGGTTGGGATCTGTCTGTTGGTCTTTGAGAAGAGTATGGTGGGAGTTTGTGGACAGTGAGAGCGTCCCGAGCAAACACATTTAACAGTAGATGTGACCGCTTCAAACCTCTCGGATCATTGAGCTGGAATACCAAGTTCGAGACGCCCTGACGCATAAGTGTTGGAGGGGGGTATCTGTACAGTCCATTCCACACCTCGCTCACACTTTGTAGAGAGGCGCAAGATTAGAGCGGGTTTAGCGTGACTGATGGTATACAGAGTAAGGGGAGCTCAGGTGAGATAGAGACAAGGATCTGCTGAAAGTTATCCTATTCAATAAGCACAATGGACCTACTGTCAGTGTGCATAATGATAAGTAGTGTTCTAAGAACAGACAGCATTCTGACCATGGCATCTTGAAGAAGGGGGCTGCAAAAAGGCGGGAGGAGGGGAAGCATAAAGTGACAGTTTTGGGGAATTAGGGAGGCAGATATTTTTTGTCAATAGGGTCGAGAGGCTTACATGCTATGTTGCCTAGCTGGTTACAGAGTAAGACCATACGACCATAACCGTAGGAGCTGAAGTAGGCCATTCGGCCCATCAAGTCTGCTCTGCCATTCAATAAGATCATGGCTGATCTCATAATCCTCAACTCCACTTTTCTGCCTTTTCCCCTTAACCCTTGATTCCCCTTACTGATTAAAAATCTGTCTACCTCAGCCTTGAATATACTTAATGACCCAGCCTCTATAGCCCTCTGCGGTAAAGAATTCCACAGATTCACTGCCCTCCGAGAGAAGAAATTCCTCCTCATCTATGTTTTAAATGCGCGCCCCTTACTCTGAGATCATGCCCTCTGGTCCTAGACTCTCCCACAAGCAGAAACAACCTCAGCATCTACCCTGCCAAGCCCCTGAAGAATCTCATATGTTTCAATAAGGTCGCCTCTCATTCTTCTAAACTCCAATGAGTAGAGGCGCAACCTATTCAACCTCTCCTCATTAAAAAATCCTTCCATACCCAGTATCAACCTAGTGAACCTTCTCTGGACTGCCTCCAATGCCAGTGTATCTTTCCTTAGCTAAGGGGACCAAAACTGTTTACAATATTCTAGGTGTGGTCTAACTAGTGCCTTGTATAGTTTTAGCAAGACTTCCATATTTGTATACTCCATTCCCTTTGAAATAAAGGCCAACATTCTATTTGTCTTTCCTATTACCTGCTGAACTTGTATGTAAGCTTTTTGTGTTTCATGCACAAGGACTCCCAAATCTCCTCCTGCAGTCTTTCTCCATTTAAATAATATTCAGCTCCTCTATTCTTCCTGCCAAAATGAATAGCCTCACATTTTCCCACATTATGTTACACCTGCCAAGTTTTTGCCGACTCACTTAACCTGTCTATATCCCTCTGTAAACTGTGTGTCATCCTCACCATTTGCCTTCCCACCTATTTTTGTGTCATCTGCAAACTTGGCAACAGTACATTCACTTCCCTCATCTAAGTCGTTAATATATATTGTAAATAATTGTGGCCCCAGCATTGATCCCTGTGGCACTCCACTAATTACAGGTTGCCATCCTGAAAATGCCCCCCTTATTGTCTTCTATTAGTTAGCAAATCTTCTGTCCATGCTAATATACTACCCCAACACCGTGGGCTCTCATCTTATTAAATAGCTTTATGTGCCTTATCAAACGCCTTTTGGAAATCCAAATATCTTACATCTGCTGGTTCCCCTTTATCTATCCTGTTTGTTCCCTTCTTAAAGAATTCTAATAAATTTGTCAGGCATGATTTCCCTTTCATGAAGCCATGCTGACTTTGCTTGATTATGTTACGCATTTTTAAATGTTTTGCTATTACATCCTTTATAATAGGCTTTAACATTTTCCCAATGACAGATGTTAAGCTAACTGGCCTATAGTTACCTGTTTTATGTCTCCCTCCCTTTTTGAATAAGGGTGTTACATTGGCAGTTTTCCAATCTCCTGGGACTTTTCCAGAATCTAAGGATTCTTGGAACATTACCACCAGTGCATCCACTATTTCTGTAGCTACTTCCTTTAATATCCTAGGATGCAACCCATCAGGTCCAGGGCCTTTAGCCCCATTAGTTTCCCTAGTACTTTTTCTCTAGTGATAGTTATTGTATTTATTTCTTCCACTCCTTTTGCCCCTTGACTATTTAGTATTTTTGGAATGCTATTAGTGCCTTCCACCGTGAAGACTGATGCTAAGTATTTATTCAATCCCTCTGCCATTTCCTGCTTCCCCATTATTATTTCCCTTAACTCCCTTGGTTAACCATGGTTGGTTTATCCCCTTCCTGGAATCCTTCTTTCTCAGTGGAATATATCTTTGTTGTGAGTCATGAACTATTTCCTTAAACATCTGCCGTTGTTCATCAACTGTCTTTTCTGCTAAATACTCCTTTCCCAGTCCACTGCAGCCAACTTTGCCCTCATTCTTTTGTAATTACCCTTTTTTATTTAAGTTTAGCACAGTTGTTTCTGACCCAGGTTTCTCACACTCAAACTGAATGCTAAATTCTACCATGTTATGGTCATTGTTTCCTAGAGGATCTTTTACTCTGAGATCATTTATTAAACCTGCCTCATTACACATTACCAGATCCAAAATAGCCTGATCCCTAACACATTGTTCTAGGAAACTGTCCCGAATATATTCTAAGAATTCTTGCTCGTGGCTATCTCTGCCAACTTGATTTTCCCAATCTACATGAAGATTAAAGTCACCCATGTTTGATGTACTGCCTTTTTTACATGCCCTCATTATCTTCTGATTTATTCTCTGTCCTACAGTATAGCTACTGTCAGGGGGCCTATAGACTACTCCCACTAGTGTCTTCTTCCCCTTGTTATTTCTTACCTCCACCCATATGGATTCTACATCTTCCGATCCAAGATCGTTTCTTGCTTTTGTACTTATTCCATTTCATACTAACAAAGCTACCCCACCACCCTTTCCTTCCTGCCTGTCCTTTTGAAAAATCGCATACCCCTGAATATTTAGTTCCCTGCTTTGATTTCCTTTTAACCACTTCTCCGTAATGGCTATAAGATCATACCCATTAATCTCTATTTGTTCCTTTAATTCATTTATTTTGTTCCGAACACGATGCCCATTTAAGTGAAGAGCTGTTAATTTTGCCTTTTTACCATTTTTTCTCCTGTTGACCCTATTTGCTGCTATTTTTTATGTTTGTATACTCTGTCCCTTCCTGTCACACTCTGGGTATCATTACCTAAATAGCTGCCCGGCAAGGCTGCCATGTTCCTTTGCTTTGTTAGCCAATGCTTCCCCTCTCCAGAACCCTCCAGCCCACCCCCCTATTTAGCTTAAAGCCCTCTCTACAGCCTAGTTATTCAATTCACCGGGATAATGGTCCCAGCATGAATCAATTAAAGACTGCGCCACTGGAACAGCTCCATTTTACCCCCTGTACTGGGGCCAGTGCCCCATGAACTGAAACCCATTCCTCCCACCCCAATCTTTGCGCCACGCATTTAATTCCTTGACTTTATTTACCCTATGCTAGTTTGCCCGTGGCTCAGGTAGCAATCCTGAGATTATTATCTTGGAGGTTCTGTTTTCTAATTTAGCTCCTAACTGTTCGAACTCTTTCAGCAGAACCTCCTTTCTAGTCCTATCAACGTCGTTGGTACCAAAGTGGATGATGACAACTTTGGATCTCTCTCCTCCCAATCCAAGTTCCTCTTCAGCCCTGAGGAGGTGTCCTTAACCCAGGCACCGGGCAGATCACACAGCCCTCAGGACTCATGCTCAGGGCTGCAGAGAACAGTATCTATCCCCCTAATTATACAGTCCCCTACCACTACTACATTCCTATTTCCTCCCCCCCAGTTGAATGGCTCCCTGTACCACGGTGCCGTGGTCAGTTCGCTCATTCTCCCTGCAGCCCCCACTCTCATCCCCACAGCTTGCAAGAACCTCATAGCTGTTGGAGAGTTGCAGGGGTCGAGGATCCTTGAACGCTACCCCCTGGGTCCCCACACCTGCTTCACCTGCAGTCACACCCTCCTGTCCCTCATCACAGACCAAATTTGAATAACCTAATCTGAGGGGTGTGACCACTTCCTGGAGCAAAGTGTCCAAGTAACTTTCCCTCTCCCTGATATGGCGCAATATCTGCAACTCGGACTCCAGCTCCTTAACTTGGATCCGAAGTTCCTCGATCTGCAAATGGTGAGGGACATCTTGAACCAGCTTAAGGATATTGGAGAGGGAGGGGAAAATCCACTGGTTGAGATCCGTGTTGGGACCAACAACACAAAAAGATTAGGTAATATGCCGTAGTCAGAGATTTCCAGGAGCTAAGCGCTAAATTTAAATAAAGCAGAGCCTGGGCGGTTATAATTGCTGGTTTATTACCTGAGCCATATGCACATTGGTATGGGGATAAGCAGAGTGGGGAGGTAAGCGTCTGACAGAAGGAGAATGGGAAAGAGGGATTCCTTTTCATGAGACACTGGCAGCAGTACTGGGGCAGCAAGGAACAGTGCCATTGGGATGAGCTCCAACTGAACCAGGCTGGGACCAGGGTCCTAGAGGAAAGAATGAATAGGGAGTCACAAGGGGTTGAAACTAATACATGGAGTTGAGGGCTCCGAGATAGATGTAGTATAATTAATATTTCTGAAATAAATAAGATAGAAGAGAGTAGGGCATTTGCTTTAGGCAAGACAGGTAAAGGAAAAGTTGAATTATTTTAAATCTTTTAATCAGGAGAAGGGTGAAGGAATGTGTGAGAAAAATATTAGAGCAGAAGGACAGGTTAGAGTGTGCGGACCAAATAAGTATTCTTTATGTAAACAGCAAGGAACAATTTGAATGAATTTCAGGTGCAAATACAGCTCCGAGGGTACAAAGTGGCAGCCATTACTTAGGTATGGTTACAAGATGGTTCGGACTGGGAACTGAATAGATACCTGTTGCAGTCAATGCCCTAAGTACCTGTATACAGTGTTGTAATGTCCTCACATCACTGGTCAAGATGAATGAATGCATCTGCAAATCCCATATATCCTTGTAACTGAAGCATTAGATCACTCTCTGTTCAATTCACCACACACCTACTGACAACCTCTATCAATCTCGATTCATACCTCACATTCATATGTTTCACCTCACTCTCACATAATTAGCACTGCTGCAAGCCTCACACCCACACCTCATAACCATTCAATTACTATGGGCACATCACCAAAACATATTGCACCACACTCACTGACACACTTCCCTCTTTCATGCAGGACAAGGTGGCACACAACTGCAGGCAGCAGCAGCTAACCGGTAGGGAACAGGCACAGCTGAAAGTCCTCACTCTGATGGAGGAGATGGGTCACCATCATTGGAGCAGCCATGACTGAGGTCAAATGGCCAGCTGCAGGTCTGAAACTGTTGAAGATGATGGTATCCTCATACCTAATCCTCCTCCTCACATTCCACTTACCCGTCATCTCATACACTCTTCTGATGGTGTAAGCTGTAAGCATGCACCTCTTATTTCCACCCCAGCGTCCCCCCCTCCCTCAACGCACCACAAACTTACCTTTCTATCTTTCTCTCCTCTACTAATCAAGAACTGCCCCTGGCCAAATAGTGGCAGATGAGTATATTAGTATAAGAAGGAAGAGCAGGGAGATAGTGATGGTGAAGAAATACTGTTTCTTGCTTTCAAATTCACATCCACCATCTCAGATACTGAGATTGTACATTCAGGGGTTCTCAATTTTTTGATTCTGAGGCTAGATCCCCTGCTATCTTATATACTTTCCATGGAACCCCTGTAATGCAAGTATTTTTTTATATTATAATAATTAGTTATACAATTAAACATGTATTTATCATTATTTTTTCTTGAGTTACTTAATGTGAAACTTGTTGCTGGTGCTGAGCAATGATCTGTCAAGACCTGGAGATTTGAACTGTTAGATATTCAGTAGAATGACTCCCGCTGCTCTATTTATCAGATACGTTACCAAGTTATGAGTTAGATTTCAGGCAATAAAGGGAAATTAGCTTTACGGAGGGAGAGCTCTGAGTAAAAATAAATAGTGATTGAATAATCTGGGAGGAGAATCAGTCCCAAGGTGAGAATGCCTCTGCCATTTGGTCATGCATTTCCCATGTTGTAGTTGGTGGTCATAGGGTGAGCTTGGTAAATGGCACTGGATTTAAAGACCGAGAGCTTCAAGGTCGCTAACACACTGTCATCAGCTCTGCGTAAACACATCCACCCTGCTAAGGGCAGTTTCCCCATCTAATGGCTAAAGGGAAACTCTGAGACTTTGGAGGAAGCTACTGGAGACATTACCTGGAGACTGAACCAGCAAGATCCATCCTAGTGATCTGCACTGGGAGTGGCTTTACTAATCTGGGGAAATGTCAGGGAGACACTTGGATACATTTAGAAGTTCATATCCCTTGATTCTGTTAACCTGTAAACTCTCTGCAGTCAGGTCTATGGAGTCTGTCCACCAGGGATAGAGTTTGGAACTCATTTCTGAATCTTGTTTTAATTTCTTGACACTGATTTATTAGAACCATTGATCTATCAGCAGCCCTTCCCCCATTCTGCTCCAAATTGCAGTATCCAGCTCTTAGTAAGTCTGTTGGAGACTTTCCTTGACACAGTTCTTGGAAGGATCGGAAGAGTTTGAATTCTTGCTTTACTCTAGAGCTGTTCTCAGTCACATGTTATATTTAATATTGATAATTAATGGGTCACTGCAGTTGGAGACTCTAGTCCTGTTTTCTCTTTACATTCAGGAGACTGAATTGTTGTATGAAAGAGATTTTCATCAGGCCGTGACTGTAAATTTCATTTTCTATTGCCGATATTTTGCTGCAGAGACAGTATCAGATGTGACATTGAGAAACACAATATAAACGGATGAACATGAACAACCGTTTAATCCACTTCTCCCTGTTCACATTCTAACAAGAGAGAATCCAGCCATCACCCCTTGATGTTCATTGGCATTACCATCACTGAATCCCCCACTATCAACATCCTGGGGGTTACCATTGACCAGACTAGCCATATAAATACTGTGGCCACACATAGCAGGTCAGAGGCTAGGAATCATGCGACGAGTAACTCACCTCCTGACTCCCCAAAGCCTGTCCACCATCTACAAGACACAAGTCAGGATTGTGATAGAATACTCTACACTTGCCTGGATGAATGCAGTTCCAACAACACTCAAGAAGCTTGACACCATCCAGGACAAAGCAGTCCACTTGATTGGCACCACATCCGCAAACACTCACTCCCTCCACCACCAATGCACATTGGCAGCAATGTGTACCATCTACAAGATGTTTTGCAGGAATTCACCAAGGCTCCTTCGACAGCACCTTCCAAACCCACGACCACCACCACCTAGAAGGACAAGGGCAGCAGATAGATGAGAACACCACCACCTGGAAGTTCCCCTCCAAGCCACTCACCATCCTGACTTGGAAATATATCACCGTTCCTTCACTGTCGCTGGGACAAAATCCTGGAACTCCCTCCCTAAGAGCACTGTGGGTGTACCTACACCACATTGACTGCAGCGGTTCAAGAAGGCAGCTCACCATCACCTTCTCAAGGGCAGCTAGGGATGGGCAATAAATGCTGGCTCAGCCAGCGAAGCCCACATCCTGTGAATGAATAAAAAAAATATAGGCCACCAACTGAAGGGGAATTGTCTGTGGGTCAATTTTCTACCCCAGTGTATATCAGGGGATGGAATGTTCAGAGGCTGTGTTAAAATTAATAAACCAGAGACTAAAGAAGCTATCCTGAACATGAGCTCTTTCAACTGTAGTTCCTGACATGGCCATTGGGTGTCAGCACCATTCTGAGTCCCACAACCGATATGAAGCAATCAGCTTTTGGTTTGTGTAGGCCTTTTTGGGGAGACACCATGAAACCACCCTGTGGACTCAAGTGGTTGGCAACCAAGACCGGGAGAAAGGTTAGTGTAGGTGCCAGGTCACAAGATGGCAAGATCACACATGTGTTCTGTTGCAGAGGACTCAGATGTGGACACCGATGGACTGTGTATAGTAAAAGGCTGATGGATATGCATACAAATTTAAAGTCATCCAAAGCTTTGCTGCCTGTGTCTTTATTCACATGCCATAATCCCATTCACTCTTCACCTTGCTGGCTCCCGGTTAAACAATGCCTCGATTTTAAATTTCTCCTCCTTGTTTTCAAATGGCCTCACCTCCTCCCTATCTCTGTCACACAACCCAGTGATAATTGTCTAATTCTGGCCTCTGGAAACCCCCTCCTGAAGCCTCTCCACCTCTCCTCTTTTAAGACGCTCCTTAAAACTACCTGTTTGACCAAATGATTGGTCATTTGACCCAGTATCTCTTTTAGTGGCTCATTGTTATATTTTGTTTTTACTGCCCCTGTGAAGTTGCCTTGGGATATTTTGTTACATTAAAGGCACTGTTTAAATAAAAGTGCTGTCTTTGCAATTTGAGCGCATCAGAAAGCCTGCAGTCACTGCCAAGGAACATGGAGGAGTCTGGTACCGACTTGGCCCAGGGATTGGCGCAGAGCTTGGAGCCCAGCTTTACCAGCATGGAATTGGTGGCCCACTCCATTAGCATGCTTTTTTTTTTATTCATTTGCTGGCTGGGCCAGCATTTATTGCCCATCCCTAATTGCCCTTGAGAAGGTGGTGGTAAGCTGCCTCCTTGAACCGCTGTGTAGGTACACCCACAGTGCTGTTAGGGAGGGAGTTTCAGGACTTTAGCCCAACGACAGTGAAGGAACTGTGTTATATTTCCAAGTCAGAACGGTGAGTGGCTTGGAGGGGAACTTCTAGGTGGTGGTGTTCCCATCTATCTGCTGAGTGGATGCCCTTTGGCTCGTTAGGAGTGTCAAATCTGGTGAACATGTGACAGGCCTTCATTGATGGAATGCCTTACATCATACAGCTGTGCCTCCTTCATTATTGCCTGCATTCAAAAATCTTAAATCCTGTGTGTTACTCTTGAGATGCAGCGACTATGATATGAAGCCACTTGGTTCTGACACGCCTGTTAACAATGCTAATGAAGCCATTGGCTTTAAATGGCTTTCATTGCAAGGAGGTCTTCCTCCCTTTTTTCTAAGCAGACTCCTGTTCATTCCTGCAGCAACCAAGAAGTTAGAGGGCGACCCCATAAAGACCCCCTCGTGTTCGCCCTTTTGCCTCAGTGCCATTCCACAGCCTTCCTTCCCCATTGCTCACCTTGTGTTCATCAACCCCACCCTTGCCTTACAGCCCACCCTCTGTTGAAATGTTAGTTTCTGAAAGTGGGGGCCTGCATGAGTACCACAGCATAGTGGTGTTCCTCGGGAAAACATAGGCAAAGAGCAGGGGCAGACCAACCCTACAGCCCCAAGACCGGCACCGCGCTATGGCAGGTAGGTTCCACTCACCTCGAAGTTACCGGTAAACTGAGGTCCGACTTACGCACGCCACCCCTTTTCAAACAGGCTTGAGGTCGATGTAATCTCCCACTGGCAAGATTGGAAGGCCTGACAAGATTCCAGTGAGCAGCTGTTTTAATGAGCATTCATGTTATATTAATGAATGCAAAATGGCGTTCATGCCACTAGTCGGCAGGATAACTGGCCTGCCATAAACCCACCTTCGGGAGAATTGCAAACTGTTTTTACACTGGCTGATTTCCAACTTTTTGCCTGCCGCTGGATTCTCCGCTCCCGACCATCATGGAACCTGCCACAGGCGGGATGGGAAAATTCCACCCCTCATGTTCACTCTGCCTGCTTCTGTTTGAAAAGGAAATTAAATATAATCAGCTCTCCACTTATACATAGCCTTGGCAATCTCTCTTATGTAATCCTGATTGGCAAACTGCTAGATGTTGGAAACATCATATGCCACAATCACCTTCCCAGGTACTGGCAACGCTGACCTCACCTTGCTCTGAGGCTACAGGGCTGCCTGCAACATGTGCCATTTTTCATTGCCTTCTTAGTGAAACAGCAACATTGTAAATGGAATTATGTCCTGATGCCCTAGGTGGATATGGTCACTTGTTGAAAGCCTTCTCCCCTTCCTCCTCCTCCCTCTTCAAGCAGTTTGTCCTTCTCTGTGTCACCTCTGCTCAATCTCTGTCATCCTGTAGGCCAAGGGGGATGGAAAGTACAGCACCTGTAACTGGGACCAAGTGGTCTGAGCTGTGTTCTTG
Source organism: Cetorhinus maximus (assembly GCF_964194155.1). Classification (NCBI taxonomy): domain Eukaryota; kingdom Metazoa; phylum Chordata; class Chondrichthyes; order Lamniformes; family Cetorhinidae; genus Cetorhinus; species Cetorhinus maximus. The sequence continues at coordinate 44,106,162 of NC_135898.1, forward strand.
AAGTGTAAACCAATGCCTTCACCACATGCTATGCCACTCTCTGTGTACTTCAACTTGATGTAGCAGTACACACCTCCATATGCTTCCACTAGCTCAGCAACAACTAGTGGAAATAATCAGTAACTAAGCTGAGAGTGGTTGATATTTCCTTTAAATGTGTTGGTAGGAGCTAGGAGGGATAAGGAGGTGTTCTTGATGTTGTTGAGCACTTATTCAGCTGTGCAAATTTAAGAGAGGACATAGGCTGGAGCATTGAGTTGGAAAATAGCACCTCTAGAGTCAAATAGGTGCTGCATACTGACTACGTCACAATCTGCTTACACTGTGTACTTCTGGTACACATTCGCAGCACCCGTGCTAGCAACTGCCTCAAAATGGCATCTGATGCAGCCCACACCTGAAGGATACACATGCTGTGCAGATCCTGCTGAGTCTGAAATGAAACCAGTAGCACTGAAAATACTGATGTGACACAAGAAAACGTTTCCAGCTGACAATTTAAAGATAGAGTGAATGCAAACTTTGAAAATTTGCTGCTGATCAGACAGACCTAGCACAGATTTGTAAAGCCCAGGTCCTGTCTCACAAAGCCAAGGACATTTTTTGAAGTGGTGACAAAAATCATGGACAGGAGACTGTCTATGGATATTATTCATGTGGACTTCCAGAAGTCATTTGATAAAATCCCTCTTGAGAGACTGTTTGCTGAAGATGAAACTCATAGGGGTGAATTTTATGCACCTCTGCCAGCGTATGTGATGGTTGGGGGGTGCACGGAAAATAAAGCTGGTGGCTAACCCACCACCTTCCAGCCCACCCCCAAGTTATCCCTCATTTTATGAACGGTGGGTAAAGCGTCAGGCAGCGCGTCTGCCTTTGGGTCTATGAGGCCCTTAAGTTGCCATTTAAAGGCCATTTATTGATTATTGAAAAAAAAAGGCGGGGGAAGAAACGGGGTGGGGAGGATCATCCTCCGCCATTTCTGCCAACTCCAGCATGATGCCACCACCAAACACAGCTTCCCTTCACCCCCCCCTGGCGGCATTACGTAGGGATCATTCCCTTTGGGACACCCTGGTCCACTCCTCCATCACCCCCTACTCCTCAACCCCCACCTATGGCACCTCCCCATGCCCACGCAGAAGATGCAACACCTGCCCCTTCACCTCCTCTCTCCTCACCGTCCAAGGGCCCAAACGCTCCTTTCAAGTGAAGCAGCATTTCACTTGCATTTCCCCTAACTTAGTCTACTGCATTCGTTGCTCTCAATGCCGTCTCCTCTACATTGGAGAGACCAAACGCAAACTGGGCGACCGTTTTGCAGAACACCTGCGGTCTGTCTGCAAGAAAGACCCAAACCTCCCTGTCGCTTGCCATTTTAATACTCCACCCTGTTCTCTTGCCCACATGTCTGTCCTTGGCTTGCTGCATTGTTCCAGTGAAGCCCAACGCAAACTGGAGGAACAGCACCTCATCTTCCGACTAGGCACTTTACAGCCTTCCGGGCTGAATATTGAATTCAACAGCTTTAGATCTTAAACTCCCCCTCCCCCCATCCCCACCCCGTTTCTTCCCCCTCCTTTTTTTTTCAATAATCAATAATTTATATAGATTCTTCTTTTCCCACCTATTTCCATTATTTTTAAATCTACAACTAATACTTTGTTAGTCTTTCCACTCCACCCCCACTAGAGCTGTACCTTGAGTATCCTGCCATCCATTCTTAATTAGCACTTTTCTTAGATAATATCACCACCTTCAACACCTCTTTGATCCTTTTGTCTGTGACATCTTTTGATTATCTGCTCCTATCACTGCTTGCTTGTCCCCACAACCACCCCACCCTCAACTTCTCTCTCCCCCCGCCCCCCACCTTAGACCAGCTTATATTTCACCTCTCTCCTAACTATACTTCAGTTCTGCCGAAGGGTCATGAGGACTCGAAACGTCAACTGTTTTCTTCTCCACTGACACTGCCAGACCTGCTGAGTTTTTCCAGGTAATTCTGTTTTTGTTTTGGATTTCCAGGATCCGCAGTAGCTTTTAGCTTTTTGTTTTTATGACTGTATATCCAAGTTTGCTGACAACATTAAGTTAGGTGGCAGAGTAAGGTGGGTGTAGAAAGCTGCATAGGGACATTTATAGATTAAGTGAGAGGGTAAAACTGTGGTAGATGGAACTCAGAGAGGAGAAATATGGGACCATCTACCACGAAAGATATATCAGAATATTTTTAAAAAGCCCATGTACAGAAAGCACTAAAAGTAGTTGACAGCTACAGAAAATAATCAAAGAGGCTAATGGAATGTTAGCAAGCTAAAATATAAAAGGAAATTCTCAAGGTAATTTTAGTTCTGGAGCACCGGCACACCTTCTTCTCCCACTCACACCCAGACCTTCCCCTCCCCACCCTCCCCTGCCTTCACCCATCATCTGTACCAGCCTATAGCGAAGCCTGTGAAGTTCTGAAGCATCAACAAAGACCATGGAAGATTGTGCAAGCCCATGGTGAAGTCCGTGAAGGCCCAAAGCCTCAGGAATGTCAAAAAGGCTGCTTGGAGACCTCGCATCTTCTGAGGGCTGCTTCTGAGTTAGAAAATTGAATTCTGAAGTAGATTAATGCAATCAGCCTAAACCGCCCTGGAAATTGGTTTCAGGCTGCTTTCAGAGCACTGGCACACTCTGGTACCAGATGCCTGAACACAAGGCTTGACTGACGTTGGACCTTGAGCCTCATCAGCATATTTCTGACAGGCGGTGGAAACAAATTGGCTGATGCGAGGAAGCTGACTGCACTCTGGGACAGCGGCTCTTGTCAGGCAGTGACCTTCAGGGTGGTGCTGGGAAGGATGGGGTTTGGTGGGGGCGGCAGTGGTTGGTGGTATGGTGACAATTGAGAGGTTAGTGAATACGGACCGGCAGAGTCTATACAACAGAAGATAATGTGAACAGAGCAGTCAATATGGATGCAGTGGGATAGAAATTGGTACACGTCATTTTTTAAATACATGGGTCATGGTTCATGACCTGCTAATGCACAATGTTGTGCAGCTAGACAGCATACAAACTTGGTGCTGCCTCTCATTCCCTAATGACAGCACTGATCTGAGCATGGCCCCTGCTGCTGGCTGTGTGAGTCTCAGTAGTAGTACGGGGGGGTGTGGGGGTGGGTGGGGGGGAGCAGCATTCACAAGGAGCACATTGTGCAGACAACCTGTTCCTCTTAAAGGCAGTCTGTCCTGTTAAAAGAAGCTGCACTGAATCACAGGGTGGGGGCTGCTGCTGAATGCTATTGCTACAGTTCTGAAGAAGGGAAATTAAATTAAAGGCACAAAGAGGGCTCCCAGGGCCACAAGAACTCTAATGATCTCACATGGGAGGTCAAAGATCAGTGAGTACATCTTCACATGATATATCCTGTCCATCACAACATCAACCTCCCATTCGCAACGCATCACACTCCTATCATTAAACCCATTAACAGTTCCTAGGACCCCATCACCTCACATCAACATTTCCCTTTTGATCTTCTGTTTTCAGACCATCAAGAACTACCATCTCCTCAGCTTCACCAGCCCCAGGAGGAGAGAGAAGAACAGCACAGCACTCATGAAAAGGCCCGGTCACTTGATCCACCAGCTCGGACACTGGCACTGCATGTACCTTGGAGACAAGTGCAGATGCAGGGTCACTGTGTGGTGAAATCACCAGACATAAATAAGCTGCAGCCACATCAGGGGAATGGTTCAAGTGCCAGCTCCTCACAGGGTGAGGTCGCAAACGTGCTCAGGTGTGACCCATGACGGGGCGATATATGGGGGAATGCTGATGGGGATGCACACTGAAATACTGAGTGCATTGGCTAAAATAAAAGCTAAATTCTGCAAATGTTGGAAATCTGAAATAAAAACCTAAAATGCTGGGAATACTCAGCAGGTCTGGCAGCATCTGTGGAGAGAGAAACAGAGTTAACGTTTCGAGTCTTCTTCAGAGCTGCATTGGTTGTCTACTGTTGTTGCCAAGAAGCCTGGAGGAATCCAGCTCCAACTTGACAGGGGGAGTGCTGCGGAGCTTGCTCCTGTCAGCAGCCTCTGCTCCATCTCCCTTTTGTGTTAAAGACCCAAAGACACTGCAACTGCTGCCCCATAATGAAGCCCTTTAGTAGACAGGTCACGTACTCCACTGGCCTCCCTGTGAAGACGCAGCAACACTCCCTGACAAATCCTGGAAAATGCCACAACACCCAGAAACGCTCCACTGTGCTTGCAATAGCAGAAATGATTCTAAATTATCTTGACTGTAAGTTGAGTGCCTGGCCCTTTAAATAACACTAGTACTGGGCCCCACTTACAGCTGAACACATGGTCTTTGGTGAGTGACAAATAAATAAATTGAATGACCCTGTGTGGTTCAAGTTCGCAAATGAAGCGTCAAATCAGCCGGTAAGACTGAATGTCATCATGACAGCATGAGATCAGAGGCTTCCGGCACACCAGGAGGTTCCTGTGTGAGCACCCGCTAAATGATGGGGTGTCGGGCAGGTTGTACTGGCAGTGACTGGAGAAGGAGCATGGCCCAGCTGCAGGATCAGTGACTTCCAAAGCACCCTAACCACCAGCGTTACAGCTCTGAATTTCTTGCCCTGCAAGTCCGAGGCAATATAGGCCGAGTATCCTTTATCCATATATCTGAAAACATTCAAAAACCGCACTTCTTTTGAACCTCATCAGCCTTTAGCATGCGAAGTCTAATTGTTTGTCTGCATTCTTTACCTTTCGATTTTTGAGGTGAACATGTCAAAAAGAAACTTATGGCAGGTACCCTGTATTTATTTATTAATCAGTGATACATCTTACTTTTCCAGCCATTTTATTTACTTTAGACTGTAGCTAGCCTAGGCTTCAGCTATTGTCATATATGTTTATATGTGATATCTGAAAACCAAATTATCTGTAATAAGCTTGGGATGCAGGGCTGGTTTGTTGTAAAAAACAGTAAACTTTATTTACAGACTCTAGATGAGGCTACATGCTTGTTCCAAGACCAAGCCTAATAGCTCCGCCCCTAGGATTCCCCGCGCTGAGGGCTGATTCGTCTACACAGTCACACGACCCCCATGACAGCAAGAAATGGTTTAACCCACAATCACTACATTCCTCCCCCTTTAATTTTGTTTTACCCTCTTATTTACAAAAACAATTTAGACCATATTATATATAATTATATATATATTTTATGCATTCATGGGATGTGGGCTTCGCTGGCTGGGCCAGCATTTATTGCCCATCCTTAGTTGCCCTTGAGAAGGTGGTGGTGAGCTGCCTTCTTGAACCACTGCAGTCCATGTGGTGTAGGTACACCCACAGTGCTGTTAGGAAGGGAGTTCCAGGTTTTTGACCCAGCGACAATGAAGGAACGGCGATATATTTCCAAGTCAGGATGGTGAGTGACTTGGTGGGGAACCTCCAGGTGGTGGTGTTCCCATCTATCTGCTGTCCTTCTAGGTGATAGTGGTCGTGGGTTTGGAAGGTGCTGTCTGAGGAGCCTTGGGGAATTCCTGTGGTGCATTTTGTAAATGGTACACACTGCTACTACTGTGCATCTGTGGTGGAGGGAGTGAATATTTGTGGATGTGGTGCCAATCAAGCAGGCTGCTTTGTCCAGATGGTGTCCAGCTTCTTGAGTGTTGTGGGAGCTGCAGTCATCCAGGCAAATGGAGAGTATTCCATCACACTCCTGACTTGTGCCTTGTAGATGATGGACAGGCTTTGGGGAGTCAGGAGGTGAGTTACTCATCGCACTACTCCTAGCCTCTGACCTGCTCTTGTAGCCACAGTATTTATATGGCTAGTCCAGTTCAATTTCTGGTCAATGGTAATCCCCAGGATGTTGATATTGGGGGATTCAGTGATGGTGATGCCATTGAACATCAAGGGGCGATGGTTGGATTCTCTCTTGGTGGAGATAGTCATTGCTTAAGATTTGTGTGGCACGAATGTTACTTGCCGCTTGTCAGCCCAAGCCTGGATATTGTCCAGGTCTTGTTGCATTTGGATATACACAGAATAAAATTAGTCTCTGAGGAGGTTTTCAGATTCGGGTAGAATGACACAACTCTACAACTGGAGGTTCTTCCATTGGATCAACTTGCGCAGGATCTGCAGCTTCAGGGACATTCCTAAGCAATGGCAGTGCAGAATTTACTTCTACAGAGACATCAGGTATGTCTATTATTTGTCAATCTGGCACCTCAGGGGTTGAAGTTTCAGCTTCGATTTCAGGTGAATTAACTGGTTGTTGGAGGGTTTCTCGACCTCTGAGATGATCCACATGTTTCTGAACAATCTTGTTTTCCACTTCTACCTGATAAGATAAAGATCCTGTTTCAGAGACGATTGTACCAGGGACCCATCTCAGTCCAGTTGTTAAATTTCATACAAAAACCATCTCTCCCACAGTAAACTCTCGACCTTTACTGTGAACATCGTGATTCACTTTCTGACTCCCCTGGTTTCTCTCCACCTTCCCCTCTAAATTAGGGAATACTAGACTCAATCTTGTATGAAGTCGACGCCTCATTAACAATTCTGAAGGTGTTAAACCAGTGGTCGCATGAGGAGTTGTGCGATAGCTGAGCAGAAATCTTGAAATTTGTGTTTCTAATGTTCCCTCTGATAGTTTCTTCATGCCTGTTTTAAAGGTTTGTACTGCTCTTTCTGCCAACCCATTAGATGATGTACGGCATGGTGCTTTTTAATCCCATTTAGGTTCACGAATCTTTAGAATTCAGTGCTTTTGAAAGCCGTGCCATTGTCTGTCACAATAACTTCAGGTAAACCATGAAAACTGTAACTCTGAGGCAGTTTTTCATTGGTTGCAGACGAAGTAGCTGATCTCACTTCAAACATGTCCATCCATTTAGAATGTGCGTCGAAAATCACCAGAAACGTGGTACCTAGAAATGGGCCTACATAGTCTATATGTAGTCTAACCCAGGGTCGACCAAGCCACTCCCACAGATGCAGTGGAGCTGAAACAGGCAACTTCTGCTGTTGCTGGAGACAGTGTTTCACCATTTTTTCTATCTCACTGTCTATACCTGGCCATAAGGTATAACTTCGTGCGAGCATCTTCATTTTCGAAATACCAGGATGCTCACAATGAAGTTCTTTCAATAATGGCTCTCTTCCTTGCACAGGTACAATGACTCTTGCTCCCCGTAACAAGATACCATCTTGACAACTCATTTTGGATCTATGTACAGAGAATGGTTTTAATCCTTCAGGGACTTGTGCGTTTGACCATCCTTGCAATACCTGCTCACGGAATCTTGCTAAAATTGGTCCCCAATTTGTCCAATTCTTTATCTGTCTTGCGCAAACTGGTGAGGAGTCCAGGAAATTTAATACAAGTACTACCTCTTGAGGCACTGGAACATGTGTAATACTGTCGGGCAAAGGGAGACGATTGAGGGCATCTGCATTTGCTACATGCACCCCCGGATGGTGCATAAAAGTGTACTCGTATGCTGACAAAACTAAAGCCCACCCTTGAATTATAGCAGACACTATCAGTGGGATTGCCTTATCTTCACTAAACAATTCTAACAGTGGATTCTGATCTGACACAATGGTGAAGTGTCGACCCTGCGAATATTGATGGAACTTCTTTACTCTAATATGAAAGATCAGCCTTCTTTTTCAATTTGAGAGTACCCTTTCTCAGCTGCAGAAAGGGTTTTGGATACATATCCCATCGGGCTTTCAAACCCACCCTCCATCTTGTGTGACAATACTGCTCCCACTCCGTATGGAGATGCATCACAAGTGAGTATCAATTCCTTAGACAGATCATAGTGCACGACCAGACATGACAAGTGTTAAAGCTTCTTAACTCTAGTGAAGGCTTCCTCTTGCTGAGCCTTTAAGGATCATCTGTGGCTCTTCTTCAATAATAAGTGTAAAGGGGCTAACACTGTAGATAGATTAGGCAAAAATCACTGTAATAATTTACCATGCCCAAAAATGACTTGCGCTCCATGACGTTGGTAGGAGAGGGCACTTCCATGATTGCCCTGACTTTCTCCTCTAATGGATGCAGCCCTTAGGCATCCACTCGATGACCCAGATATGCAACATCCTTTGCTTGGGAGGTGCACTTTTCTTTTTGTAAATGAACACCAGCCTCTAAAAATCTCTTCAGAACCTCCGCTAGGTTTGCCACATGTTCTGCTTCTGTGGATCCTGTGATTAGGACGTCGTCCAGGTACACTATAACTCGGGAGAGTCCTTGTAGTAGGCTTTCCATGGTTCTTTGGAAAATTGCACAGGCAGAGGACACATCGAAAGGTAGGCGTGTATATTGGTACAAGCCCTTGTGTATATTTATGGTGACATAACTTCTTGATGATAAACTTCTTGAGCTGTTGATACGCATGACTCATGTCCAGTTTAGTGTAGGATCTTTCTCCTGCAAGTTTAGCATACAGATCCTAAATCTTTGAGATTGGGTATTTGTCTAATTTTGCAGCCTTGTTTATTTTTAATTTATAATCCCGAGAGATGCAAATGGTTTGGCCTGGTTTTATCACAGGGACTATGGGGGCTGCCCATTCTGAAAATTGGACTGGCTGTATTATTCCTAACTTCCCCAAATGACATAATTCCGCATTTACCTTTTCTTTTAGGGGGTAAGGCACAGGTCTTGCCTTAAAAAACCGTGGTGTTGCTTCAGACTCCATGCATATTTTAGCTTGTAGAACTTTGATTTTCCCCAACTCATCTCGGAATACTCTGTCAGCAACTCTGGAATTCCACCCATCCTGACCTGAAAAATTTTGGATCAATTTAGTTTGATTTCCTTCAACCAATCACAGCCAAAAAGGTTAGGTCCTTTTCCAATTACAACAATTATTGGCAGCTGAGCAGTCTGTTGCTTGTATGAAAAAGATACAGTGGTGATGCCTTTCACCTGTATTGCTTCTCTGTATATGTTTTTAACTGAGCAGTAGTTTTCTCCAAACTCAATGGCTGGGTACCTTCTCTGGGGTATGTAAAGATGTGTTCTCCCAACACTGTGGTCAATGCTCCTGTGTCAACCTCCGGGAGCAGAGACTTTCCATTTATTTGAAGGGTAACAGTGATTGGTTCAGTTTTCCTGACCTTCAGATTATGTAGGGAATAAACATCAGCCTCAGTAACTTCTGGCTCTTCTATATTGTGCACTTCATTTAACTTAACCTGATGTCTGAATGGCTGCATTGATCGAGTTCTGCACTGTTTAACAACATGCCCTTCTTTGTGGCAGTAGTGGCATTCTGCCTCTTTAAATCTACAAACTTCAGGTGCATGATTTCCCCAACAACAGTAACACTTTAACTTCTGGGTTATTGGTGAGCTGTTTCCAGTATTTCCTTTTTTTCTAACGGTCGGGACCGTGTTCCGCTTCACTGTAGCCTCCCTGATTTTCGTGCCACAGCCAGCGACAGGTTCCCGCCCTAGCTGCAGAGCTGCTCCGTGTTGCACACTCTCTAGAGCCTGCGAGTCCCTCTCAGTGCTCTCCATTGCTAGCGCTATCTCCATGGTACGCTTCAGGTCTATCTCAACTTCTACAAGCAAATGGCGCTGAAAGGCGTCGTCGTTTATGCCGCAAACCAAACGACCTCGCAACATTTCATTGAAAGTATCACTGACGTCACAGTGCTCCGTTAACTGTTTTAACTTTGTGGTCGACTCAGAGGGGTCTCTTACTCAAGAGTTAAACTTGAATCTTTGCACGATCGCTGAGGGTTTAGGCTGAAAATGTCCTTTCATGAGGTTGACCAGCTCCATGAAGGATCTGGAATTTGGCACTTTCGGAGCCATCAAGCTACGGATTAGATTACAGGTTTTTCCCCCACAGACATTGAGGAGAATTGCCTTCTGTTTCTCCTTGCCTGACACGCCAGAACATAAAATAGTGCGCGATGATGTTGGGCAAGTGTCCCAATGTATTCACACTCTCCCACGATATTTCGGTCGGCAGGCACACGCGAGAGTCAGCAGCACACCTTCCGACAACTTATAGGCCTATTAAGGCCATTAATGTAATAATTAACCTGGATTTTTCGATGCCTGTCCAACATTACGGTTGGCGGACGAGCGAATCAGCCAGGTGACCTTTGGGTTTTTCAAGAAACCTCACCCAAGGATGGGATGAGGTTTCCGATGTTGATTAAATAAAAATGCTTGGGCAGAATTTTTATTATCTATATGTTTATGTAAGTGTGCCCGAGGTGTGGACATTTTTTCGCAATTTGAAATCTTTATTTTATGGTTTTAAATTTTTCAGCTTCCTGAGGCAGTTCTCTGCCTTCGGGGAGCTTTCATTGCGCACTCCCCCCGCGCCCACGCTGACTTCAGCCCTCACCCTCCTCCCGCCCCCACCCCAGCAGCGCTGAGCCTTTCAGCGCATGTTTCAAGCTGGATGGCCATAAATTGGCCAGCCAGTGTGAAATCGCGGACAGCCGGCCGTTTCCCGGCCACTCCCATGCCCGTCCACGCACCTGCCCAGCGACATCAAAACTCAACCCCTAGTCGCTCTATGGATTGAATCCAGTCCTCGATGGATGAGTCGTACGGGTCACCCTGCCTCCCAACAATGTTCCACTACCCACCCAGCTCACCTGGCAACTCCAACACTTGACAATGTTCATCCCTTGACAATGTTCACCCCACATCCTGACTATGTTTGCTCTCCCGACATTTTTCACCCAACTCCCAACAATGCTCAACTCCCAGGCAACATTCACCGCCCCCCCTCCCCCCCCCCCAATCATGTTCACCTCACCCGACAATGTTCACCTCTGCCCTGACAATGTTCACCCCTGACAATGTTCAACTCCCCACCCCCCCGACCAATGCTCTCACGAATTCCCCACCCCACCCTCAAGACAGTGGTCCCCCCTGTTCCCTGTGCCCCTATCCCGACTCACCTTCTGGGCTCTCCGGATCCTGCCTGACCAATGTTGAAAGATTCAGCATCGCTGCAGGCTGGGCGTCAGAGAGCAGGTTATTGCTAAGCAAGTGCCGCTTGATAGCAGTGTTGGTGACCCCTTCCATTATTTTACTGATGATGGAGGGTAGACTGATGGGGCGGTAATTGGCCGGGTTGGATTTGTCCTGCTTTTTGTGTACAGGACATACCTGGGCAATTTTCCACATTGCCGGGTAAATGCCAATGTTGTAGCTGTACTGGAACAGCTTGGCTAGGGGCGTGGCAAGTTCTGGAGCACAATTCTTCAGTGCTATTGCCAGAATATTATCAGGGCCCATAATCTTTGTAGTGTCCAGTGCCTTCAGCCGCTTCTTGATATCACGTGGAGTGAATCGAATTGGCTGAAGACTGGCCTCTGTGATGCTGAGGACCTTCGGAGGAGACAGAGATGGATCATCAACCTGGCACTTCTGGCTAAAGATTGTAGCAAATGCTTCAGCCTTATCTTGTGCACTGATGTGCTGGGCTCCTCCATCATTGAGGACGAGGATATTTGTGGAGCCTCCTCCTCCAGTGAGTTGTTGAATTGTCCAGCACCGTTCATGACTGGATGTGGCAGGACTGCAGAGCTTAGATCTGATCCATTGCAGCAGTTCAACAAGACGGCCCACCTTCTCAAGGGCAACTAGGGCTTGGCAATAAATGCTGGCCCAGCCAATGAAGCCCACATCCCGTGAATGAATTTAAAAAAAAAAAATCTGGGCCATTATTAATTTGTGAATCAGATACTGTTTTTAAAATACAAAGTGTGTCATCGTCTCAAATCTCATGGCCCTTATGGCATACGTCTGATAGAGTTTCACGATAGTTACAATTACATAAAGTTACAATCACAACCTCAGGACATCCCAAAGCTGTTTACAGCCAATGAAGTACTTCTGAAATGTAGTCACTGTTGGAATGTCGGAAATGCCACAGCCAATTTCCACACAAAGTTCCTACAGATGGAAATGTGAAAATGACCAGGTGATCTGTTTTAGTGGCGTTTGGTTGAGGGTTAACTATTTGCCAGGACACCAGTGGGAAGTCACAGGCTCCTCTTCGAATATTGCCACAGGATCCTTTCCAGCCACCTGACAGGACAAATGGAGCCTTGCTTAAACATCTCATCCAAAAGTCAGCAAGTGACTCAGTTCTGTACAACAGTGCCAGCCTCGATTATATACTCACATCTCATGAATGGTGATAGTGACTAAAAGCAGCTGAGAAAAGGGGACAGTGGATATAAGGTGATGGGACTCAGAAGAGGGGTTTGGAGAGGCAAAGGAAGACTGATTAATGGTGATTGTGAGATTGCGATTCAGATGGCAGAAATAGGAAACTTTTACTTTGTGGATACTCTGTTTCACCCAATCGGAGCTCTTTTTATTCAATCTTTTCATTTTAGAGATCCCAGTTAGATCATTCTTTCCAAAGTGAAGGGATACTAAGCTAAGTCTGTGCTCCCTGGCCTCATAATTCAACCTTTTAATTACTGATATACTTCTGGTGAGTTTGTGCCTCCACGCCATCAAGGCCAATATATCATTCCTGAGGATTGATACCTGAATCTCAATACGTTAATTCTGATCAGATCTGATCAAGGCTGTGCACAACTGAACCATCACTTCCTCACTTTTGGATTCCAACCCAATAGTCCAATAGACATTTTGATTACCTGTTGAGCTTTTGTGGTAGTTTTTGGCATTTTATTTACAATACATGGGCAGCTTAATAGTATTGCTTTTCAACAACTCCCTGTCTCTCAACATGAAGAAAATATTGCACCAAATCTTCCGGTCTCCAGATCTCAGAGGCTGGAAATACATCTGAAGATGTGTGTCTACAGCCTGTAGAAATCCTGCCGCGCTGACCTACATGGGAATTCCAATGGGCTATTCCCTGCTCCCCGGGACTTTCGTGAATGTCTCCAACTATGAGCTGGATTTGAAGACTTTGGACAGTACTCAATACTTAGCTGGGTCATATAAAATCCTCTACTTGGTCTAAAAGTTCTTGTCACTCCTTTGTATCAATGACACACAACAACTTGATATCGTTCCACTAAATGTGGTACAACTTTATTAACAGCACTAAGAAATAGTACATAATCGCAAAACTGTTTACTTAGTAGCGCTGTGAGCCCCGGAGTTCGTCGCGATGGTCAACCTGCCAACGAGGTCTCCATGTGCAACTTTGGAGTGGCTGACCAAACCATTCTATCGACTGCAACCTTAATGTCTTTTTGTGCTGTTTCTTTATACTGTTTTTGGATCTGGCCTTGTGCCATATAAGGTAATACATGCTTTTAGCCCATTTCATTGGTTCAATTACATACGTCTTTTCCCTTGTTTTTATTTCCTGGGCCTCTCACAAGGCCTTGCTTGAAGGAATAGAACCAGCCTGACTCTACTTTGATATCTTTCACACTGTTATCAATCCCCAGGCTGGTACAGGCAGACATCTTTATTACCTTTGTTATCTTCCTCACAGTTAGAGACCAGTTCTCCTGCACAGTGTAATTCATTTTGCAGAACTTGCTAATTCTGGCAAGGCTGTCTTGACTAAATTACCTATCCTGCCCACAATGCAATTCTTCATGTGTCTTCAATCGGATTACTGCTTCTCTTAGATGTTCCATGTTACCACCATGAGGCAAACCCTGCACACAGGGCCGCCAAGCAACCAGTCTACATTCAGAAATATATAAATAAATAATTACATGGTGAAAAAGTGATTAATACATTAAAACAACGTATACAATACATCAATTTACAGTAATTATCCAGGAATTATTAGACAGATTAAAACCTAGTCTAACCCCTGGGTAATTCCAGGCTGACCTCCCCAATTCCGACCCCCCTCCAATACCCCCCCAACCATCCAACCATCCCCAACTCGACCCGACTTGACTACCGCTCCTGACAACCAGACTACCCCTGACCTCCCGTCCAACTTTCCCAGTCACATGACTGCACCTTGACCACTCTCCTGACCCAACTACCCCTCCCGACCACTTGTCTAACCCCAACCCCACCTGACTACCCTGACTACCTCCCCCCAACCCTGACTACCACCCTGACTACACCTCCTACCTGACTAACTCTCCCGACCTGACCCTACTACTCTCTCCATCACCTGACTAGCCCCTGAACAGGCCTGATTACACCCAGACCTGACTAACCCCCCCCCCGACCCTCCTACCCATCTCACCCTACGCACCTAACCACCTCACCCACCTACCCATATACTTTTACCCATTTCCCCACCTACCCACCTCACTCACTTCATGCACTTATTCACCTTAACTGCTTCAAGCCCTACCCAGTTACCCACCCTGTCTTCCCTACACATCTCACCCACCCTAACCCCCATTTCACCTACCCACTTGCCTCACCCCCCTCTCCCCTACTCACCCAACCTACTACCCTACCCAGCTCACCCCCATCACCCATTCACTCACGCATCCATTCATCCATTCACTAACATTGAATGACGAGACATTTAAACTTACCACATGGCAGCTAGTGCCATAAGGAGGCATGCCCTGTCTTCCCACGACTCTGCTCTGCTCCAACTGAGTTACCCAAGGGATGTTCCGCTGTGCATTTCTGGGAAAGCTGAGCTTGGAGGGTCTCAGCAGAAATGCGGAACGGTGTCGGGTCGGGGAATTTATGAGCACAGTGGCAATCACTGCTGCTGCCCGGTAGATCCAGGCCATTATAAACTGTCCTTCTCAGAACGAAAGCGGATGACCTCACACTTCCCACATTGAACTCTATTTGCCCTGGTTTTTACCCTCCAATTAATCTATCCACATGTCCCTTTGGAAATTCTTGGTAGTGTCACCAAATTTACTGTGCCTCCTAACTTAGTGTAATCTTTGAACTTTGATATACAGCTCTCTATTGCTTCATTCAAGTCACTGATGTACGTGCTGAACATTTGATGCCTGTCCAGATTTTGGGGGCACGTCATTTGTCACATCCCATCATTCACAGATCATTCTATTTCTCCCTACTTTGTCTCCGAACTCCCAACCAATTACCAACTCACAAGGTTTCCTCCAATTCAATGCGCACTTATTTTTACAAATTATCTCTTGCAGGTTTCCTTATGAAATGTCCTCTGAAAATCTATTTAGACAACATCCATAAACATTCCCCTATTCAATATTCAAGTGACCTCCTCAAAAAGTTAGATTAGATTAATTTGTCATGATTTATCCTTCATAAATCCATGCTGACTCATTTAATTAGCTTATGCTTGTCCAAGTGGTCACTCACTGGACCCAATATTGACTGGGTGGGTTGAATAAACGGAGGGACAGGGGATTTGGTTGCTATGGAATTTTTGCACAATTGTGTGTTTTAAGCATGATTCCTGATCAAATGATTGGCAGACTAGGTTCTCTGCCAGGCAGGGGACACTTTGGAGGAGACTGGTGCTGCAGGAGAAGGGTACAGAGCCTGCGACTGCATTAGTGGGAGCATTAGTGGAGGTGGGTGTGTTAATCTTATCCCAAGCCAGTTAGTGAATTACGAAACTAGACAATAATACTTAATAGGTTGATTGACAGAATGCAGTATTACATATGTTTGCTTCCTACCTACCACCCAATGCTCCAGCAGTCTCTCTTTATACTCTTTCCTTTCTCTTTCTTCTCCTTTCCCACTAGCAGGCAGAATGCAGAATGAGCATAAGTCTGTTAAAAGGATGCAGTAATATCCTGATTGGATAAATTGCAAATCTACTGACTTCTAAAGACAATTGTTTTATCATGTTCCATGTCCAATTTCATCAGGGCTTTTTATATAGAGGTTTTTTTTCATTCGTTCATGGGATGTGGGCGCTGCTGGCTAGGCCAGCATTTATTGCCCATCCCTAATTGCCCATGTTCAGAGGGCATTTAAAAGTCAACCATATTGCTCTGGGTCTGGAGTCACATGTAGGCCAGACTAGGTAAGGACAGCAGATTTCCTTTCCTAAAGGAAATTAGTGAACCTGATTGGTTTTTATAATAATGGTTTTCATGGTCAGACTTTTAATTCCAAATTTTGAATTCAGATTTCACCATCAGCCATGGTGAGATACGAACTCTGGAATACTAGTCAGTGACAATACGGCTATGCCACGAAACCGCTCCCCCACCCCGACTTGCTCAGCAGCAAGAATGTCTCACCACATATCATATCTGTACTAATAAAGTGGTTACTCCAGCTATCTTGCATGAAATCACTCTTTTCAGTGACCTCAAGGTGTTGTCATCCCTGAACCTGAAGCAAGGTTCTCTGTCCTTACTTTGATCCTTATGACTGAATGAATCTAACTAACAGGCCTGAACTTTCTCAGAATGGCAGTCAGCATTGGATTGCCGCTCTGTTTCCATTTTCGTACATGAAATCGTGTCTCATTCAACCTTTCAACTCAGGCCGGGTGAGATCTGAGGAGTACAGCGCATCCTCAGGGCCTAGCGTAGAAGGGCAGCTCTGTTGAAGGAAAGGAAGCCACGCCCCCTTTTGTACAACACTATTGGGGTGGAGGAGTGAGGTGTGTTGGGCCTTAGGGGGTGGGAATGAGGGAATGAGGGGCCTTGGGGGGAGGGGCGGTGGGGGTGGGGTGATGTCTGGCCTCAGGAGGCAGGGGGAGGGGCGGGATGGTGGGCCTCAGGGGGTGGAGGATGTCGGCCTCGTGGGGAGGTGGAGGGTTGGGCCTCGGGAAAGGTGTGGGGGTGTTGAGCCTCAGGGTGGGGCAATCCTGTGGGGGGGCAATCCTGTGGAAAGGAGACCCCAGGGGGTTGGGGATGGGGTGGTGGGGGAATGCTGTGGTGGAAAACCCAGGGGAGGCGGGGTGTTAGGGTGATTTCCATGGCGGGGAGGGGGGGGGGGTAGTTGGGGGTGGGGGCAGTTCCCTGGAGGGTCAGTGTGAGTCTGTACAATAGTTATCCAGAGGTTAGAGGAGGTTTTAATCCTTCTAACATTTTCTGGGTAACTATTGGTGTAACCAATCGGAACCCTCCGAAGTTTGCGATTTAAATTGCATATTTTGGAGGGTTCCTATGCAGTGCAGGGCAGTTTCCCAGGGGAAGTTTTCACTTCTGGGCAGTTGCTATGCAAACCTTACCTGGGAATTTCAGAAAGGGATTCCCCAGCACTTCGCTGGGGTACCCCCCCAATTCGACATTCTGGAGCTTGGAAATTATGGCCCAAAATTTCAATCAATCTATTCCACATACAGTTTGATGCTCAACCACTCCAGCACAGCACAATGAAATGAATCCACAACTAATACACTCATTACCAGATTGAAACTTTGTGACCAGTAAAATTCCTTCAGACTAATCAATTCCATTTTGAAACTTTCCATGTCATGTATTGCTTTGAAGTCCTGATGTTCCATTTTGGACAATTTACCACAGAACGATATTTCGAGTCACATCTGAAGCACCTGTTAATAATTCCACAGGCATTCCTGGGGTTCATTCCTCTTATTATTATTATAGAAGTCCTGTTGTCTTCCAGATCTGCTGAACATGTTTCCACCCTCATTTCTGTAATTCTTCTGTTGTACTGACACCTGTGCCCCATATCTGAATGATCTTAAAAGGCCACAACCATTGTGTCCTGCATCTTCTGTGACACTGCCAAATGTCCCATTTGTGCCATGAAGACTGCTGGGAATGATTGCTTTCCCAGGAATTTTTTTTAAAAAACAGACACCTGATCCAAAAGCATGTCCCTTTCTGGGAATCTAACTCCAGTTAAGCTAGGAGCCTATCCATGTGCAACACTTTAGCAAAATCCAACAATTTGAACATGAGCACTGAACAAGGAATTTTCAAATTGAATTTCAGCAATTTTAAAAAAATATATAGTCTATTAAAGTCCATGGTCTATTCCTCTATGGAATAACCATCCTTTGTTAAATCTGTCAAAGTCAGACAATGCTTCATAGGCATCTGATAGATCAACTTTCTTATATATTTCATCCATGAAACTAAATAGAATGTCCAAACCTCACTAGTGTCTAACTGACAGGCATCCAGTTCACAAAAAAATCTTTGCTGCTGATTTTGCTTTTGCTTTTGGCAGGAAGTGACAATGCCAAGACCATACCTTGTTTTCTCTTTGGTAAAGCCATGACTCATGTCCAGATATCCACTCCATTTTTCTACTGGCCATAAGATTCAGGTTTGGAGACCAGCAGTGAGTAATCCTACCATGAATCTTTATACCTGCCTTCAGTCATTTTTTTTTCCCTCACAAAAGTGACTCCGATTACAATCTCCTGTCTGAAAATAAATTCTTCATTTCTATTCTTCACCTTTAGGTAACCATTCTCTGCTACCATATTACTCCTATCCCAAGCTAATTGGTGAAGTATGAAACTCTTTCGAGTTATCAACAGTCACAGATTGCAACTCTTTCGAGTACAATCACAGTTCTTGGTTTCCGGGAGTGGGACATGAACCCACAACCCTCTGATTCAAAGGCGAGGGTGCTATGAACTGAGCCACAGCTGAAACTCTTTCGAGTTACCAACAGTCACAGATTGCAACTTCTTTCGAGTACAATCACAGTTCTTGGTTTCCAGGAGTGGGACATGAACCCACAACCCTCTGATTCAAAGGCGAGGGTGCTATGGACTGAGCCACAGCTGAAGCTAGACACTAATATATCTCTTGATAATAGGTTATTCACAGAATGCAGCATTGTATGTCTGCTTCCTAACTACCGATCCAGTGTCCCTGCAGTCTCTTTTTTTAAGGACTCTAAGTATTTAATTAAACAATGCCCTTCACCTGTGTATCTTAAAAATATAATTAACACACAATTAACAGGGCAGAACTCCAATTGGCCCCATCTCGGAGATCCAATCCATGGTACTGGTCAGGGTGGTGGTCCAATTCTAATCTCAGAGGGAGAGTTTGGACCCTTTCAGTGGAGTAGGCTTGGGTGCTAGGTATTAGGGATATGCATAGTGGTGGTGGGTGTGGGGGGAGAGGGGTCATGGAATTTCCAAAGACATCAAAGGAGGTGAGGTTGGGGAGGGATGAGGGGATGCAGTCCTTCTCCTCCTAGTACCCACTCAGTGAGGTAAAGGCATTTAGCTATTTGTCTAACTGTACTCTTCTCTGCCGATGCTGCCAGACCTGCTGAGTTTCTCCAGGTATTTTTTATTTTTTGTTTTGGATTTCCAGCATCCGCAGTTTTTTGTTTTTATTTTTTGTTTTTAGCTATTTGTCGGGTTCACAGAGGCCCAGGAAATACACCTGGCCATGGTTAAAAAAGGAAGACAAATTAAGTCTGAGACATGCAGCTTAATTATAATTCCGTATTTAAATGGACAACCCAGCTGTTGTATTCACCTGCATACCATAATAATGTAAAGGTGCTTCGCAGAGCACGGGTTAATTTGGGACTGGAGAATAGCACTGCCCATGGTATGATGTATCGGGTCACATGGTTATAGACTTGGAGAACCCTGTAGAAGAAACCTGCGTGGGAGTAGCACCATGCATGGCAGTAACTGAGATCTGTACCAATAAATGGTTCATGTTTAAACATACAAATTTCAAGATCTCATCAATGAGACACCAAATAAACCCATAACATAACACCGCCCCTGTCCCACCTCCTGTAAACCTACAAGTTGGTAAATTGAAGGCAGCTTGGTATCAGTTTAAAATTTCCAAACTCTTACATCTCACCTGACATCAACCAGCTGGTTTTTGGAGCTTAAATTACCGCCACTATCTCTGACGATTGATCCCTATACGTCTGATTTTCTGCTCCCTGCACTGGCGAATTTCTGTACAAGTCATGTCCACTGTTCAGAATTCTCAACGTTGGTAGCTGATTCATTCACAAATTCACCAGAGCTTCTTAGATTCAATGGGTGGGGATTTCCCCCCATTGCACTAAGTACAGGAGCAGGCGTGAAAAAATGGCATTCTACCCTCCAGCCAGAATGGCGGGTTTTCATGCCATATCGTCCGCTCCCCACCTCATTAATTATTCATGCACATGAAACACCTCAGGCCTCAGATTCACCCACCCTGCCATCAGCTCACCGCTTCCTCACTCTGGGCACCAAATATAAAGTGCAGTCGCGCACAGTTCTCAATGTCAGCACTCCAGGACTGCTCCACTGAAGGCATGGCCCTGAAACCCAAGAAGATTAAGCCCCCAGATTCAGTGATGGATCACTGGAGTGCCTTCTGGGCTCAGTTGAGGCCCGCCGCCATGTCATCTACCCGCGCTCTGGCTGCAGGAGGCCCAGCAAGCTCAAGAACCCAGCTTGGGAGACGGTGACAGCGGTGGTCAGTGTCAATGCAGCCCACAAGAAGTCAGTCACCCCGTGCAGGAAGATGATGAATGATCTCATCCGGGCCGCCAGGGTACGTCAACCATCTCATCACTCAACTCACACACTCACAAGCCCGTCACACATCCACTGGCATCTGAGTCACTGTCAGCTCAAGGGGCATCACTACTCACTCTCTCAGCATCATCACACCTCCAGCTGGGCTCATCCCCTCTGAATGATTGCATCCTCATGCCACCCATGGCTCCTCCCACCACCCATAAATGCCAAGCATCCTTATGATCTGGCCTGGCATGCGTCTTGTTTACACTCTCATGATCTGTCTTATGCAGTACAAGCTTGTGCACAGTATAAGGAAGAGGTGGGTGCCCGGCATCAGGTTCCCCACAAAGTTTGAGAATCGAGCCATTGAGCTGGCCAGAGAGGACATCGGCTGTGCCTGTGCCGACAGTGAGGCTGGCGGCACACACCCAAGTGAGGATCCGGCACCATCTCACCCCTGAGACAACCATACTGTTACTGCATTGTCCTGGTTTAGAGCCGCCTGCTATGCACTAATTATCTCTCCTTTCTCTCATAGGTAAGGAACCAGATGAGAGCACCATAGAAGAGCCATGACAGCGCTCACCCACACCCTCAGCCAGCGCAGAGACACACACCTTGGTGGGAGCTAGATCTAGAGCAGGCTGGGGGGGTCACGACCTGGTGAGCACAGCACAGATTCGGGTCCACAGCAAGAGGAGGCAGGGACATTTGAGGTCGCCGGCACTCGGAAGACAGCTGGACGCCACGATTCTGCTGAGGCTGAGTTCAGATGACGAGCCTCCGGACTCGGTCCTAAATCAGTTGCTAGAGCTGCAGCGATAGTCAAGGGAATATCAGGAAGGGAGGTCAGCTGAATTCCTCAGACTGCAACATATGATGGAGGAGTCCATCAGCCTTCAGTCTGAGGTGATAGCACTGATATGCCAATTCACCAAGGTCAATGCTGACGGGTTGGTGGCTGCCATGGAGCCCTTGGTCCAGGACATTGGTCCTGTGCTGCTGCAGGTGTAGCACTCCATCTCTGTAGCCATTGGTGGCATCCATCAGTGGCTATGCAAGAGGGGGGAGGAGCACCTAGATCTCACTCCAGCTGCCCCTTCTTGAAGAGTCAGCCAGGGACCCTCAGGCACTGATAGAGATGAGCAGCTGGACACCCCAGGGCCATCCACCCAGTTGACTCCAGGACTCTCCAGCCAATCCTCTTCCTGAGACCCCCATCAACTCCCGCTCCACAGGCCTGGTCGGCATCTGCCCCACAGCAAGACACCCAGAGTAGGCCAGGGCCCTTCAGGTCTCGGCTTCCGGAGGACACCCGCCAAGGTCATCACAGATAGGATGTAGCAGTCAGCAGGCTGCCTCCACCTCCGCTGTGGACATCCGGGGAGCACCAAGTTGTAGCAGTAAGGTTAGGAAAGTTAAAAAGATTTAGGAACACGATCGTGGCACGTATGTTCACAACAGGTATATAATGTTTATAAATGTAAATAGAATCATACCAGCTATGGCATCAGTGATGGAGTACAGCCCGCGCAGCAGTGCAGGACCAATATCCTGGACCAAGGTCTCCATGTCAGCCGCCATCCTACCAGCGTTGACCTCGGTGCATTAACATGCCAGCGCCATCACCTCAAAGTGAAGGTGGATGGACTGCTGCATCGTGCCTTGCAATCTGAGGAGTACGGCAGACATCCCTTCTTGCTGTTCCCAAGCTTGCCTTTGCAGCTCCACAACTGAGATATGACTAAGCCCAGAGGCTCGTCCTCTGACTCGGACTCAGCAGATTTCTGGCCTCAAGCAGTCCTCCGGTGTTGAAGAGCTGGGAAGTTCCTGCTACCACCTGCTGTGGATCAGACAGTGCGATGTGCTCACCAGATTGTGATCCCGAGGCTACTCTAAAGCTAGGTCCCACTGAGGTGTGTGCCCCTGCGCTGGTGGAGGGTGTGGGTGAGCGCTGTGATGAGCCTTCAATGAGAGTTTCAGCAGATTCCTCTTCTGAGGTGTCTTCAGGGCTTGAGTCGAGGATCTGGTTTGTGGACCCCCTCAGCTGTTTCCCAGATGTGCCTGCGAAAGCAAGACGAGATCATTAGTGCATGGCAGTCGCCTGTGAAACAGGACACATCACTCACAGCATGGTTGTCTGATGGATGTTGCACTGCTGGATCCTCAGTAGAAGAGCTTGAGAGATTGAATGTTAAAATAAGCAATGAAATGAAACTATGGCTAAGACTTTGTTTGTGTTGCTGATCTAGATGAATGAGGACAATTAATGAGATGCGGAATATTATGCTGATAAAATCTGCAAGATAACTTCTGACAGTTGGTAATGTTTAGGTCCACTTGCAAACATTTTGACGAACAACATTTCACACATTATTTTCTGGTAAACACAGAGCAACTTGAGCACAAGTTGCAAAGTCCATTTTATGGAGACTGTCGATATCTCGGCCAAATGTAGACACTGTAGAGGAAGGAAAGATGAGAAGATATAAGGCGGTTCAAAATAATTAAACCTTTGTCAATGCAAACACAGATTCTATCAACAGACGTCACACATGTCGATGATATTTGCTTCCTGGAACTCAGACAGCAATGATTCTCTGCCAATGAGGATGGTTTCCAATTTCCATTTGACTATTTGGCAATTTTTTTAAAAGACATTTAAGTTTGTTGAAAATTTTGACTCCTCCCAGTAGCAGATTCCCTGCTGATAATAAGAAAGAGTTTTTAAAATGTAAAGTAGAGAGGCATTTGTAATAAAATTAAACAAATGTTTCTTCCTTTTTTGTCAAAATATTAAAAGAAAATCCAATCACTGCACTCATTAGGGAACCCAAACTATTGGAAAATGCACCAAATAAGTTGACATAAACATTTTGGAGTTCTCATCATTTCTGGAGGCTCTGTCAGGTTATTTTGAAAGTTTTGGTAAGTTTTTACTCGTTCGCTAAGTTTGGAAAGTATGGGAAGTACATGAGGTTGTTTGTTGAAGGAAAGGATTGGACATTGGTGTGGTGTCGCACAGTTAAATACCCTACTACAGTCACTGCTCTCCACATAAATAATGGAAACCTGAGTGAGATACTGGAGGGTGAGCAGTGCCTATGGGTTTGTACCCAACTAGTTAGTCAGCATCTCAGGGGAGAGAAGGGAGTGGCAACAAACAGCAGAGAAAATGGTTAAGAATCAAAATGCTTTCTGGTTACTGGGTGATTCCAGGCCCCAGGATACATTTTCTGGTACAGGAGAGGTGATGGCGCAGTGGTATTGTCGCTTGCCTAGTAATCCGGAAAATTCCGCCAGAGCAGATGGTGGAATTTGAATTCAATAAAAGTCTGGAATTAAAGCCTAATGATGACAGGTTCACTAATG